>NW_026046060.1:1820194-2426926 GCF_023898315.1 Schistocerca nitens
CACAATTTGCGTCCATATGAAATACTCTGGGTTCCTTGCATTGTCCTTCTCAATCAAGATACGTTTCTACGGTAGCGATAGGATTTTCTTTTGGGAGTCGAGTATCTTTTTTCCGATGCATTATTCCTCCTTTACTGCATCCCTCGCTCCCAAACATTGACGAATTAACACACAATTTGCGTCCACATGAAATACTCTGGGTTCCCTGCTTTGTCCTTCTAAATCGAGATACGTTTCGACAGAAACTATAGGATTTTCTTTTGGGAGTCAAGTATCTCTTTTCCGATGCATTATTCCTCCTTTACTGCATCCCTCGCTCCCTCACATTGACGAATGAACACACAATGTGCGTCCATATGAAATACTCTGGGTTCCCTGCATTGTCCTTCTAAATCGTTATACGTTTGTACAGAAACGATACGACTTTCTTTTGGGAGTCGAGTATCTCTTTTCCGATGCATTATTCCTCCTTTACTGCACCCTCGCTCCCTCACATTGACGAATTAACACAATATTTGCGTCCATATGAAATACTCTGGGTTCCCTGCCATCTCATTCTAAATCGAGATATGTTTCTACGGAAACAATAGGATTTTCTTTTAGGAGTCAAGTATCTCTTTTCCGATGCATTAATCCTCCTTTACTGCATCCCTCGCTCTCTAACATTGACAAATTAACACACAAATTGCGTCCATATGAAATACTCTGAATTCCCTGCATTGTCCTTCTAAATCGCGATACCTTACTAAGGAAACGATAGGATTTTCTTTTGGTATTCGAGTATCTCTTTTCCGATGCATTATTCCTCCTTTACTGCATCCCTCGCTCCCTCAAATTAACGAATTAACACACAATTTGCGTCCATATGAATTACTCGGGATTCCCTGCATTGTCCTTCTAAATCGAATTACGTTTCTACAGAAACGATTGGATTTTCCTTTGGGAGTTGAGTATCTCTTTTCCGATGCATTATTCCTCCTTTACAGCATCCCTCGCTCCCTCACATTGACGAATTAACACACAATTTGCGTCCATATGAAATACTCTGAATTCCCTTCATTGTCCTTCTAAATCGTGATACCGTTCTATGGAAACGATAGAATTTCCTTTTGGGAGTCGAGTATCTCTTTTCCGATGCATTATTCCTCCTTTACTGCATCCCTCGCTCCCTCACATTGACGACTTAACACACAATTTGCGTCCATATGAAGTACTCGGGATTCCCTGCATTGTCCTTCTCAATCGAATTACGTTTCTACAGAAACGATAGGATATTCTTTTGGGAGTTAAGTATCTTTTTTCCGATGCATTATTCCTCCTTTACTGGATCCCTCGCTCCCTCACATTGACGAATTAACACACAATTTGCGTCCATATGAAAAATACTCTGGGTTCCCTGCCATCTCCTTCTAAATCGAGATACGTTTCTACGGAAACGATAGGATTTTCTTTTGTAAGTCGAGAATCTCTTTTCCGATGCAATTTTCCTCCTTTACTGCAACCCTCGCTCCCTCACATTAACGAATTAAAACAATATTTGCGTCCATATGAAATTGTCTGGGTTCCCTGCCATCTCCTTCTAAATCGAGATACGATTCTACGGAAACCATAGCATTTTCTTTTGGGAGTCGAGTATCTCTTTTCCGATGCATTATTCCTCATTTGCTGCATCCCTCGCATCCTCACATTGACGGATTAACACACAATATGCGTACATATGAAATACTCTGGGTTCCCTGCCATCTCCTTCTAAATCCAGATACGTTTCTACGGAAAGGATAGGATTATCTTTTGGGAGTCGAGTATCTATTTTCCGATGCATTATTCCTCCTTTACTGCATCCCTCGCTCCCTCACATTGACGAATTAACACACAATTTGCGTCCATATGAAATACTCTGTGTTCCCTGTATTGTCAATCTAAATCGAGATACGTTTCTACGGAAAAGACAGGATTTTCTTTTGGGAATCGAGAATCTCTTTTCCGATGCATTATTCCTTCTTTACTGCATCCCTCGCTCCTTCACACTGACTAATTAACACACATTTTGCGTCCATATGAAATACTCTGGGTTCCCTGCATTGTCCATCCAAATCGAGATACGTTACTACGGAAACGATAGGATTTTCTTTTGGGAGTCGAGTATCTCTTTTCCGATGCATTATTCCTCCTTTACTGCATCCCTCGCTCCCTCAAATTGACGAATTAACGCACAATTTGCGTCCATATGAAATACTCTGGGTTAGCTGCCATCTTCTAAATTGAGATATGTTTCTACGGAAACGGTAGAATTTTCTTTTGGGAATCGAGTATCTCTTTTCCGATGCATTATTCCTCCTTTACTGCATCCCTCGCTCCCTTACATTGACGAATTTACACACACATTGCTTCCATATGAAATACTGTGGATTCCCTGCATTGTCAATCTAAATCGAGATACGTTTCTACGGAAATGATAGGATTTTCTTTTGGGAGTAGAGTATCTCTTTTCCTATGCATTATTTCTCCTTTACTGCATCCTCCGCTCCCTCACATTGACGAATTAACACACAATTTGCGTCCTTATGAAATACTCTGGGTTCCCTGCATTGTCCTTCTCAATCGAGATACGTTTCTACGGTAGCGATAGGATTTTCTTTTCGGAGTCGAGTATCTGTTTTCCGATAGATTATTCTTCCTTTACTGCATCCCTCGCTCCCAAACATTGACGAATTAACACACAATTTGCGTCCATATGAAATACTCTGGGTTCCCTGCATTGTCCTTCTAAATCGAGATACGTTTCTACGGAAACTATAGGATTTTCTTTTGGGAGTCAAGTATCTCTTTTCCGATGCATTATTCCTCCTTTACTGCATCCCTCGCTCCCTCACATTGACGAATGAACACACAATGTGCGTCCATATGATATACTCTGGGTTCCCTGCATTGTCCTTCCAAATCGACATACGTTTCTATGGAAACGATAGGATTCTCTTTTGGGCGTCGAGTATCTGTTTTCCGATGCATTATTCCTCCTTTACAGCATCCCTCGCTCCCTCTCATTGACGAATTAACAAACAATTTGCGTCCATATGAAATATTCTGGGTTCCCTGCCATCTCCTTCAAAATGGAGATATGTTTCTACGGAAACGATAGGATTTTCTTTTGGGAGTCGAGTATCTGTTTTCCGATGCATTATTCCTCCTTTACTGCATCCCTCTCTCCCTCACATTGACGAATTAACACAATATTAGCGTCCATATGAAATACTCTGGGTTCCCTGCGATCTCATTCTAAATCGAGATACGTTTCTACGGAAACGATAGGATTTTCTTTTGGGAGTCGAGTATCTCTTTTCCGATGCATTATTCCTCATTTGCTGCATCCCTCGCACCCTCACATTGAAGAATTAACACACAATTTGCGTCCATATGAAATACTCTGGGTTCCCTGCATTGTCCTTCTAAATCGAGATACGTTTCTACGGAAACGATAGGATTCTCTTTGGGAGTCGAGTATCTCTTTTCCGACGCATTATTCCTCCTTTACTGCATCCCTCGCTCCCTCACATTGACGAATTAACACACAATTTGCGTCCATATGAAATACTCTGGGTTCGATGCATTGTACTTGTAAATCGAGATACGTTTCTACGGAAAAGATAGAATTTTCTTTTTGGGAGTCGAGTATCTCCTTTTTCGGTGCATTATTCCTCCTATATTGCATCCCTCGCTCCCTCACATTGACGAATTAACACACAATTAGCTTCCATATGAAATACTCTGGGTTCCCTGCCACCTCCTTCTAAATCGAGATACCTTTCTAAGGAAACGACAGGATTTTCTTTTGGGAGTCGAGTATCTCTTTTCCGATGTATTATTCCTCCTTAACAGCATCCCTCACTCCCTCACATTGACGAATTAACACACAATTTGCGTCCATATTAAATACTCTGGATTCCCTGCATTGTCCTTCTAAATCGTGATACCGTTCTATGGAAACGATAGAATTTCCTTTTGGGAGTCGAGTATCTCTTTTCCGATGCATTATTCCTCCTTTACTGCATCCCTCGCTCCCTCACATTGACGACTTAACACACAATTTGCGTCCATATGAAGTACTCGGGATTCCCTGCATTGTCCTTCTCAATCGAATTACGTTTCTACAGAAACGATAGGATATTCTTTTGGGAGTTAAGTATCTTTTTTCCGATGCATTATTCCTCCTTTACTGCATCCCTCGCTCCCTCACATTGACGAATTAACACACAATTTGCGTCCATATGAAAAATACTCTGGGTTCCCTGCCATCTCCTTCTAAATCGAGATACGTTTCTACGGAAACGATAGGATTTTCTTTTGTAAGTCGAGAATCTCTTTTCCGATGCAATTTTCCTCCTTTACTGCAACCCTCGCTCCCTCACATTAACGAATTAAAACAATATTTGCGTCCATATGAAATTGTCTGGGTTCCCTGCCATCTCCTTCTAAATCGAGATACGATTCTACGGAAACCATAGGATTTTCTTTTGGGAGTCGAGTATCTCTTTTCCGATGCATTATTCCTCATTTGCTGCATCCCTCGCATCCTCACATTGACGGATTAACACACAATATGCGTACATATGAAATACTCTGGGTTCCCTGCCATCTCCTTCTAAATCCAGATACGTTTCTACGGAAAGGATAGGATTATCTTTTGGGAGTCGAGTATCTATTTTCCGATGCATTATTCCTCCTTTACTGCATCCCTCGCTCCCTCACATTGACGAATTAACACACAATTTGCGTCCATATGAAATACTCTGTGTTCCCTGTATTGTCAATCTAAATCGAGATACGTTTCTACGGAAAAGACAGGATTTTCTTTTGGGAATCGAGAATCTCTTTTCCGATGCATTATTCCTTCTTTACTGCATCCCTCGCTCCTTCACACTGACTAATTAACACACATTTTGCGTCCATATGAAATACTCTGGGTTCCCTGCATTGTCCATCCAAATCGAGATACGTTACTACGGAAACGATAGGATTTTCTTTTGGGAGTCGAGTATCTCTTTTCCGATGCATTATTCCTCCTTTACTGCATCCCTCGCTCCCTCAAATTGACGAATTAACGCACAATTTGCGTCCATATGAAATACTCTGGGTTAGCTGCCATCTTCTAAATTGAGATATGTTTCTACGGAAACGGTAGAATTTTCTTTTGGGAATCGAGTATCTCTTTTCCGATGCATTATTCCTCCTTTACTGCATCCCTCGCTCCCTTACATTGACGAATTTACACACACATTGCTTCCATATGAAATACTGTTGATTCCCTGCATTGTCAATCTAAATCGAGATACGTTTCTACGGAAATGATAGGATTTTCTTTTGGGAGTAGAGTATCTCTTTTCCTATGCATTATTCCTCCTTTACTGCATCCTCCGCTCCCTCACATTGACGAATTAACACACAATTTGCGTCCTTATGAAATACTCTGGGTTCCCTGCATTGTCCTTCTCAATCGAGATACGTTTCTACGGTAGCGATAGGATTTTCTTTTCGGAGTCGAGTATCTGTTTTCCGATAGATTATTCTTCCTTTACTGCATCCCTCGCTCCCAAACATTGACGAATTAACACACAATTTGCGTCCATATGAAATACTCTGGGTTCCCTGCATTGTCCTTCTAAATCGAGATACGTTTCTACGGAAACTATAGGATTTTCTTTTGGGAGTCAAGTATCTCTTTTCCGATGCATTATTCCTCCTTTACTGCATCCCTCGCTCCCTCACATTGACGAATGAACACACAATGTGCGTCCATATGATATACTCTGGGTTCCCTGCATTGTCCTTCCAAATCGACATACGTTTCTATGGAAACGATAGGATTCTGTTTTGGGCGTCGAGTATCTGTTTTCCGATGCATTATTCCTCCTTTACTGCATCCCTCGCTCCCTCTCATTGACGAATTAACAAACAATTTGCGTCCATATGAAATATTCTGGGTTCCCTGCCATCTCCTTCAAAATGGAGATATGTTTCTACGGAAACGATAGGATTTTCTTTTGGGAGTCGAGTATCTGTTTTCCGATGCATTATTCCTCCTTTACTGCATCCCTCGCTCCCTCACATTGACGAATTAACACAATATTAGCGTCCATATGAAATACTCTGGGTTCCCTGCGATCTCATTCTAAATCGAGATACGTTTCTACGGAAACGATAGGATTTTCTTTTGGGAGTCGAGTATCTCTTTTCCGATGCATTATTCCTCATTTGCTGCATCCCTCGCACCCTCACATTGAAGAATTAACACACAATTTGCGTCCATATGAAATACTCTGGGTTCCCTGCATTGTCCTTCTAAATCGAGATACGTTTCTACGGAAACGATAGGATTCTCTTTGGGAGTCGAGTATCTCTTTTCCGACGCATTATTCCTCCTTTACTGCATCCCTCGCTCCCTCACATTGACGAATTAACACACAATTTGCGTCCATATGAAATACTCTGGGTTCGATGCATTGTACTTGTAAATCGAGATACGTTTCTACGGGAAAGATAGAATTTTCTTTTTGGGAGTCGAGTATCTCCTTTTTCGGTGCATTATTCCTCCTATATTGCATCCCTCGCTCCCTCACATTGACGAATTAACACACAATTAGCTTCCATATGAAATACTCTGGGTTCCCTGCCACCTCCTTCTAAATCGAGATACCTTTCTAAGGAAACGACAGGATTTTCTTTTGGGAGTCGAGTATCTCTTTTCCGATGTATTATTCCTCCTTAACAGCATCCCTCACTCCCTCACATTGACGAATTAACACACAATTTGCGTCCATATTAAATACTCTGGATTCCCTGCATTCTCCTTCTAAATCGAGATACGTTTCTACGGAAACGGTAGGATTTTCTTTTGGGAGTCGAGTATCTCTTTTCCGATGAATTATTCCTCATTTGCTGCATCCCTCGCACCCTCACATTGCAGAATTAGCACACAATTTGCGTCCATATGAAATACTCTGGGTTCCCTGCATTGTCCTTCTAAATCGAGATACGTTTATACGGAAACGATAGGATTTTCTTTTGGGAGTCGAGTATCTCTTTTCCGATGCATTATTCCTCCTTTTCTGCGTCCCTCGCTCCCTCACATTGACGAATTAACACACAATTTGCTTCCATATTAAATACTCTGGGTTCCCTGCCATCTCCTTCTAAATCGAGATACCTTTATAAGGAAACGATAGGATTTTCTTTTGGGAGTCGAGTATCTCTTTTCCGATGCATTATTCCTCCTTTACTGCATCCCTCGCTCCCTCACATTGACGAATTAACACAATATTAGCGTCCATATGAAATACTCTGGGTTCCCTGCGATCTCATTCTAAATCGAGATACGTTTCTACGGAAAGGATAGGATTTTCTTTTAGGAGTCAAGTATCTCTTTTCCGATGCATTAATCCTCCTTTACTGCATCCCTCGCTCCCTCACATTGACGAATTAACACACAGCTTGCGTCCATATGCAATACTCTGAATTCCCTGCATTGTCCTTCCAAATCGCGATACCTTTCTAAGGAAACGATAGGATTTTCTTTTGGGAGTCGAGTATCTCTTTTCCCATGCATTATTCCTCCTTTACTGCATCCCTCGCTCCCTCACATTGACGAATTAACACACAATTTGCGTCCATATGAAATACTCTGGGTTCCCTGCATTGTCCTTCTAAATCGAGATACGTTTCTACGGAAACGATAGGATTTTCTTTTGGGAGTCGAGTATCTCTTTTCCGATGCATTATTCCTCATTTGCTGCATCCCGCGCACCCTCACATTGACGAATTAACACACAATTTGCGTACATATGAAATACTCTGGGTTCCCTGCTATCTCCTTCTAAATCGAGATACGTTTCTACAGAAACGATAGCATTTTCTTTTGGGAGTTGAGTATCTCTTTTCCGATACATTATTCCTCCTTTACTGCATCACTCGCTCCCTCACATTGACGAATTAACACACAATTTGCGTCCATATGAAAAATACTCTGGGTTCCCTGCCATCTCCTTCCAAATCGAGATACGTTTCTACGGAAACTATAGGATTTTCTTTTAGGAGTCGAGTATCTCTTTTCCGATGCATTATTCCTCCTTTACTGCGTCCCTCGCGCCCTCACATTGACGAATTAACACACAATTTGCGTCCATATGAATTACTCTGAATTCCCTGCATTGTCCTTCTAAATCGCGATACCTTTCTAAGGAAACGATAGGATTTTCTTTTGGGAGTCCAGTATCTCTTTTCCGATGCATTTTTCCTCCTTTACAGCATCCCTCGCTCCCTCACATTGACGAATTAACACACAATTTGCGTCCATTTGAAATACTCTGGGTTCCCTACATTGTCCTTCTCAAACGAAATACCTTCCTACGGAAACGATAGGATTTTCTTTTAGGAGTCGGGTATCTCTTATCCGCTGCATTATTCCTCCTTTTCTGCATCCCTCGCTCCCTCACAATGACGAATTAACACACAATTTGCGTCCATATGAAATACTCTTGGTTCCCTGCATTGTCCTTGTCAATCGAGGTACGTTTCAACGGTAACGATAGGATTTTCTTTTGGGAGTCGAGTATCTCTTTTCCGATGCATTATTCCTCCTTAACAGCATCCCTCACTCCCTCACATTGACGAATTAACACACAATTTACGTCGATACGAAATACTCTGGGTTCCCTGCATTGTCCTTCTAAATCGAGATATGTTTCTACGGAAACGAAAGGATTTTCTTTTGGGAGTCGAGTATCTCTTTTCCGATGTATTATTCCTCCTTTACTGCATCCCTCGCTCGCTCACATTGACGAATTAACACACAATTTGCGTCCATATGAAATACTCTGTGTTCGATGAATTGTACTTGTAAATCGAGATACGTTTCTACGGAAAAGATAGAATTTTCTTTTTGGGAATCGAGTATCTCCTTTTTCGGTGCATTATTCCTCCTATATTGCATCCCTCGCTCCCTCACATTGACGAATTAACACACAATTAGCTTCCATATGAAATACTCTGGGTTCCCTGCTATCTCCTTCTAAATCGAGATACCTTTCTAAGGAAACGACAGGATTTTCTTTTGGGAGTCGAGTATCTCTTTTCCGATGCATTATTCCTCCTTTACTGCATCCCTCGCTCCCTCACATTGACGAATTAACACACAATTTGCGTCCATACGAAATACTCTGGGTTCCCTGCATTGTCCTTCTAAATCGAGATACGTTTCTACGGAAACGATAGGATTTTCTTTTGGGAGTCGAGTATCTCTTTTCCGATGCATTATTGCTCATTTGCTGCATCCCTCGCTCCCTCACATTGACGAATGAACACACAATTTGCGTCCATATGAAATACTCTGGGTTCCCTGTTTTGTCCTCCTAAATTGAGATACGTTTCTACGGAAACGATAGGATTATTTTTGGGAGTCGAGTAACTCTTTTCCGATGCATTATTACTCCTTAACTGCATCCCTCGCTCCCTCACATTGACGAATTAACACACAACTTGCGTCCATATGAAATACTCTGGTTTCCCTGCATTGTCCTTCTAAATCGAGATACCTTTCTGAGGAAACGATAGGATTTTCTTTTGGGAGTCGAGTATCTCTTTTCCGATGCATTATTCCTCCTTTACTGCATCCCTCGCTCCCTCACATTGACAAATTAACACACAATTTGCGTCCATATGAAATACTCTGGGTTCCCTGCATTGTCCTTCTAAATCGAGATACGTTTCTACGGAAACGATAGGATTTTCTTTTGGGAGTCGAGTATCTCTTTTCAGATGCATTATTCCTCATTTGCTGCATCCCTCGCACCCTCACATTGACGAATTAACACACAATTTGCGTACATATGAAATACTCTGGGTTCCCTGCCATCTGCTTCTAAATCGAGATACTTTTCTACAGAAACGATAGCATTTTCTTTTGGGAGTTGAGTATCTCTTTTCCGATGCATTATTCCTCCTTTACTGCATCCCTCGCTCCCTCACATTGACGAATTAACACACAATTTGCGTCAATATGAAAAATACTCTGTGTTCCCTGCCATCTCCTCCTAAATCGAGATACGTTTCTACGGAAACGATATGATTTTCTTTTGGGAGTCGAGTATCTCTTTTCCGATGCATTATTCCTCCGTTACTGCGTCCCTCGCTCCCTCACATTGACGAATTAACACACAATTTGCGTCCATATGAAATACTCTGGGTTCCCTGCATTGTCAATCTAAATCGAGACACGTTTCTACGGAAACGAGAGTATTTTCTTTTGGGAGTCGAGTATCTCCTTTCCTATGCGTTATTCCTCCTTTACTACATCCCCAGCTCCCTCACATTGACGAATTAACACACAATTTGCGTCCATATGAAATACTCTCGGTTTCCTGCCATCTCCTTCTAAATCGAGATACTTTTCTACGGAAACGATAGGATTTTCTTTTGGGAGTCGAGTATCTCTTTTCCGATGCATTATTTCTCCTTTACTGCATCCCTCGCTCCCGCACATTGACGAATTAACACACAATTTGCGTCCATATGAAATACTCTGGGTTCCCTGCATTGTCTTTCTAATTCGAGATACATTTCTACAAAAACGATGGGATTTTCTTTTGGCGTTCGAGTATCTCTTTTCCGATGCATTATTCCTCCTGTACTGCATCCCTCGCTCCCTCACATTGACGAATTAACACACAATTTGCGTCCATATGAAAAATACTCTGGGTTCCCTGCCATCTCCTTCCAAATCGAGATACGTTTCTACGGAAACGATAGGATTTTCTTTTAGGAGTCGAGTATCTCTTTTCCGATGCATTATTCCTCCTTTACTGCGTCCCTCGCGCCCTCACATTGACGAATTAACACACAATTTGCGTCCATATGAAATACTCTGAATTCCCTGCATTGTCCTTCTAAATCGCGATACCTTTCTAAGGAAACGATAGGATTTTCTTTTGGGAGTCGAGTATCTCTTTTCCGATGCATTTTTCCTCCTTTACAGCATCCCTCGCTCCCTCACATTGACGAATTAACACACAATTTGCGTCCATTTGAAATACTCTGGGTTCCCTACATTGTCCTTCTCAAACGAAATACCTTCCTACGGAAACGATAGGATTTTCTTTTAGGAGTCGGGTATCTCTTATCCGCTGCATTATTCCTCCTTTTCTGCATCCCTCGCTCCCTCACATTGACGAATTAACACACAATTTGCGTCCATATGAAATACTCTTGGTTCCCTGCATTGTCCTTGTCAATCGAGGTACGTTTCAACAGTAACGATAGGATTTTCTTTTGGGAGTCGAGTATCTCTTTTCCGATGCATTATTCCTCCTTAACAGCATCCCTCACTCCCTCACATTGACGAATTAACACACAATTTACGTCGATACGAAATACTCTGGGTTCCCTGCATTGTCCTTCTAAATCGAGATATGTTTCTACGGAAACGATAGGATTTTCTTTTGGGAGTCGAGTATCTCTTTTCCGATGTATTATTCCTCCTTTACTGCATCCCTCGCTCGCTCACATTGACGAATTAACACACAATTTGCGTCCATATGAAATACTCTGTGTTCGATGCATTGTACTTGTAAATCGAGATACGTTTCTACGGAAAAGATAGAATTTTCTTTTTGGGAGTCGAGTATCTCCTTTTTCGGTGCATTATTCCTCCTATATTGCATCCCTCGCTCCCTCACATTGACGAATTAACACACAATTAGCTTCCATATGAAATACTCTGGGTTCCCTGCCATCTCCTTCTAAATCGAGATACCTTTCTAAGGAAACGACAGGATTTTCTTTTGGGAGTCGAGTATCTCTTTTCCGATGCATTATTCCTCCTTTACTGCATCCCTCGCTCCCTCACATTGACGAATTAACACACAATTTGCGTCCATACGAAATACTCTGGGTTCCCTGCATTGTCCTTCTAAATCGAGATACGTTACTACGGAAACGATAGGATTTTCTTTTGGGAGTCGAGTATCTCTTTTCCGATGCATTATTGCTCATTTGCTGCATCCCTCGCTCCCTCACATTGACGAATGAACACACAATTTGCGTCCATATGAATTACTCTGGGTTCCCTGTTTTGTCCTCCTAAATCGAGATACGTTTCTACGGAAACGATAGGATTATTTTTGGGAGTCGAGTAACTCTTTTCCGATGCATTATTACTCCTTAACTGCATCCCTCGCTCCCTCACATTGACGAATTAACACACAACTTGCGTCCATATGAAATACTCTGGTTTCCCTGCATTGTCCTTCTAAATCGAGATACCGTTCTGAGGAAACGATAGGATTTTCTTTTGGGAGTCGAGTATCTCTTTTCCGATGCATTAATCCTCCTTTACTGCATCCCTCGCTCCCTCACATTGACGAATTAACACACAATTTGCGTCCATATGAAATAATCTGGGTTCCCTGCATTGTCCTTCTAAATCGAGATACGTTTCTACGGAAACGATAGGATTTTCTTTTGGGAGTCGAGTATCTCTTTTCCGATGCATTATTCCTCATTTGCTGCATCCCTCGCACCCTCACATTGACGAATTAACACACAATTTGCGTACATATGAAATACTCTGGGTTCCCTGCCATCTGCTTCTAAATCGAGATACTTTTCTACAGAAACGATAGCATTTTCTTTTGGGAGTTGAGTATCTCTTTTCCGATGCATTATTCCTCCTTTACTGCATCCCTCGCTCCCTCACATTGACGAATTAACACACAATTTGCGTCAATATGAAAAATACTCTGTGTTCCCTGCCATCTCCTCCTAAATCGAGATACGTTTCTACGGAAACGATAGGATTTTCTTTTTGGAGTCGAGTATCTCTTTTCCGATGCATTATTCCTCCGTTACTGCGTCCCTCGCTCCCTCACATTGACGAATTAACACACAATTTGCGTCCATATGAAATACTCTGGGTTCCCTGCATTGTCAATCTAAATCGAGACACGTTTCTACGGAAACGAGAGTATTTTCTTTTGGGAGTCGAGTATCTCCTTTCCTATGCGTTATTCCTCCTTTACTACATCCCCAGCTCCCTCAAATTGACGAATTAACACACAATTTGCGTCCATATGAAATACTCTCGGTTTCCTGCCATCTCCTTCTAAATCGAGATACTTTTCTACGGAAACGATAGGATTTTCTTTTGGGAGTCGAGTATCTCTTTTCCGATGCATTATTTCTCCTTTACTGCATCCCTCGCTCCCGCACATTGACGAATTAACACACAATTTGCGTCCATATGAAATACTCTGGGTTCCCTGCATTGTCTTTCTAATTCGAGATACATTTCTACAAAAACGATGGGATTTTCTTTTGGCGTTCGAGTATCTCTTTTCCGATGCATTATTCCTCCTGTACTGCATCCCTCGCTCCCTCACGTTGACTAATTAACACACATTTTGCGTCCATATAAATACTCTGGGTTCCCTGCATTTTCCATCCAAATCGAGATACGTTTCTAAGGAAACGATAAGATTTTCTTTTGGGAGTCGAGTATCTCTTTTCCGATGCATTATACCTCCTTTACTGCGTCCCTCGCTCCCTCACATTGACGAATTAACACACAATATGCGTCCATATGAAATACTCTGGGTTCCCTGCATTGTCCTTCTAAATCGAGATACATTTCTACCGAAACGACAGGATTTTCTTTTGGGAGTCGAGTATCTCTTTTCCTATTTATTATTTCTCCTTAACTGCATCCCTTGCTCCCTCACATTGACGAATTAACACACAATTTGCGTCCATATAAAATACTCTGGGTTCCCTTCCATCTCCTTCTAAATCCAGATACGTTTCTATGGAAACGATAGGATTTTCTTTTGGCGAGTCGAGTATCATTTTTCCGATGCATTATTCCTCCTTTACTGCATCCCTCGCTCCCTCACATTGACTAATTAACACACATTTTGCGTCCATATGAAATACTCTGGGTTCCCGGCATTGTCCTTCCAAATCGAGATACGTTTCTACGGAAAAGATAGGATTTTCTTTTGGGGGTCGAGTATCTCTTTTCCGATGCATTATTCCTCCTTTACTGCATCCCTCGCTCCCTCACATTGACGAATTAACACACAATTTGCGTCCATATGAAATACTGTGGGTTCCCTGTGTAACGCTACAGTCCGCTTTGACGTAGCATGTACCAATTGACACTTGGACGTCTCCGCTCGGGCGTACGTTAGCTCTTTAAAGCCTGTACTATAGTAAGTTTACGGGCTTCACCTTATAAACAAGGATTTTAGTACTTATGTTGACCGCTTGTGCCTAAATGGAAGCAAAATCGGACTTATACCCAGTCAGTAACTACAGTGATGCGTCAAGCAAGTGTAAAGTACAACTACACGTCAGCATGGACAAGAAGTATACACAGCAGATGCTACCAATGATTAATAATACAGTCGCCAGCCTAATTATCCATTGGGTGAGTTTTTCCTTGTACAAGCGGATGTTCGTACAAGCACACCAACACGTAGTAATACTGCATTAAACGGAACATTTTGGAACCAGAATAATCCACTGAACTAATGTTTTCTTCTTTTGTACTAATTTGGACGAGCCATAAATACACAACATCACACCACAATGATTACTACGAACTGCATTTTGTATGTTGATCAGACTGAAATCGGGCATAGATTACCCTAGAATTAGCAATTTTGAAAGCACACATACAATGTCACTTTTAAGAATGGAAAAAACACTAATAGGCTTAGGTTTAATATGGAACTTAACTTAAAAGAATAGACAAGAGAAAGAGGGGGCCCCTGAAACTGTTATGGTCGTTGTATTGGATCTATTGAGTACTAACAGCAAATTAACAGCCAAGGTTTTCAATCTATGGATTACTACTCTTTTGTCTTACTTCTGAATTATTTAACTGTCATTATTTCTGTTTCAAAGTAATTAAGTTTCATCGTTAACTCAATTCAAAAATTATCTTCCAATTTAGTCATACTTTTGTTCTTTACTAACTTTTGCATTAACACACAGAACTTTAAACTTCATTATAACATAGATTTATCTGCTGATAATTCTCATTAACACTAACTTTAAAACTTTCAGTTCGGGATACTCGGGTTGCACAACTTGTGGTAAGGATCCTGTCTAGGTTAGTGATAAGGATGAGTAATTTCTAGGACAATTCTGGTAAAAGTCACGTTATTATTGAACAGTCAGAAACAGATTCGACACTGGTCCACACAGATACAATTCTAAAGATGAATTAAATGTTTGACCTGTGCAAGTCGGTGCGGCGGTTGGCGGGTAGCGTGATAGCGAGAAGTACAGCACACATACAAGCACGGCTAAGGCTCTCGCTGTATCGGCACTTTCCTTCTTCTTAGCGTCGCAATCTTTCCAATTCAGTGCCTAAGAATATAGCCATGCCGTGTAGTCGTCGGAATCGTCGCATCCGAGGCTCAATGAATCCACTTTTCCTGGATAGCCTCCTCGATCTGGTACGTGTTCCTCGGCCCGATGCCCATCTCCGACTGTACTACTGAGCCTGTTGTGCCGAACCATGCCCTTGTGCGTTTTCCCGCTCTCGCCTGCCTCCACCTTTTCCCGCTCCCCTACAGGTAGGGTATTCACCACAGGTTTTCTACTACACATATATCAATGCATTACCTACGTATGGACCAGGCATATAAAATACAATTTTCACATCTTACAATAGTTTCAACATTAAGTACACTTCCCTTTGATTACAACATAGCTTGAAATCTAACATTAATAATAATATTCATTTCAAAAGTTGCTTACAGTTTCTTTAACATAACGACACGAAAAGAAAAAAGAAATTAAAACATTGCTCACATTAATCTATCGAAATTCATCAGAAGAAAGAAAAAAAATTATCTTAGGTACATTTGTTGTTGTTACACATGCCCCTGTTTCCAGAAAATTTTCTTATGTCTAAATTTTATGGGAACACTAAGTTTTACATTTATACAGTGGTTCTGAACCTTTATGTAAATGTCCAACAAATATTATACCACATACTTCCTTTCAATCACATAACATAGGCCTATACTTTTTAAACATACCAAGAACACCCACTTGTCATTTACTTAAGTGCCTTTTGCACAGTCCAACCTTCCATTACAACATTATCAAAATAGCAATTTAACCATTTTTACTAACTCCTCCAAGAAATAATTTCAGATTATGGAATACAAACATTTAACCACAAAAACAAATGCAAATATTTGTATACGCTATAAGATAATTTGTTGCTGCTTGCTTTGAATAGCAGTCTATTTCCTTAATTACTAAACAAAACACACACACAAAATAATGTTCAGAAAATTTACTACACATATTTGCTGCCTATTCTGCAGATTTGGGCAGTCCTTTTCACCTCACATTGTCACATCTCCTGTCTCACACTTACAATCCTCCATTGACTATTTATCTGCCCTCATTGGTATTTGGCAGTCCTTCATATTATGGTTCATACACTGCCCATTTTCAATTTTGACAGTCCCATCCTTTATCTGGCTGATAGCATTTATATTTTCTTTTCAGTCCTTTTCTCCATACATTTTTACAGATACACTACAATTGGTAATCTGAAACTTACATAACGACATTAGCATACTTTCAAGGGTATACATACATTTACAAAGATTAGTTACATTTGGAATAATTTGGGTTCAGCATAAGATACAGCACAATTACTCTTTCCTAGGAACATACAGTTTCAGGTCCACAATATTTCTTACACCTAAAGGCTTTTTGGATTTTGGGTAGATCAGGTAGTAAGCATTATCGTGCGGAATGTTCTGTATTATATATGGTCCATTATAGATATATTTAAATTTGGAAATTTCATGGTTTAGTTCACTAGATTTTTCGTGGGTTTTTAAAAGAACATAATCTCCAATTTTAAATTTTGAAACTTTTAGATTTTTATCGTGTCTTTTAGACCTAGATTCAGCTTTTCGCTTTGCCCTTTTTATTATTAATTCTTTCTTTTGATTCAATCCCAAACTTGTACAAGGTGGAAACTCTAATTTTCCTTCAATTAAACTTTTACTACTTCTGCCTAACAAAATTTCTTCCGGTGGGAACCCAGTAGATTCATGCTGTACTATGTTCATGACACCTTCAAAGATCAAGATAAATCTGCCCCAGACTCTAAATCAACAAAACAATAATTCACTTTCAGGTAACACTAAGATACAGTAATAATAAAGTAATGCGTAATACTAATAATATATACAAATACAGCATCCTGCCCCCAATCTCTTTATTAACAAGGCAGTCTTTTAGGGTTCATAAAACAGTCACTTAAGTCTGGTGGCTTTTTAGGCCTCCTATTTTCTACATCTTTCACTAAGTTATTCAGATCCTGCCAACGTTTTGTTTCATCAGGTGGCTTTTTAGGTTTTGAATTTTCAAAGTCTTTAGCAAGGTACAACATTTCCTGTTCTGCTATTATTTTATCAGGTGGTTCTTTTTGTTCCTGTAATTCACACTCCTTCAAAACATTCATTAAGGCTTGCCCCAGTATAGTATCCTCTGGAGGTTCCTGCAAATTATGCCCCTGTGTTACATTACTGAATAATTCATTCGGTTTTTTCCCACTTCTATTTATTGTTTCTTGTTCTGGAAAATTTTTACTAATTTTCTCATACCCTCTTTCAGTAAAAGTATATTCACTTTCGTTTACACCTGAAAATTCATCTTCACTAGAGTCATCACTACTTTCTTACTCAGCACCAGATTCATTTAAGTACGCTACTTTTGAACAATAGGGAAAGTTAGTATATTCATTTTTGTCTGCATTTGCGTACCTTTCATCATCTGAACTATCATCGGAATCCGACCATTCTGGATCGCTTTCAGGTTCTAACATAAAGGCTTTTCTGAGACTGGCACTAAGTTCTCCTTCTGCATTTTCGTCCAGCTTGGATTTTAACTCAATCTCCTCTTTTGGCAAAACGGCCTCATCATCAGCTTTATTCACATCCACTGTGACTTCATATTCAGTGTAATCCTCGTGGACTTCAATTACTTTCATGTAATTATCTGCCCCTTCCTCATGGTGCCTTTCGGTAGCAGCTTGTACTATTGGCGAATTTTTAACAGAAGTTATTTCCTCGTCAATGCTGAGGATTTCATCCTCCAACTCCTTCCTATCATTAACCTTCCTCCTATCGGCAGCACGCGTACTTTGCGCGGCGCTATTTATTCTCTCCTCTTCCAATTCGGGCCCCGTCACCTTATCGACGTCCCTACTATTTCCTTTTCTATTAACTAATTTCTTCGCCTCATACTCCTTAAAATCCTCCCACTCACATTGCTTTAGGCCCTTGTACAGATCGTCGATCTGCACACGCCAATCAGTTACTTCTGCTAATTCATCCTCGCCTTTTACCTCATTGGAAACACTGCTAACCACACCTCTCTGTGTACTCACAGTCTCATTTATTGTTCCCTTTTCCACGGAATTATCACTCGTAAAATTTTCATTAGCTCTTACGGCTATGTTCGTACCTACTGCTGCCGTATTGCTAGCGGCTTCTCTCTGAACAGCTGTGCTGCTAGGCTGGGCCGTTGCCCTCTGATGCTCCACTCGCCTGTTAACATGTAGCGCTCTGCGCGGCGAATATGACTCATCGCTCGCACCTGACGCTTGTTTCGCAACAACTCGTTGCGTTGTTCCACGCCTGTCTCTAACCTGTCTCATTACTTTACTGTCGGTCCGGTATCTTTTCTTAACTCGGGGCCGGTATGTATTGTCCGCTTCCGTTTGGCCCGCAACGTTTGCGGAAATTAGTTTCCCGCATCGTTATTATTTTGCGCGGTATACCCTCTACCGCGACCTGGATAACTTCCCCTGCCTCTATCTCTACCTCTACCTCTCTGTATCATATTGACGCGAAATCCATCGCCGTCATTTCTTTCGTCATTGTTTCGGTTATTACGGTTACCAAAATTTTGATAATTGGCACGACTTTCGCGCCAATGATCTTCGTCTTCTACTCTTTCTAGAAATGCTTGGAAGCTACGATGATTGCTTCCTACATACCTCTTTGAATCTTCTGGAAGCTTTTTATATAGCTCCCAGATAATTTCCGAATCTGATCTTCGACCCCTTAAATGTGTCAATTTTCGGTACCAATATTCGCAGAAATCCTTCAAAGAATTTCTGCCCCGGTTATCATGCTGCTTGGCCATGATAAACTCGCGCCATAAATGGTCCTGCTTTTCTTCAGACCAATATTCTTCCGTAAATCTTTGGCTGAATTCTTCGAACGTCATTCGTTCGGTATTTAAATTTATTCCCCAGCGCTTAGCGTCACCTGCTATGGCGCTAATTACTACATTTATCTTTTCCTGATCAGACAAGTGCTCAGGAAATACTCTCTCACAATTTTTGATGAAATCTAACGGATGCCATCCGTTATGTTTCTTGGCTGGATCGAAGCGTTCCTCACTTTCTAACAGCTTCGTAATTGGTGTGCCATTATAGACAACACCAGGCCTATCTTTAATTTTGCTCTCCAGATCGAAAATTTTGTCTTGAATTTTCGTAGTATTTTGTTCACAATTTTGAACACATCCGGTTACTTTTTTACCTAAATCCCTTTCAGTATCTAAAACTACCTTTTTCAATTGTGATATCCCATGTTGGCATTCGTTTACGATCTCAGTTTTAAGACCGAAAACTTTTTCGTCTATTTTCGTTTCAACTAGAGGCTCTACTTTCTCTTGGATGTTGAGAATTTCAACATCGAACCTACTGTTAATGTTACCAATTTCCTCTTGCATAGTATCCATATTTTTGTTAATGGTGTCAATTTCAAATTTCATATTATTTACCACAGAACTTAAATTACCCACTTTTTGTTCTACCTGTTCTATTTGTTTACTAATTTTAATTCCTTGATCTTTGACCTGTGCTTTAATCTGATCACTTTGGGTTTTGAGCTGCTCGTCAACGTGTGTTTTAAGCTGATTAACCTGATTACCGACTTGTTTTTGAAGCTGATCATTCTGTCCTGCAATTTGTTTGGTTAATTGTTCAAATAAATCGTTCATGCTTAAAATTTTCACACTGTTTTGTTCTACGGAATCTGAGTGTTCCGATCCTACTTCAGAGTTTCTTTCTGTTCTTTCTTTATCAGTGGTGAATCAAACATGTCCGTGGATTCATTCACATACCCACTATCATCTACAAAGTCACCTTCTACTTCCTGTTTTATCCCTTGCTGTGTTCGAGATGATCTCAACATTTCAATCTGTTCGTTAAAGTGTTCGTGGTATTGTATGTACGCCAATTGTCTTTCGCTAACGGCATCTGTTATCTGGCCGCGTAAACTCCGGCTACTGCCAGCCGCATTCTCCATTTCGCTCGGCACATCTACCGTGTCTACGTTTCTGTCCATACTAAATGCCGATTATACCACACTATTATACTTGATGCACACTGCCATTTACTTTGCTAAATATTATTGCAATTCGTGCCACTGAACATCCACTGTTCGGTATTCTCATTAATTTGTAACCGACAACAACTGGATGTCCTGTCACCGGGAAGCCACTTGTAACGTTGCAGCAGCGTTTACTTTTACATAGCTTAAGCTATGGCATACCAAATTTGGTTTATTACTTAGCATGTCACAACAGAACAAATAGTCCTGTCACGGTCGCCACTTGTAACGCTACAGCCCGCTTTGACGTAGCATGTACCAATAGACACTTGGACGTCTCCGCTCGGGCGTACGTTAGCTCTTTAAAGCCTGTACTATAGTAAGTTTACGGGCTTCACCTTATAAACAAGGATTTTAGTACTTATGTTGACCGCGTGTGCCTAAATGGAAGCAAAATCGGACTTATACCCAGTCAGTAACTACAGTGAAGCGTCAAGCAAGTGTAAAGTACAACTACACGTCAGCATGGACAAGAAGTATACACAGCAGATGCTACCAATGATTAATAATACGGTCGCCAGCCTAATTAGGCATTTGGTGAGTTTTTCCTTGTACAAGCGGGTGTTCGTACAAGCACACCAACACGTAGTAATACTGCATTAAACGGAAAATTTTGGAACCAGAAAAATCCACTGAACTAATGTTTTCCTCTTTTGTACTAATTTGGACGAGCCATAAATACACAACATCACACCACAATGATTACTACGAACTGCATTTTGTATATTGATCAGACTGAAATCGGGCATAGATTACCCTAGAATTAGCAATTTTGAAAGCACACATACAATGTCACTTTTAAGAATGGAAAAAACATTAATAGGCTTAGGTTTAATATGGAACTTAACTTTGCTGGTCAAATCTGATCAATACAATTCAGGATTTAAAAGAATAGACAACAGAAAGAGGGGGGCCCTGAAACTGTTATGGTCGTCGTATTGGAACTATTGAGTACTAACAGCAAATTAACAACCAAGGTTTTCAATCTATGGATTACTACTCTTTTGTCGTGCTTCTGAATTATTTAACTGTCATTATTTCTGTTTCAAAGTAATTAAGTTTCATCGTTAACTCAATTCAAAAATTATCTTCCAATATAGTCATACTTTTGTTCTTTACTAACATTTGCATTAACACACAGAACGTTAAACTTCATTATAACATAGATTTATCTGCTGATAATTCTCATTAACACTAACTTTAAAACTTTCAGTTCGGGATACTCGGGTTGCACAACTTGTGGTAAGGATCCTGTCTAGGTTAGTGATAAGGATGAGTAATTTCTAGGACAATTCTGGTAAAAGTCACGTTATTATTGAACAGTCAGAAACAGATTCGACACTGGTCCACACAGATACAATTCTAAAGATGAATTAAATGTTTGACCTGTGCAAGTCGGTGCGGCGGTTGGCGGGCAGCGAGATAGCGAGAAGTACAGCACACATACAAGCACGGCTAAGGCTCTCGCTGTATCGGCACTTTCCTTCTTCTTAGCGTCGTAATCTTTCCAATTCAGTGCCTAAGAATATAGCCATGCCGTGTAGTCGTCGGAATCGTCGCATCCGAGGCTCAATGAATCCACTTTTCCTGGATAGCCTCCTCGATCTGGTACGTGTTCCTCGGCCCGATGCCCATCTCCGACTGTACTACTGAGCCTGTTGTGCCGAACCATGCCCTTGTGCGTTTTCCCGCTCTCGCCTGCCTCCACCTTTTCCCGCTCCCCTACAGGTAGGGTATTCACCACAGGTTTTCTACTACACATATATCAATGCATTACCTACGTATGGACCAGGCATATAAAATACAATTTTCACAACTTACAATAGTTTCAACATTAAGTACACTTCCGTTAGATTACAACATAGCTTGAAATCTAACATAAATAATAATATTCATTTCAAAAGTTCTTTATAGTTTCTTTAACATAACAACACGAAAAGAAAAAAGAAATTAAAACATTGCTCACATTAATCTATCGAAATTCATTAGAATAAAGCAAAAAAAAATTATCTTAGGTACATTTGTTGTTGTTACACCTGCATTGTCCGTCTAAATCAAGATACGTTTCTACGGAAACGATAGGATTTTCTTTTGGGAGTAGAGTATCTCTTTTCCGAAGGATTATTCATCCTTTACTGCATCCCTCGCTCCCTCACTTTGACGAATTAACACACAATTTGCGTCCATATGAAATACTCTGGGTTCCCTCCATTGTCTTTCTAAATCGAGATCCGTTTCTACGGAAACGATAGGAATTTATCTTGGGAGTCGAGTATCTCTTTTCCTATGCATTATTCCTCCTTTACCGCATCTCTCGCTATCTCACATTGACGAATTAACACACAATTTGCGTCCATATGAAATACTCTGGGTTCCCTGCAGTGTCCTTCTAAATCGAGATACGTTTCTACGGAAACGCTAGGATTTTCTTTTGGGAGTCGAGTATCTCTTTTCCGATGCATTATTCCTCCTTTACTGCATCCCTCGCTCCCTCACATTGACGAATTAACACACAATTTGCGTCCATATGAAATACTCTGGTTTCCCTGCATTCTCCTTCTAAATCGAGATACGTTTCTACGGAAACGATAGGAATTTCTTTTGGGAGTCGAGTATCTCTTTTCCTATGAATTATTCCTCCTTTACTGCATCTCTCGCTATCTCACATTGACGAATTAACACAATTAGCGTCCATATGAAAAACTCTGGATTCCCTGCCATCTCCTTCTAAATCGAGATACGTTTCTACGGAAACGATAGGATTTTGTATTGGGAATCGAGTATCTCTTTTCCGATACATTATTACTCCATTACTGCATCCCTCGCTCCCTCACATTGACGTATTAACACACAATTTGCGTCCATATGAAATAACCTGGGTTCCCTGCCAGCTCCTTCTAAATCGAGATCCGTTTCTACGGAAATATGATTTTCTTTTGGGAGTCGAGTATCTCTTTTCCGATTCATTATTCATCCTTTACTGCATCCTCGCTACCTCACATTGACGAATTAGCACACAATTTGCGTCCATATGAAATAGTCTGGGTTCCCTGCCACCTCCTTCTAAATCGAGATACGTTTCTATGGAAACGATGAGATTATCTTTTGGGTGTCGAGTATCTCTTTTCCGATGCATTATTCCACCTTTACTGCATCCCTCGCTCCCTCACATTGACGAATTAACACACATTTAGCGTCCATATGAAATACTCTGGGTTCCCTGCATTGTCCTTCTAAATCGAGATATGTTTCTACAGAAACGACTGGATTTTCTATTGGGAGTCGAGTATCTCTTTTCCGAAGCATTATTCCTCCTTTACTGTGTCTCTCGCTCCATCACATTGACGAATTAACACACAATTTGCGTCCATATGAAATAATCTGGGTTCGCTGACAGCTCCTTCTAAATCGAGATCCGTTTCTACGGAAATATGATTTTCTTTTGGGAGTCGAGTATCTCTTTTCCGATTCATTATTCATCCTTTACTGCATCCTCGCTCACTCACATTGACGAATTAACACACAATTTGCGTCCATATGAAATGCTATGGGTTCCCTGCATTGTCCTTCTAAATCGAGATACGTTTCTACAGAAACGATAGGATTTTCTTTTGGGAGTCGAGTATCTCTTTTCCGATGCATTATTCCTCCTTTACTGCATCCCTCGCTCCCTCACATTGACGAATTAACACACAATTTGCGTCCATATGAAATACTCTGGGTTCCCTGCCATCTCCTTCTAAATCGAGATACGTTTCTACGGAAATGATAAGATTTTCTTTTCGGAGTCGAGTATATCTTTTCCGATGCACTATTCCTCCTTTACTGCATCCCTCGCTCCTTCACATTTACGAATTAACACACAATTTGCGTCCATATGAAATACTCAGGGTTCCCTGCATTGTCCTTCCAATTCGAGATACGTTTCTACGGAAACGATAGGATTTTCTTTAGGGAGTCGAGTATCTCTTTTACGATGCATTATACCTCCTTTACTGCATCCCTCGCTCCCTCACATTGACGAATTAACACACAATTTGCGTCCGTATGAAAAACTCTGGGTTCCCTGCATTGTCCTTCCAAATCGAGACACGTTTCTACGGAAACGATAAGGTTTTCTTTTGGGAGTCGTGTATCTCTTTTCCGATGCATTATTCCTCCTTTACTGCATCCCTCGCTCCCTCACATTGACGAATTAACACACAATTTGCGTCCATATGAAATACTCTGGGTTCCCTGCCATCTCCTTCTAAATCGTGATACGTTTCTAGGGAAACGATAAGATTTTCATTTGGGAGTCGAGTATCTCTTTTCCGATGCACTATTCCTCCTTTACTGCATCCCTCGCTCCCTCACATTGACGAATTAACACACAATTTGCGTCCATATGAAATACTCAGGGTTCCCTGCATTGTCCTTCCAAATCGAGATACGTTTCTACGGAAACGACAGGATTTTCTTTTGGGAGTCGAGTATCTCTTTTCCGATGCATTATTCCTCCTTTACTGCTTCCCTCGCTCCCTCACATTGACGTATTAACACACAATTTGCATCCATATGAAATAATCTGGGTTTTTTGCCAGCTCCTTCTAAATCGAGATCCGTTTCTACGGAAATATGATTTTCTTTTGGGAGTCGAGTATCTCTTTTCCGATTCATTATTCATCCTTTACTGCATCCTCGCTACCTCACATTGACGAATTAGCACACAATTTGCGTCCATATGAAATAGTCTGGGTTCCCTTCCATCTCCTTCTAAATCGAGATTAGTTTCTATGGAAACGATAAGATTTTCTTTTGGGTGTCGAGTATCTCTTTTCCGATGCATTATTCCACCCTTACTGCATCCCTCGCTCCCTCACATTGACGAATTAACACACATTTTGCGTCCATATGAAATACTCTGGGTTCCCTGCATTGTCCTGTCAAATCGAGATACGTTTCTACGGAAATGATCGGATTTTCTTTTGGGAGTCGAGTATCTCTTTTGCGATGGATTATTCCTCCTTTACTGCATCCCTCGCTCCCTCACATTGACGAATTAACACACAATTTGTGTCCATATGAAATACTCTGGGTTCCCTGCATTGTCCTTCTAAATCGAGATACGTTTCTACGGAAACAATAGGATATTCTTTTGGGAGTCGAGTATCTCTTTTCCTATGCATTATTCCTCCTTTACTACATCCCTCGCTATTTCACATTCACGAATTAACACACAATTGGCTTCTTTATTAAATACTCTGGGTTCCCTGCATTTTCCTTCTAAATCGAGATATGTTTCTACGGAAACGATTGGATTTTCTATTGGGAGTCGAGTATCTCTTTTCCGAAGCATTATTCCTCCTTTACTGCATCTCTCGCTCCCTCACATTGACGATTTAACACACAATTTGCGTCCATATGAAATAATCTGGGTTCCCTGCCAGCTCCTTCTAAATCGAGATCCGTTTCTACGGAAATATGATTTTCTATTGGGAGTCGAGTATCTCTTTTCCGATTCATTATTCATCCTTTACTGCATCCTCGCTCACTCACATTGACGAATTAACACACAATTTGCGTCCATATGAAATGCTATGGGTTCCCTGCATTGTCCTTCTAAATCGAGATACGTTTCTACAGAAACGATAGGATTTTCTTTTGGGAGTCGAGTATCTCTTTTCCGATGCATTATTCCTCCTTTACTGCATCCCTCGCTCCCTCACATTGACGAATTAACACACAATTTGCGTCCATATGAAATACTCTGGGTTCCCTGCCATCTCCTTCTAAATCGAGATACGTTTCTACGGAAATGATAAGATTTTCTTTTCGGAGTCGAGTATATCTTTTCCGATGCACTATTCCTCCTTTACTGCATCCCTCGCTCCTTCACATTTACGAATTAACACACAATTTGCGTCCATATGAAATACTCAGGGTTCCCTGCATTGTCCTTCCAATTCGAGATACGTTTCTACGGAAACGATAGGATTTTCTTTAGGGAGTCGAGTATCTCTTTTACGATGCATTATACCTCCTTTACTGCATCCCTCGCTCCCTCACATTGACGAATTAACACACAATTTGCGTCCGTATGAAAAACTCTGGGTTCCCTGCATTGTCCTTCCAAATCGAGACACGTTTCTACGGAAACGATAAGGTTTTCTTTTGGGAGTCGTGTATCTCTTTTCCGATGCATTATTCCTCCTTTACTGCATCCCTCGCTCCCTCACATTGACGAATTAACACACAATTTGCGTCCATATGAAATACTCTGGGTTCCCTGCCATCTCCTTCTAAATCGTGATACGTTTCTAGGGAAACGATAAGATTTTCATTTGGGAGTCGAGTATCTCTTTTCCGATGCACTATTCCTCCTTTACTGCATCCCTCGCTCCCTCACATTGACGAATTAACACACAATTTGCGTCCATATGAAATACTCAGGGTTCCCTGCATTGTCCTTCCAAATCGAGATACGTTTCTACGGAAACGACAGGATTTTCTTTTGGGAGTCGAGTATCTCTTTTCCGATGCATTATTCCTCCTTTACTGCTTCCCTCGCTCCCTCACATCGACGTATTAACACACAATTTGCATCCATATGAAATAATCTGGGTTTTTTGCCAGCTCCTTCTAAATCGAGATCCGTTTCTACGGAAATATGATTTTCTTTTGGGAGTCGAGTATCTCTTTTCCGATTCATTATTCATCCTTTACTGCATCCTCGCTACCTCACATTGACGAATTAGCACACAATTTGCGTCCATATGAAATAGTCTGGGTTCCCTTCCATCTCCTTCTAAATCGAGATTAGTTTCTATGGAAACGATAAGATTTTCTTTTGGGTGTCGAGTATCTCTTTTCCGATGCATTATTCCACCCTTACTGCATCCCTCGCTCCCTCACATTGACGAATTAACACACATTTTGCGTCCATATGAAATACTCTGGGTTCCCTGCATTGTCCTGTCAAATCGAGATACGTTTCTACGGAAATGATCGGATTTTCTTTTGGGAGTCGAGTATCTCTTTTGCGATGGATTATTCCTCCTTTACTGCATCCCTCGCTCTCTCACATTGACGAATTAACACACAATTTGTGTCCATATGAAATACTCTGGGTTCCCTGCATTGTCCTTCTAAATCGAGATACGTTTCTACGGAAACAATAGGATATTCTTTTGGGAGTCGAGTATCTCTTTTCCTATGCATTATTCCTCCTTTACTACATCCCTCGCTATTTCACATTCACGAATTAACACACAATTGGCTTCTTTATTAAATACTCTGGGTTCCCTGCATTTTCCTTCTAAATCGAGATATGTTTCTACGGAAACGATTGGATTTTCTATTGGGAGTCGAGTATCTCTTTTCCGAAGCATTATTCCTCCTTTACTGCATCTCTCGCTCCCTCACATTGACGAATTAACACACAATTTGCGTCCATATGAAATAATCTGGGTTCCCTGCCAGCTCCTTCTAAATCGAGATCCGTTTCTACGGAAATATGATTTTTCTTTTGGGAGTCGAGTATCTCTTTTCCGATTCATTATTCATCCTTTACTGCATCCTCGCTCACTCACATTGACGAATTAACACACAATTTGCGTCCATATGAAATGCTCTGGGTTCCCTGCATTGTCCTTCTAAATCGAGATACGTTTCTACAGAAACGATAGGATTTTCTTTTGGGAGTCGAGTATCTCTTTTCCGATGCATTATTCCTCCTTTACTGCATCCCTCGCTCCCTCACATTGACGAATTAACACACAATTTGCGTCCATATGAAATACTCTGGGTTCCCTGCCATCACCTTCTAAATCGAGATACGTTTCTACGGAAACGATAAGCTTTTCTTTTGGGAGTCGAGTATATCTTGTCCGATGCACTATTCCTCCTTTACTGCATCGCTCGCTCCTTCACATTTACGAATTAACACACAATTTGCGTCCTTATGAAATACTCAGGGTTCCCTGCATTGTCCTTCCAAATCGAGATACGTTTCTACGGAAACGATAGGATTTTCCTTAGGGAGTCGAGTAACTCTTTTACGATGCATTATACCTCCTTTACTGCATCCCTCGCACCCTCACATTGACGAATTAACACACAATTTGCGTCCATATGAAATACTCTGGGTTCCCTGCCATCTCCTTCTAAATCGTGATACGTTTCTACGGAAACGATAAGATTTTCTTTTGGGAGTCGAGTATCTCTTTTCCGATGCACTATTCCTCCTTTACTGCATCCCTCGCTCCCTCTCATCGACGAATTAACACACAATTTGCGTCCATATGAAATACTCAGGGTTCCCTGCATTGTCCTTCCAAATCGAGATACGTTTCTACGGATACAATAGGATTTTCTTTTGGGAGTCCAGTATCTCTTTTCCGATGCAATATTCCTCCTTTACTGCATCCCTCGCTCCCTCACATTGACGTATTAACACACAATTTGCGTCCATATGAAATAATCTGGGTTCCCTGCCAGCTCCTTCTAAATCGAGATCCGTTTCTACGGAAATATGATTTTCTTTTGGGAGACGAGTATCTCTTTTCCGATTCATTATTCATCCTTTACTGCATCCTCGCTACCTCACATTGACGAATTAGCACAGAATTTGCGTCCATATGAAATAGTCTGGGTTCCCTGCCACCTCCTTCTAAATCGAGATACGTTTCTATGGAAACGATACGATTTTCTTTTGGGTGTCGAGTATCTCTTTTCCGATGCATTATTCCACCTTTACTGCAACCCTCGCTCCCTCACATTGACGAATTAACACACATTTTGTGTCCATATGAAATACTCTGGGTTCCCTGCATTGTCCTTCCAAATCGAGATACGTTTCTACGGAAATGATAGGATTTTCTTTTGGGAGTCGAGTATCTCTTTGCGATGGATTATTCCTCCTTTACTGCAACCCTCGCTCCCTCACATTGACTAATTAACACACAATTTGTGTCGATATGAAATACTCTGGGTTCCCTGCATTGTCCTTCTAAATCGAGATACGTTTCTACGGAAACGATACGATTTTCTTTTGGGAGTCGAGTATCTCTTTTCCTATGCATTATTCCTCCTTTACTACATCCCTCGCTATCTCACATTCACGAATTAACACACAATTGGCTTCCATATTAAATACTCTGTGTTCCCTGCATTTTCCTTCTAAATCGAGATATGTTTCTACGGAAACGATTGGATTTTCTATTGGGAGTCGAGTATCTCTTTTCCGAAGCATTATTCCTCCTTTACTGCATCTCTCGCTCCCTAACATTGACGAATTAACACACAATTTGCGTCCATATGAAATAATCTGGGTTCCCTGCCAGCTCCTTCTAAATCGAGATCCGTTTCTACGGAAGTATGATTTTCTTTTGGGAGTCGAGTATCTCTTTTCCGATTCATTATTCATCTTTGACTGCATCCTCGCTCACTCACATTGACGAATTAACACACAATTTGCGTCCATATGAAATGCTCTGGGTTCCCTGCATTGTCCTTCTAAATCGAGATACGTTTCTACAGAAACGATAGGATTTTCTTTTGGGAGTCGAGTATCTCTTTTCCGATGCATTATTCCTCCTTTACTGCATCCCTCGCTCCCTCACATTGACGAATTAACACACAATTTGCGTCCATATGAAATACTCTGGGTTCCCTGCCAGGTCCTTCTAAATCGAGATCCGTTTCTAGGGAAATAGGATTTTCTTTTGGGAGTCGAGTATCTCTTTTCCGATTCATTATTCACCCTTTACTGCATCCCTCGCTCCCTCACATTGACGAATTAACACTCAATTTGCGTCCATATGAAATACTCTGTGTTCCCTTTTTTGTCCTTCTAAATCGAAATACGTTATTATGGAAAGAATAGGATTTTCTTTAAGAGTCAACTATCTCTTTTCCGATGCATTATTCCTCTTTTACTGCATCCCCCTCTCCCTAACATTGACGAATTAACACACAATTTGCGTCTATATGAAATACTCTGGGTTCCCTGCCATCTCCTTCTAAATCGAGATACATTTCTACGGAAACGATACGATTTTTTTTTGGGAGTCGAGTATCTCTTTTCCGATGCATTATTCCTAATTTACTGCATCCCTCGCTCTCTCACATTGACGAATTAACACACAATTTGCGTCCATATGAAATACTCTGGGTTCCCTGCATTGTTCTTCAAAATCGAGATACGATTCTAAGGAAACGATAGGATTTTCTTTTGGGAGTCGAGTATCTCTTTTCCGATGCATTATTCCTCCTTTACTGCATCCCTCGCACCCTCACATTGACGAATTAACACACAATTTGCGTCCGTATGAAATACTCTGGGTTCCCTGCATTGTCCTTCCAAATCGAGATACATTTCTACGGAAACGATAAGATTTTCTTTTGGCAGTCGAGTATCTCTTTTCCGATGCATTATTCCTCCTTTACTGCATCCCTCGCTCCCTCACATTGACGAATTAACACACAATTTGCGTCCATATGAAATACTCTCTGTTCCCTGCTTTGTCCTTCCAAATCGAGATACGTTTCTAAGGAAAGGATAGGATTTTCTTTTGGGAGTCGAGTATCTCTTTTCCGATACATTATTCCCCTTTACTGCATCCCTCGCTCCCTCACATTGACGAATTAACACACAATTTGCGTCCATATGAAATACTCTGGGTTCCCTGCATTGTCCTTCCAAATCGAGATACGTTTCTACGGAAACGATAGGATTTTCTTTTGGGAGTCGAGTATCTCTTTTCCGATGCATTTTTTCCTCCTTTACTGCATCCCTCGCCCCCTCACATTGACGAATTAACACACAATTGGCGTCCATATGAAATACTCTGTGTTCCCTGCCATCTCCTTCTAAATCGGGATACGTTTCTACGGAAACTATAAGATTTTCTTTTGGGAGTCGAGTATCTCTTTTCCGATGCACTATTCCTCCTTTACTGCATCCCTCACTCCCTCACATCGCCGAATAACACACAATTTGCGTCCATATGAAATACTCTGGGTTCCCTGCCATATTCTTCTAAATCGAGATACGTTTCTACGGAAACGATAGGATTTTCTATTGGGAGTCGAGTATCTCTTTTCCTATGTATTATTACTCCATTACTGCATCCCTCGCTCCCTCACATTGACGAATTAACACACAATTTGCGTCCATATGAAATGCTCTGGGTTCCCTGTATTGTCCTTCTAAATCGAGATACGTTTCTACAGAAATATAGGATTTTCTTTTGGGAGTCGAGTATCTCTTTTCTGATGCATTATTCCTCCTTTACTGCATCCCTCGCTCCCTCACATTGACGAATTAACACACAATTTGCGTCCATATGAAATACTCTGGGTTCCCTGCCATCTCCTTCTAAATCGAGATACGTTTCTACGGAAACGATAAGATTTTCTTTGGGGAGTCGAGTATATCTTTACCGATGCACTATTCCTCCTTTACTGCATCCCTCGCTCCTTCACATTTACGAATTAACACACAATTTGCGTCCATATGAAATACACTGGTTTCCCTGCATTGTCCTTCCAAATCGAGATACGTTTCTACGGAAACAATAGGATTTTCTTTTGGGAGTCGAGTATCTCTTTTCCGATGCATTATTCCTCCTTTACTGCATCCCTCGCTCCCTCACATTGACGAATTAACACACAATTGGCGTCCATATGAAATACTCTGGGTTCCCTGCCAGCTCCTTCTAAATCGAGATCCGTTTCTACGGAAATAGGATTTTCTTTTGGGAGTCGAGTATCTCTTTTCCGATTCATTATTCAGCCTTTACTGCATCCTCGTTCCCTCTCATTGACGAATTAGCAAACAATTTGCGTCCATATGAAATACTCTGGGTTCCCTGCCATCTCCTTCTAAATCGAGATACGTTTCTATGGAAACGATAGGATTTTCTTTTGGGTGTCGAGTATCTCTTTTCCGATGCATTATTCCTCCTTTACTGCATCCCTCGCTCCCTCACATTGACGAATTAACACTCAATTTGCGTCCATATGAAATACTCTGTGTTCCCTTCTTTGTCCTTCTAAATCGAAATACGTTATTATGGAAACAATAGGATTTTCTTTAAGAGTCAACTATCTCTTTTCCGATGCATTATTCCTCTTTTACTGCATCCCCCTCTCCCTAACATTGACGAATTAACACACAATTTGCGTCTATATGAAATACTCTGGGTTCCCTGCCATCTCCTTCTAAATCGAGATACATTTCTACGGAAACGATACGATTTTTTTTTGGGAGTCGAGTATCTCTTTTCCGATGCATTATTCCTAATTTACTGCATCCCTCGCTCTCTCATATAGACGAATTAACACACAATTTGCGTCCATATGAAATACTCTGGGTTCCCTGCATTGTTCTTCAAAATCGAGATACGATTCTACGGAAACGATAGGATTTTCTTTTGGGAGTCGAGTATCTCTTTTCCGATGCATTATTCGTCCTTTACTGCATCCCTCGCACCCTCACATTGACGAATTAACACACAATTTGCGTCCGTATGAAATACTCTGGGTTCCCTGCATTGTCCTTCCAAATCGAGTTACATTTCTACGGAAACGATAAGATTTTCTTTTGGCAGTCGAGTATCTCTTTTCCGATGCATTATTCCTCCTTTACTGCATCCCTCGCTCCCTCACATTGACGAATTAACACACAATTTGCGTCCATATGAAATACTCTGGGTTCCCTGCATTGTCCTTCCAAATCGAGATACGTTTCTACGGAAACGATAGGATTTTCTTTTGGGAGTCGAGTATCTCTTTTCCGATGCATTTTTTCCTCCTTTACTGCATCCCTGGCCCCTCACATTGACGAATTAACACACAATTGGCGTCCATATGAAATACTCTGTGTTCCCTGCCATCTCCTTCTAAATCGAGATACGTTTCTACGGAAACTATAAGATTTTCTTTTGGGAGTCGAGTATCTCTTTTCCGATGCACTATTCCTCCTTTACTGCATCCCTCAATCCCTCACATTGACGAATAACACACAATTTGCGTCCATATGAAATACTCTGGGTTCCCTGCCATATCCTTCTAAATCGAGATACGTTTCTACGGAAACGATAGGATTTTCTATTGGGAGTCGAGTATCTCTTTTCCTATGCATTATTACTCCATTACTGCATCCCTCGCTCCCTCACATTGACGAATTAACACACAATTTGCATCCATAGAAATACTCTGGGTTCCCTGCCAGCTCCTTCTAAATCGAGATCCGTTTCTACGGAAACGATAAGATTTTCTTTTGGGTAGCGAGTATCTCTTTTCCGATGCATTATTCCTCCTTTATCTTTTGGGAGTCGAGTATCTCTTTTCCGATGCATTATTCCACCCTTACTGCATCCCTCCCTCCCTCACATTGACGAATTAACACACAGTTTGCGTCCATATGAAATACTCTGGGTTCCCTGCCATCTCCTTCTAAATCGAGATACGTTTATACGGAAACGATAAGATTTTCTTTTGGGAGTCGAGTAACTCTTTTCCGATCCACTATTCCTCCTTTACTGCATCCCTCGCTCCCTCACATTGACGAATTAACACACAATTTGCGTCCATTTGAAATACTCTGGGTTCCCTGCATTGTCTTTCTAAATCGAGATCCGTTTCTACGGAAACGATAGGATTATCTATTGGGAGTCGAGTATCTCTTTTCCGATGCAATGTTCCTCCTTTACTGCATCCCTCGCTCCCTCACATTGACGAATTAACACACAATTTGCGTCCATATGAAATACTCCGGGTTCCCTGCATTGTCCTTCTAAATCGAGATACGTTTCTGCAGAAACGATAGGATTTTCTTTTGGGAGTCGAGTATCTCTTTTGCTATGCTTTATTCCTCCTTTACTGCATCTCTCGCTATCTCACATTGACGAATTAACACACAAGTTACGTCCATATGAAATACTCTGGGTTCCCTGCATTGTCTTTCCAAATCGAGATACGTTTCTACGGAAACGATACGATTTTCTTTTGGGAGTCGAGTATCTCTTTTCCGATGCATTATTCCTCCTTTACTGCATCCCTCGCTGCCTCACATTGACGAATTAACACACAATTGGCGTCCATATGAAATACTCTGGGTTCCCTGCCATCTCCTTCTAAATCGTGATACGTTTCTACGGAAACGATAGGATTTTCTTTTGGGAGTCGAGTATCTCTTTTCCGATGCATTATTCCTAATTTACTGCATCCCTCGCTCTCTCACATTGACGAATTAACACACAATTTGCGTCCATATGAAATACTCAGGGTTCCCTGCATTGTCCTTCCAAATCGAGATACGTTTCTACGGAAACGATAGGATTTTCTTTAGGGAGTCGAGTATCTCTTTTACGATGCATTATACCTCCTTTACTGCATCCCTCGCTCCCTCACATTGACGAATTAACACACAATTTGCGTCCGTATGAAAAACTCTGGGTTCCCTGCATTGTCCTTCCAAATCGAGATACGTTTCTACGGAAACGATAAGGTTTTCTTTTGGGAGTCGAGTATCTCTTTTCCAATGCATTATTCCTCCTTTACTGCATCCCTCGCTCCCTCACATTGACGAATTAACACACAATTTGCGTCCATATGAAATACTCTGGGTTCCCTGCTTCGTCCTTCCAAATCGAGATACGTTTCTACGGAAACGATAGGATTTTCTTTTGGGAGTCGAGTATCTCTTTTCCGATGCATTATTCCTCCTTTACTGCATCCCTCGGTCCCTCACATTGACGAATTAACACACAATTTGCGTCCATATGAAATACACTGGTTTCCCTGCATTGTCCTTCCAAATCGAGATACGTTTCTACGGAAACAATAGGATTTTCTTTTGGGAGTCGAGTATCTCTTTTCCGATGCATTATTCCTCCTTTACTGCATCCCTCGCTCCCCCACATTGACGAATTAACACACAATTGGCGTCCATATGAAATACTCTGGGTTCCCTGCCATCTCCTTCTAAATCGTGATACGTTTCTACGGAAACGATAAGATTTTCTTTTGGGAGTCGAGTATCTCATTCCCGATGCACTATTCCTCCTTTACTGCATCCCTCGCTCCCTCACATTGACGAATTAACACACAATTTGCGTCCATATGAAATACTTTGGGTTCCCTGCATTGTCCTTCCAAATCGAGATACGTTTCTACGGAAACGATAAGATTTTCTTTTGGGAGTCGAGTATCTCTTTTCCGATGCATTATTCCTCCTTTACTGCATCCCTCGGTCCCTCACATTGACGAATTAACACACAATTTGCGTCCATATGAAATACTCTGGGTTCCCTGCCAGCTCCATCTAAATCGAGATCCGTTTCTACGGAAATAGGATTTTTTTTGGGAGTCGAGTATCTCTTTTCCGATTCATTATTCACCCTTTACTGCATCCTCGTTCCCTCTCATTGACGAATTAGCAAACAATTTGCGTCCATATGAAATACTCTGGGTTCCCTGCCATCTCCTTCTAAATCGAGATACGTTTCTATGGAAACGATAGGATTTTCTTTTGGGTGTCGAGTATCTCTTTTCCGATGCATTATTCCTAATTTACTGCATCCCTCGCTCTCTCACATTGACGAATTAACACACAATTTGCGTCCATATGAAATACTCTGGGTTCCCTGCATTGTTCTTCAAAATCGAGATACGATTCTACGGAAACGATAGGATTTTCTTTTGGGAGTCGAGTATCTCTTTTCCGATGCATTATTCCTCCTTTACTGCATCCCTCGCACCCTCACATTGACGAATTAACACACAATTTGCGTCCGTATGAAATACTCTCTGTTCCCTGATTTGTCCTTCCAAATCGAGATACGTTTCTAAGGAAAGGATAGGATTTTCTTTTGGGAGTCGAGTATCTCTTTTCCGATGCATTATTCCGCTTTACTGCATCCCTCGCTCCCTCACATTGACGAATTAACACACAATTTGCGTCCATATGAAATACTCTGGGTTCCCTGCATTGTCCTTCCAAATCGAGATACGTTTCTACGGAAACGATAGGATTTTCTTTTGGGAGTCGAGTATCTCTTTTCCGATGCATTTTTTCCTCCTTTACTGCATCCCTCGCCCCCTCACATTGACGAATTAACACACAATTGGCGTCCATATGAAAAACTCTGTGTTCCCTGCCATCTCCTTCTAAATCGAGATACGTTTCTACGGAAACTATAAGATTTTCTTTTGGGAGTCGAGTATCTCTTTTCCGATGCACTATTCCTCCTTTACTGCATCCCTCACTCCCTCACATTGACGAATAACACACAATTTGCGTCCATATGAAATACTCTGGGTTCCCTGCATTGTCTTTCCAAATCGAGATACGTTTCTAAGGAAACGATACGATTTTCTTTTGGGAGTCGAGTATCTCTTTTCCGATGCATTATTCCTCCTTTACTGCATCCCTCGCTCCCTCACATTGACGAATTAACACACAATTTGCGTCCATATGAAATACTCTGGGTTCCCTGCCAGCTCCTTCTAAATCGAGATCCGTTTCTACGGAAACGATAAGATTTTCTTTTGGGTAGCGAGTATCTCTTTTCCGATGCATTATTCCTCCTTTATCTTTTGGGAGTCGAGTATCTCTTTTCCGATGCATTATTCCACCTTTACTGCATCCCTCCCTCCCTCACATTGACGAATTAACACACAGTTTGCGTCCATATGAAATACTCTGGGTTCCCTGCCATCTCCTTCTAAATCGAGATACGTTAATACGGAAACGATAAGATTTTCTTTTGGGAGTCGAGTAACTCTTTTCCGATCCACTATTCCTCCTTTACTGCATCCCTCGCTCCCTCACATTGACGAATTAACACACAATTTGCGTCCATTTGAAATACTCTGGGTTCCCTGCATTGTCTTTCTAAATCGAGACCCGTTTCTACGGAAACGATAGGATTATCTATTGGGAGTCGAGTATCTCTTTTCCGATGCAATGTTCCACCTTTACTGCATCCCTCGCTCCCTCACATTGACGAATTAACACACAATTTGCGTCCATATGAAATACTCCGTGTTCCCTGCATTGTCCTTCTAAATCGAGATACGTTTCTGCAGAAACGATAGGATTTTCTTTTGGGAGTCGAGTATCTCTTTTGCTATGCATTATTCCTCCTTTACTGCATCTCTCGCTATCTCACATTGACGAATTAACACACATTTTGCGTCCATATGAAATACTCTGGGTTCCCTGCCATATCCTTCTAAATCGAGATACGTTTCTACGGAAACGATAGGATTTTCTTTTGGGAGTCGATTATCTCTTTTCCGATGCATTATTCCCCCTTTACTGCATCCCTCGCTCCCTAACATTGACGAATTAACACACAATTTGCGTCCATATGAAATACTCTGGGTTCCCTGCCATATCCTTCTAAATCGAGGTACGTTTCTACGGAAACGATAGGATTTTCTATTGGGAGTCTAGTATCTCTTTTCCTATGCATTATTACTCCATTACTGCATCCCTCGCTCCCTCACATTGACGAATTAACACACAATTTGCGTCCATATGAAATACTCTGGGTTCCCTGCATTGTCTTTCTAATTCGAGGTACATTTCTACGGAAGCGATGGCATTTTCTTTTGGGAGTCGAGTATCTCTTTTCCGATGCATTATTCCTCCTTTACTGCATCCCTTGCACCATCACATTGACTAATTAACAAACATTTTGCGTCCATATGAAATACTCTGGGTTCCCTGCATTGTCCTTCAAAATCGAGATCCGTTTCTACGGAAACGATAGGATTTTCTTTTGGGAGACGAGTATCTCTTTTCCGATGCATTATTCCTCCTTTACTGCATCCCTCGCTCCCTCACGTTGACGAATTAACACACAATTTGCGTCCATATGAAATACTCTGGGTTCCCTGCAATCTCCTTGTAATTCGAGATACGATTCTACGGAAACGATAAAATTTTCTTTTGGCAGTCGAGTATCTTTTTTCCGATGCACTATTCCTCCTTTACTACATCCCTCGCTCCCTCAAATTGACGAATTAACACACAAGTTGCGTCCATATGAAATACTCTGGGTTCCCTGCATTGTCTTTCCAAATCGAGATACGTTTCTAGGGAAACGATACGATTTTCTTTTGGGAGTCGAGTATCTCTTTTCCGATGCATTGTTCCTCCTTTACTGCATCCCTCGCTCCCTCACATTGACGAATTAACACACAATTTGCGTCCATATGAAATACTCTGGGTTCCCTGCCAGCTCCTTCTAAATCGAGTTCCGTTTCTACGGAAACGATAAGATTTTCTTTTGGTTAGCGAGTATCTCTTTTCCGATGCATTATTCCTCCTTTGTCTTTTGGGAGTCGAGTATCTCTTTTCCGATGCATTATTCCACCTTTACTGCATCCCTCCCTCCCTCACATTGACGAATTAACACACAGTTTGCGTTCATATGAAATACTCTGGGTTCCCTGCCATCTCCTTCTAAATCGAGATACGTTTATGCGGAAACGATAAGATTTTCTTTTGGGAGTCGAGTAACTCTTTTCCGATCCACTATTCCTCCTTTACTGCATCCCTCGCTCCCTCACATTGACGAATTAACACACAATTTGCGTCCATTTGAAATACTCTGGGTTCCCTGCATTGTCTTTCTAAATCGAGATCCGTTCCTACGGAAACGATAGGATTATCTATTGGGAGTCGAGTATCTCTTTTCCTATGCATTATTACTCCATTACTGCATCCCTCGCTCCCTCACATTGACGAATTAACACACAATTTGCGTCCATATGAAATACTCCGGGTTCCCTGCATTGTCCTTCTAAATCGAGATACGTTTCTGCAGAAACGATAGGATTTTCTTTTGGGAGTCGAGTATCTCTTTTGCTATGCATTATTCCTCCTTTACTGCATCTCTCGCTATCTCACATTGACGAATTAACACACATTTTGCGTCCATATGAAATACTCTGGGTTCCCTGCCATATCCTTCTAAATCGAGATACGTTTCTACGGAAACGATAGGATTTTCTTTTGGGAGTCGATTATCTCTTTTCCGATGCATTATTCCCCCTTTACTGCATCCCTCGCTCCCTAACATTGACGAATAACACACAATTTGCGTCCATATGAAATACTCTGGGTTCCCTGCAATCTCCTTGTAAATCGAGATACGATTCTACGGAAACGATAAGATTTTCTTTTGGCAGTCGAGTATCTTTTTTCCGATGCACTATTCCTCCTTTACTACATCCCTCGCTCCCTCAAATTGACGAATTAACACACAAGTTGCGTCCATATGAAATACTCTGGGTTCCCTGCATTGTCTTTCCAAATCGAGATACGTTTCTACGGAAACGATACGATTTTCTTTTGGGAGTCGAGTATCTCTTTTCCGATGCATTATTCCTCCTTTACTGCATCCCTCGCTCCCTCACATTGACGAATTAACACACAATTTGCGTCCATATGAAATACTCTGGGTTCCCTGCCAGCTCCTTCTAAATCGAGTTCCGTTTCTACGGAAACGATAAGATTTTCTTTTGGGTAGCGAGTATCTCTTTTCCGATGCATTATTCCTCCTTTGTCTTTTGGGAGTCGAGTATCTCTTTTCCGATGCATTATTCCACCTTTACTGCATCCCTCCCTCCCTCACATTGACGAATTAACACACAATTTGCGTCCATATGAAATACTCTGGGTTCCCTGCCATCTCCTTCTAAATCGAGATACGTTTATGCGGAAACGATAAGATTTTCTTTTGGGAGTCGAGTAACTCTTTTCCGATCCACTATTCCTCCTTTACTGCATCCCTCGCTCCCTCACATTGACGAATTAACACACAATTTGCGTCCATTTGAAATACTCTGGGTTCCCTGCATTGTCTTTCTAAATCGAGATCCGTTCCTACGGAAACGATAGGATTATCAATTGGGAGTCGAGTATCTCTTTTCCTATGCATTATTACTCCATTACTGCATCCCTCGCTCCCTCATATTGACGAAATAACACACAATTTGCGTCCATATGAAATACTCCGGGTTCCCTGCATTGTCCTTCTAAATCGAGATACGTTTCTGCAGAAACGATAGGATTTTCTTTTGGGAGTCGAGTATCTCTTTTGCTATGCATTATTCCTCCTTTACTGCATCTCTCGCTATCTCACATTGACGAATTAACACACATTTTGCGTCCATATGAAATACTCTGGGTTCCCTGCCATATCCTTCTAAATCGAGATACGTTTCTACGGAAACGATAGGATTTTCTTTTGGGAGTCGATTATCTCTTTTCCGATGCATTATTCCCCCTTTACTGCATCCCTCGCTCCCTAACATTGACGAATAACACACAATTTGCGTCCATATGAAATACTCTGGGTTCCCTGCCATATCCTTCTAAATCGAGGTACGTTTCTACGGAAACGATACGATTTTCTTTTGGGAGTCGGGTATCTCTTTTCCGATGCATTATTCCTCCTTTACTGCATCCCTCGCTCCCTCACATTGACGAATTAACACACAATTTGCGTCCATATGAAATACTCTGGGTTCCCTGCCAGCTCCTTCTAAATCGAGATCCGTTTCTACGGAAACGATAAGATTTTCTTTTGGGTAGCGAGTATCTCTTTTCCGATGCATTATTCCTCCTTTATCTTTTGGGAGTCGAGTATCTCTTTTCCGATGCATTATTCCACCTTTACTGCATCCCTCCCTCCCTCACATTGACGAATTAACACACAGTTTGCGTCCATATGAAATACTCTGGGTTCCCTGCCATCTCCTTCTAAATCGAGATACGTTTATACGGAAACGATAAGATTTTCTTTTGGGAGTCGAGTAACTCTTTTCCGATCCACTATTCCTCCTTTACTGCATCCCTCGCTCCCTCACATTGACGAATTAACACACAATTTGCGTCCATTTGAAATACTCTGGGTTCCCTGCATTGTCTTTCTAAATCGAGATCCGTTTCTACGGAAACGATAGGATTATCTATTGGGAGTCGAGAATCTCTTTTCCGATGCAATGTTCCTCCTTTACTGCATCCCTCGCTCCCTCACATTGACGAATTAACACACAATTTGCGTCCATATGAAATACTCCGGGTTCCCTGCATTGTCCTTCTAAATCGAGATACGTTTCTGCAGAAACGATAGGATTTTCTTTTGGGAGTCGAGTATCTCTTTTGCTATGCATTATTCCTCCTTTACTGCATCTCTCGCTATCTCACATTGACGAATTAACACACATTTTGCGTCCATATGAAATACTCTGGGTTCCCTGCCATATCCTTCTAAATCGAGATACGTTTTACGGAAACGATAGGATTTTCTTTTGGGAGTCGATTATCTCTTTTCCGATGCATTATTCCCCCTTTACTGCATCCCTCGCTCCCTCACATTGACGAATTAACACACAATTTGCGTCCATATGAAATACTCTGGGTTCCCTGCATTGTCCTTCCAAATCGAGATACGTTTCTACGGAAACGATAGGATTTTCTTTTGGGAGTCGAGTATCTCTTTTCCGATGCATTTTTTCCTCCTTTACTGCATCCCTCGCCCCCTCACATTGACGAATTAACACACAATTGGCGTCCATATGAAATACTCTGTGTTCCCTGCCATCTCCTTCTAAATCGAGATACGTTTCTACGGAAACTATAAGATTTTCTTTTGGGAGTCGTGTATCTCTTTTCCGATGCACTATTCCTCCTTTACTGCATCCCTCACTCCCTCACATTGACGAATAACACACAATTTGCGTCCATATGGAATACTCTGGGTTCCCTGCATTGTCTTTCCAAATCGAGATACGTTTCTACGGAAACGATACGATTTTCTTTTGGGAGTCGAGTATCTCTTTTCCGATGCATTATTCCTCCTTTACTGCATCCCTCGCTCCCTCACATTGACGAATTAACACACAATTTGCGTCCATATGAAATACTCTGGGTTCCCTGCCAGCTCCTTCTAAATCGAGATCCGTTTCTACGGAAACGATAAGATTTTCTTTTGGGTAGCGAGTATCTCTTTTCCGATGCATTATTCCTCCTTTATCTTTTGGGAGTCGAGTATCTCTTTTCCGATGCATTATTCCACCTTTACTGCATCCCTCCCTCCCTCACATTGACGAATTAACACACAGTTTGCGTCCATATGAAATACTCTGGGTTCCCTGCCATCTCCTTCTAAATCGAGATACGTTTATACGGAAACGATAAGATTTTCTTTTGGGAGTCGAGTAACTCTTTTCCGATCCACTATTCCTCCTTTACTGCATCCCTCGCTCCCTCACATTGACGAATTAACACACAATTTGCGTCCATTTGAAATACTCTGGGTTCCCTGCATTGTCTTTCTAAATCGAGATCCGTTTCTACGGAAACGATAGGATTATCTATTGGGAGTCGAGTATCTCTTTTCCGATGCAATGTTCCTCCTTTACTGCATCCCTCGCTCCCTCACATTGACGAATTAACACACAATTTGCGTCCATATGAAATACTCCGGGTTCCCTGCATTGTCCTTCTAAATCGAGATACGTTTCTGCAGAAACGATAGGATTTTCTTTTGGGAGTCGAGTATCTCTTTTGCTATGCATTATTCCTCCTTTACTGCATCTCTCGCTATCTCACATTGACGAATTAACACACATTTTGCGTCCATATGAAATACTCTGGGTTCCCTGCCATATCCTTCTAAATCGAGATACGTTTTACGGAAACGATAGGATTTTCTTTTGGGAGTCGATTATCTCTTTTCCGATGCATTATTCCCCCTTTACTGCATCCCTCGCTCCCTCACATTGACGAATTAACACACAATTTGCGTCCATATGAAATACTCTGGGTTCCCTGCATTGTCCTTCCAAATCGAGATACGTTTCTACGGAAACGATAGGATTTTCTTTTGGGAGTCGAGTATCTCTTTTCCGATGCATTTTTTCCTCCTTTACTGCATCCCTCGCCCCCTCACATTGACGAATTAACACACAATTGGCGTCCATATGAAATACTCTGTGTTCCCTGCCATCTCCTTCTAAATCGAGATACGTTTCTACGGAAACTATAAGATTTTCTTTTGGGAGTCGTGTATCTCTTTTCCGATGCACTATTCCTCCTTTACTGCATCCCTCACTCCCTCACATTGACGAATAACACACAATTTGCGTCCATATGGAATACTCTGGGTTCCCTGCATTGTCTTTCCAAATCGAGATACGTTTCTACGGAAACGATACGATTTTCTTTTGGGAGTCGAGTATCTCTTTTCCGATGCATTATTCCTCCTTTACTGCATCCCTCGCTCCCTCACATTGACGAATTAACACACAATTTGCGTCCATATGAAATACTCTGGGTTCCCTGCCAGCTCCTTCTAAATCGAGATCCGTTTCTACGGAAACGATAAGATTTTCTTTTGGGTAGCGAGTATCTCTTTTCCGATGCATTATTCCTCCTTTATCTTTTGGGAGTCGAGTATCTCTTTTCCGATGCATTATTCCACCTTTACTGCATCCCTCCCTCCCTCACATTGACGAATTAACACACAGTTTGCGTCCATATGAAATACTCTGGGTTCCCTGCCATCTCCTTCTAAATCGAGATACGTTTATACGGAAACGATAAGATTTTCTTTTGGGAGTCGAGTAACTCTTTTCCGATCCACTATTCCTCCTTTACTGCATCCCTCGCTCCCTCACATTGACGAATTAACACACAATTTGCGTCCATTTGAAATACTCTGGGTTCCCAGCATTGTCTTTCTAAATCGAGATCCGTTTCTACGGAAACGATAGGATTATCTATTGGGAGTCGAGTATCTCTTTTCCGATGCAATGTTCCTCCTTTACTGCATCCCTCGCTCCCTCACATTGACGAATTAACACACAATTTGCGTCCATATGAAATACTCCGGGTTCCCTGCATTGTCCTTCTAAATCGAGATACGTTTCTGCAGAAACGATAGGATTTTCTTTTGGGAGTCGAGTATCTCTTTTGCTATGCATTATTCCTCCTTTACTGCATCTCTCGCTATCTCACATTGACGAATTAACACACATTTTGCGTCCATATGAAATACTCTGGGTTCCCTGCCATATCCTTCTAAATCGAGATACGTTTCTACGGAAACGATAGGATTTTCTTTTGGGAGTCGATTATCTCTTTTCCGATGCATTATTCCCCCTTTACTGCATCCCTCGCTCCCTAACATTGACGAATTAACACACAATTTGCGTCCATATGAAATACTCTGGGTTCCCTGCCATATCCTTCTAAATCGAGGTACATTTCTACGGAAACGATAGGATTTTCTATTGGGAGTCTAGTATCTCTTTTCCTATGCATTATTACTCCATTACTGCATCCCTCGCTCCCTCACATTGACGAATTAACACACAATTTGCGTCCATATGAAATACTCTGGGTTCCCTGCATTGTCTTTCTAATTCGAGGTACATTTCTACGGAAGCGATGGCATTTTCTTTTGGGAGTCGAGTATCTCTTTTCCGATGCATTATTCCTCCTTTACTGCATCCCTTGCACCATCACATTGACTAATTATCAAACATTTTGCGTCCATATGAAATACTCTGGGTTCCCTGCATTGTCCTTCAAAATCGAGATCCGTTTCTACGGAAACGATAGGATTTTCTTTTGGGAGACGAGTATCTCTTTTCCGATGCATTATTCCTCCTTTACTGCATCCCTCGCTCCCTCACGTTGACGAATTAACACACAATTTGCGTCCATATGAAATACTCTGGGTTCCCTGCCATCTCCTTGTAAATCGAGATACGATTCTACGGAAACGATAAGATTTTCTTTTGGCAGTCGAGTATCTTTTTTCCGATGCACTATTCCTCCTTTACTACATCCCTCGCTCCCTCAAATTGACGAATTAACACACAAGTTGCGTCCATATGAAATACTCTGGGTTCCCTGCATTGTCTTTCCAAATCGAGATACGTTTCTACGGAAACGATACGATTTTCTTTTGGGAGTCGAGTATCTCTTTTCCGATGCATTATTCCTCCTTTACTGCATCCCTCGCTCCCTCACATTGACGAATTAACACACAATTTGCGTCCATATGAAATACTCTGGGTTCCCTGCCAGCTCCTTCTAAATCGAGATCCGTTTCTACGGAAACGATAAGATTTTCTTTTGGGTAGCGAGTATCTCTTTTCCGATGCATTATTCCTCCTTTATCTTTTGGGAGTCGAGTATCTGTTTTCCGATGCATTATTCCACCTTTACTGCATCCCTCCCTCCCTCACATTGACGAATTAACACACAGTTTGCGTCCATATGAAATACTCTGGGTTCCCTGCCATCTCCTTCTAAATCGAGATACGTTTATACGGAAACGATAAGATTTTCTTTTGGGAGTCGAGTAACTCTTTTCCGATCCACTATTCCTCCTTTACTGCATCCCTCGATCCCTCACATTGACGAATTAACACACAATTTGCGCCCATTTGAAATACTCTGGGTTCCCTGCATTATCTTTCTAAATCGAGATCCGTTCCTACGGAAACGATAGGATTATCTATTGGGAGTCGAGTATCTCTTTTCCGATGCAATGTTCCTCCTTTACTGCATCCCTCGCTCCCTCACATTGACGAATTAACACACAATTTGCGTCCATATGAAATACTCCGGGTTCCCTGCATTGTCCTTCTAAATCGAGATACGTTTCTGCAGAAACGATAGGATTTTCTTTTGGGAGTCGAGTATCTCTTTTGCTATGCATTATTCCTCCTTTACTGCATCTCTCGCTATCTCACATTGACGAATTAACACACATTTTGCGTCCATATGAAATACTCTGGGTTCCCTGCCATATCCTTCTAAATCGAGATACGTTTCTACGGAAACGATAGGATTTTCTTTTGGGAGTCGATTATCTCTTTTCCGATGCATTATTCCCCCTTTACTGCATCCCTCGCTCCCTAACATTGACGAATTAACACTCAATTTGCGTCCATATGAAATACTCTGGGTTCCCTGCCATATCCTTCTAAATCGAGATACGTTTCTACGGAAACGATAGGATTTTCTATTGGGAGTCTAGTATCTCTTTTCCTATGCATTATTACTTCATTACTGAATCCCTCGCTCCCTCACATTGACGAATTAACACACAATTTGCGTCCATATGAAATACTCTGGGTTCCCTGCCATCTCCTTGTAAATCGGGATACGATTCTACGGAAACGATAAGATTTTCTTCTGGCAGTCAAATATCTTTTTTCCGATGCACTATTCCTCCTTTACTACATCCCTCGCTCCCTCAAATTGACGAATTAACACACAAGTTGCGTCCATATGAAATACTCTGGGTTCCCTGCATTGTCTTTCCAAATCGAGATACGTTTCTACGGAAACGATACGATTTTCTTTTGGGAGTCGAGTATCTCTTTTCCGATGCATTATTCCTCCTTTACTGCATCCCTCGCTCCCTCACATTGACGAATTAACACACAATTGGCGTCCATATGAAATACTCTGGGTTCCCTGCCATCTCCTTCTAAATCGTGATACGTTTCTACGGAAACGATAAGATTTTCTTTTGGGAGTCGAGTATCTCTTTTCCGATGCACTATTCCTCCTTTACTGCAATCCTCGCTCCCTCACATTGACGAATTAACACACAATTTGCGTCCATATGAAATACTCAGGGTTCCCTGCATTGTCCTTCCAAATCGAGATACGATTCTACAGAAACGTTAGGATTTTATTTTGGGAGTCGAGTATCTCTTTTCCGATGCATTATTCCTCCTTTACTACATCCCTCGCTCCCTCAAATTGACGAATTAACACACAAGTTGCGTCCATATGAAATACTCTGGGTTCCCTGCATTGTCTTTCCAAATCGAGATACGTTTCTACGGAAACGATACGATTTTCTTTTGGGAGTCGAGTATCTCTTTTCCGATGCATTATTCCTCCTTTACTGCATCCCTCGCTCCCTCACATTGACGAATTAACACACAATTGGCGTCCATATGAAATACTCTGGGTTCCCTGCCATTTCCTTCTAAATCGTGATTCGTTTCTACGGAAACGATAAGATTTTCTTTTGGGAGTCGAGTATCTCTTTTCCGATGCATTATTCCTAATTTACTGCATCCCTCGCTCTCTCACATTGACGAAGTAACACACAATTTGCGTCCATATGAAATACTCTGGGTTCCCTGCATTGTTCTTCAAAATCGAGATACGATTCTACGGAAACGATAGGATTATTTTTGGGAGTCGAGTATCTCTTTTCCGATGCATTATTCCTCCTTTACTGCATCCCTCGCACCCTCACATTGACGAATTAACACACAATTTGCGTCCGTATGAAATACTCTGGGTTCCCTGCATTGTCCTTACAAATCGAGATACATTTCTACGGAAACGATAAGATTTTCTTTTGGCAGTCGAGTATCTCTTTTCCGATGCATTATTCCTCCTTTACTGCATCCCTCGCTCCCTCACATTGACGAATTAACACACAATTTGCGTCCATATGAATTACTCTGGGTTCCCTGCCAGCTCCTTCTAAATCGAGATCCGTTTCTACGGAAACGATAAGATTTTCTTTTGGGTAGCGAGTATCTCTTTTCCGATGCATTATTCCTCCTTTACTGCATCCCTCGCTCCCTCACATTGACAAATTAACATTCAATTTGCGTCCATATGAAATACTCTGTGTTCCCTGCATTGTCCTTTTAAATCGAAATACGTTATTATGGAAACAATTGGATTATCTTTAAGAGTCGACTATCTCTTTTCCGATGCATTATTCCTCTTTTACTGCATCCCCCTCTACCTAACATTGACGAATTAACACACAATTTGCGTCCATATGAAATACTCTGGGTTCCCTGCCAACTCCTTCTAAATCGAGATACATTTCTACGGAAACGATAGGATTTTCTTTTGGGTGTCGAGTATCTCTTTTCCGATGAATTATTCCTCCTCCACTGCATCCCTCGCTCCCGCACATTGACGAAATAACACACAATTTGCGTCCATATGAAATACTCTGGGTTCCCTGCATTGTCTTTCTAATTCGAGATACATTTCTACGGAAGCGATGGCATTTTCTTTTGGGAGTCGAGTATCTCTTTTCCGATGCATTATTCCTCCTTTACTGCATCCCTCGCTCCCTCACATTGACGAATTAACACACAATTGGCGTCCATATGAAATACTCTGCGTTCCCTGCCATCTCCTTCTAAATCGTGATACGTTTCTACGGAAACGATAAGATTTTCTTTTGGTAGTCGAGTATCTCTTTTCCGATGCACTATTCCTTTTTTACTGCATCCCTCGCTCCCTCACGTTGACGAATTAACACACAATTTGCGTCCATATGAAATACTCTGGGTTCCCTGCCATCTCCTTATAAATCGAGATACGATTCTACGGAAACGATAAGATTTTCTTTTGGCAGTCGAGTATCTTTTTTCCGATGCACTATTCCCCTTTACTACATCCCTCGCTCCCTCAAATTGACGAATTAACACACAAGTTGCGTCCATATGAAATACTCTGGGTTCCCTGCATTGTCTTTCCAAATCGAGATACGTTTCTACGGAAACGATACGATTTTCTTTTGGGAGTCGAGTATCTCTTTTCCGATGCATTATTCCTCCTTTACTGCATCCCTCGCTCCCTCACATTGACGAATTAACACACAATTGGCGTCCATATGAAATACTCTGCGTTCCCTGCCATCTCCTTCTAAATCGTGATACGTTTCTACGGAAACGATAAGATTTTCTTTTGGGAGTCGAGTATCTCTTTTCCGATGCACTATTCCTTTTTTACTGCATCCCTCGCTCCCTCACGTTGACGAATTAACACACAATTTGCGTCCATATGAAATACTCTGGGTTCCCTGCCATCTCCTTATAAATCGAGATACGATTCTACGGAAACGATAAGATTTTCTTTTGGCAGTCGAGTATCTTTTTCCGATGCACTATTCCTCCTTTACTACATCCCTCGCTCCCTCAAATTGACGAATTAACACACAAGTTGCGTCCATATGAAATACTCTGGGTTCCCTGCATTCTCTTTCCAAATCGAGATACGTTTCTACGGAAACGATACGATTTTCTTTTGGGAGTCGAGTATCTCTTTTCCGATGCATTATTCCTCCTTTACTGCATCCCTCGCTCCCTCACATTGACGAATTAACACACAATTGGCGTCCATATGAAATACTCTGGGTTCCCTGCCATCTCCTTCTAAATCGTGATACGTTTCTACGGAAACGATAAGATTTTCTTTTGGGAGTCGATTATCTCTTTTCCGATGCACTATTCCTCCTTTACTGCATCCCTCGCTCCCTCACATTGACGAATTAACACACAATTTGCGTCCATATGAGATACTCAGGGTTCCCTGCATTGTCCTTCCAAATCGAGATACGTTTCTACGGAAACGATAGGATTTTCTTTTGGGAGTCGAGTATTTCTTTTCCGATGCATTATTCCTCCTTTACTGCATCCCTCGCTCCCTCACATTGACGAATTAACACACAATTTGCGTCCATATGAAATACTTTGGGTTCCCTGCATTGTCCTTCCAAATCGAGATACGATTCTACGGAAACGATAGGATTTTCTTTTGGGAGTCGAGTATCTCTTTTCCGATGCATTATTCCTCCTTTACTACATCCCTCGCTCCCTCAAATTGACGAATTAACACACAATTTGCGTCCATATGAATTACTCTGGGTTCCCTGCCAGCTCCTTCTAAATCGAGATCCGTTTCTACGGAAACGATAAGGTTTTCTTTTGGGTAGCGAGTATCTCTTTTCCGATGCATTATTCCTCCTTTACTGCATCCCTCGCTCCCTCACATTGACAAATTAACACTCAATTTGCGTCCATATGAAATACTCTGTGTTCCCTGCATTGTCCTTCTAAATCGAAATACGTTATTATGGAAACAATTGGATTATCTTTAAGAGTCGACTATCTCTTTTGCGATGCATTATTCCTCTTTTACTGCATCCCCCTCTACCTAACATTGACGAATTATCACACAATTTGCGTCCATATGAAATACTCTGGGTTCCCTGCCATCTCCTTCTAAATCGAGATACATTTCTACGGAAACGATAGGATTTTCTTTTGGGTGTCGAGTATCTCCTTTCCGATGAATTATTCCTCCTCCACTGCATCCCTCGCTCCCGCACATTGACGAAATAACACACAATTTGCGTCCATATGAAATACTCTGGGTTCCCTGCATTGTCATTCTAATTCGAGATACATTTCTACGGAAGCGATGGCATTTTCTTTTGGGAGTCGAGTATCTCTTTTCCGATGCATTATTCCTCCTTTACTGCATCCCTTGTACCATCACATTGACTAATTAACAAACATTTTGCGTCCATATGAAATACTCTGGGTTCCCTGCATTGTCCTTCAAAATCGAGATCCGTTTCTACGGAAACGATAGGATTTTCTTTTGGGAGACGAGTATCTCTTTTCCGATGCACTATTCCTCCTTTACTGCATCCCTCGCTCCCTCACATTGACGAATTAACACACAATTTGCGTCCATATGAAATACTCAGGGTTCCCTGCATTATCCTTCCAAATCGAGATACGTTTCTACGGAAACGATAGGATTTTCTTTTGGGAGTCGAGTATTTCTTTTCCGATGCATTATTCCTCCTTTACTGCATCCCTCGCTCCCTCACATTGACGAATTAACACACAATTTGCGTCCATATGAAATACTTTGGGTTCCCTGCATTATCCTTCCAAATCGAGATACGTTTCTACGGAAACGATAAGATTTTCTTTTGGGAGTCGAGTATCTCTTTTCCGATGCATTATTCCTCCTTTACTGCATCCCTCGGTCCCTCACATTGACGAATTAACACACAATTTGCGTCCATATGAAATACTCTGGGTTCCCTGCCAGGTCCTTCTAAATCGAGATCCGTTTCTACGGAAATAGGATTTTCTTTTGGGAGTCGAGTATCTCTTTTCCGATTCATTATTCACCCTTTACTGCATCCTCGTTCCCTCTCATTGACGAATTAGAAAACAATTTGCGTCCATATGAAATACTCTGGGTTCCCTGCCATCTCCTTCTAAATCGAGATACGTTTCTATGGAAACGATAGGATTTTCTTTTGGGTGTCGAGTATCTCTTTTCCGATGCATTATTCCTCCTTTACTGCATCCCTCGCTCCCTCACATTGACGAATTAACACTCAATTTGCGTCCATATGAAATACTCTGTGTTCCCTTCTTTGTCCTTCTAAATCGAAATACGTTATTATGGAAACAATAGGATTTTCTTTAAGAGTCAACTATCTCATTTCCGATGCATTATTCCTCTTTTACTGCATCCCCCTCTCCCTAACATTGACGAATTAACACACAATTTGCGTCTATATGAAATACTCTGGGTTCCCTGCCATCTCCTTCTAAATCGAGATACATTTCTACGGAAACGATACGATTTTATTTTGGGAGTCGAGTATCTCTTTTCCGATGCATTATTCCTAATTTACTGCATCCCTCGCTCTCTCACATTGACGAATTAACACACAATATGCGTCCATATGAAATACTCTGGGTTCCCTGCATTGTTCTTCAAAATCGAGATACGATTCTACGGAAACGATAGGATTTTCTTTTGGGAGTCGAGTATCTCTTTTCCGATGCATTATTCCTCCTTTACTGCATCCCTCGCACCCTCACATTGACGAATTAACACACAATTTGCGTCCGTATGAAATACTCTGGGTTCCCTGCATTGTCCTTCCAAATCGAGATACATTTCTACGGAAACGATAAGATTTTCTTTTGGCAGTCGAGTATCTCTTTTCCGATACATTATTCCTCCTTTACTGCATCCCTCGCTCCCTCACATTGACGAATTAACACACAATTTGCGTCCATATGAAATACTCTCTGTTCCCTGCTTTGTCCTTCCAAATCGAGATACGTTTCTAAGGAAAGGATAGGATTTTCTTTTGGGAGTCGAGTATCTCTTTTCCGATGCATTATTCCGCTTAACTGCATCCCTCGCTCCCTCACATTGACGAATTAACACACAATTTGCGTCCATATGAAATACTCTGGGTTCCCTGCATTGTCCTTCCAAATCGAGATACGTTTCTACGGAAACGATAGGTTTTTCTTTTGGGAGTCGAGTATCTCTTTTCCGATGCATTTTTTCCTCCTTTACTGCATCCCTCGCCCCCTCACATTGACGAATTAACACACAATTTGCGTCCATATGAAATACTCTGGGTTCCCTGCCAGCTCCTTCTAAATCGAGATCCGTTTCTACGGAAACGATAAGATTTTCTTTTGGGTAGCGAGTATCTCTTTTCCGATGCATTATTCCTCCTTTATCTTTTGGGAGACGAGTATCTCTTTTCCGATGCATTATTCCACCTTTACTGCATCCCTCCCTCCCTCGCATTGACGAATTAACACACAATTTGCGTCCATTTGAAATACTCTGGGTTCCCTGCATTGTCTTTCTAAATCGAGATCCGTTTCTACGGAAACGATAGGATTATCTATTGGGAGTCGAGTATCTCTTTTCCGATGCAATGTTCCTCCTTTACTGCATCCCTCGCTCCCTCACATTGACGAATTAACACACAATTTGCGTCCATATGAAATACTCCGGGTTCCCTGCATTGTCCTTCTAAATCGAGATACGTTTCTGCAGAAACGATAGGATTTTCTTTTGGGAGTCGAGTATCTCTTTTGCTATGCATTATTCCTCCTTTACTGCATCTCTCGCTACCTCACATTGACGAATTAACACACATTTTGCGTCCATATGAAATACACTGGTTTCCCTGCCATATCCTTCTAAATCGAGATACGTTTCTACGGAAACGATAGGATTTTCTTTTGGGAGTCGATTATCTCTTTTCCGATGCATTATTCCCCCTTTACTGCATCCCTCGCTCCCTAACATTGACGAATTAACACACAATTTGCGTCCATATGAAATACTCTGGGTTCCCTGCCATATCCATCTAAATCGAGATACGTTTCTACGGAAACGATAGGATTTTCTATTGGGAGTCTAGTATCTCTTTTCCTATGCATTATTACTCTATTACTGCATCCCTCGCTCCCTCACATTGACGAATTAACACACAATTTGCGTCCATATGAATTACTCTGGGTTCCCTGCCAGCTCCTTCTAAATCGAGATCCGTTTCTACGGAAACGATAAGATTTTCTTTTGGGTAGCGAGTATCTCTTTTCCGATGCATTATTCCTCCTTTACTGCATCCCTCGCTCCCTCACATTGACAAATTAACGTTCAATTTGCGTCCATATGAAATACTCTGTGTTCCCTGCATTGTCCTTCTAAATCGAAATACGTTATTATGGAAACAATTGGATTTTCTTTAAGAGTCGACTATCTCTTTTCCGATGCATTATTCCTCTTTTACTGCATCCCCCTCTACCTAACATTGACGAATTAACACACAATTTGCGTCCATATGAAATACTCTGGGTTCCCTGCCATCTCCTTCTAAATCGAGATACATTTCTACGGAAACGATAGGATTTTCTTTTGGGTGTCGAGTATCTCTTTTCCGATGAATTATTCCTCCTCCACTGCATCCCTCGCTCCCGCACATTGACGAAATAACACACAATTTGCGTCCATATGAAATACTCTGGGTTCCCTGCATTGTCTTTCTAATTCGAGATACATTTCTACGGAAGCGATGGCATTTTCTTTTGGGAGTCGAGTATCTCTTTTCCGATGCATTATTCCTCCTTTACTGCATCCCTTGCACCATCACATTGACTAATTAACAAACATTTTGCGTCCATATGAAATACTCGGGGTTCCCTGCATTGTCCTTCAAAATCGAGATCCGTTTCTACGGAAACGATAGGATTTTCTTTTGGGAGACGAGTATCTCTTTTCCGATGCATTATTCCTCCTTTACTGCATCCCTCGCTCCCTCACGTTGACGAATTAACACACAATTTGCGTCCATATGAAATACTCTGGGTTCCCTGCCATCTCCTTATAAATCGAGATACGATTCTACGGAAACGATAAGATTTTCTTTTGGCAGTCGAGTATCTTTTTTCCGATGCACTATTCCTCCTTTACTGCATCCCTCGCTCCCTCACATTGACGAATTAACACACAATTTGCGTCCATATGAAATACTCAGGGTTCCCTGCATTGTCCTTCCAAATCGAGATACGTTTCTACGGAAACGATAGGATTTTCTTTTGGGAGTCGAGTATCTCTTTTCCGATGCATTATTCCTCCTTTACTGCATCCCTCGCTCCCTCACATTAACGAATTAACACACAATTTGCGTCGATATGAAATACTCTGGGTTCCCTGCCATCTCCTTCTAAATCGAGATACGTTTCTACGGAAACGATAAGATTTTGTTTTGGGAGTCGAGTATCTCTTTTCCGATGCACTATTCCTCCTTTACTGCATCCCTCGCTCCCTCACATTGACGAATTAACACACAATTTGCGTCCATATGAAATACTCAGGGTTCCCTGCATTGTCCTTCCAAATCGAGATACGTTTCTACGGAAACGATAGGATTTTCTTTTGGGAGTCGAGTATCTCTTTTCCGATGCATTATTCCTCCTTTACTGCATCCCTCGCTCCCTCACATTGACGAATTAACACACAATTTGCGTCCATATGAAATACTCTTAGTTCCCTGCATTGTCCTTCCAAATCGAGATACGTTTCTACGGAAACGATAAGATTTTCTTTTGGGGGTCGAGTATCTCTTTTCCGATGCATTATTCCTCCTTTACTGCATCCCTCGCTCCCTCACATTGACGAATTAACACACAATTTGCGTCCATATGAAATACTCTGTGTTCCCTGCATTGTCCTTCCAAATCGAGATACGTTTCTACGGAAACGATAGGATTATCTTTTGGGAGTCGAGTATCTCTTTTCCGATGCATTATTCCTCCTTTACTGCATCCCTCCCTCCCTCACATTGACAAATTAACACACACTTTGCGTCCATATGAAATACTCTGGGTTCCCTGCCATCTCCTTCTAAATCGAGATACGTTTATACGGAAACGATAAGATTTTCTTTTGGGAGTCGAGTAACTCTTTTCCGATGCACTATTCCTCCTTTACTGCATCCCTCGCTCCCTCACATTGACGAATTAACACACAATTTGCGTCCATATGAAATACTCTCGGTTCCCTGCATTGTCTTTCTAAATCGAGATCCGTTTCTACGGAAACGATAGGATTTTCTCTTGGGAGTCGAGTATCTCTTTTCCGATGCATTATTCCTCCTTTACTGCATCCCTTGCACCATCACATTGACTAATTATCAAACATTTTGCGTCCATATGAAATACTCTGGGTTCCCTGCATTGTCCTTCAAAATCGAGATCCGTTTCTACGGAAACGATAGGATTTTCTTTTGGGAGACGAGTATCTCTTTTCCGATGCATTATTCCTCCTTTACTGCATCCCTCGCTCCCTCACATTGACGAATTAACACACAATTTGCGTCCATATGAAATACTCAGGGTTCCCTGCATTGTCCTTCCAAATCGAGATACGTTTCTACGGAAACGATAGGATTATCTTTTGGGAGTCGAGTATCTCTTTTCCGATGCATTATTCCTCCTTTACTGCATCCCTCCCTCCCTCACATTGACAAATTAACACACACTTTGCGTCCATATGAAATACTCTGGGTTCCCTGCCATCTCCTTCTAAATCGAGATACGTTTATACGGAAACGATAAGATTTTCTTTTGGGAGTCGAGTAACTCTTTTCCGATGCACTATTCCTCCTTTACTGCATCCCTCGCTCCCTCACATTGACGAATTAACACACAATTTGCGTCCATATGAAATACTCTCGGTTCCCTGCATTGTCTTTCTAAATCGAGATCCGTTTCTACGGAAACGATAGGATTTTCTCTTGGGAGTCGAGTATCTCTTTTCCGATGCATTATTCCTCCTTTACTGCATCCCTCGCCGCCCTCACATTGACGAATTAACACACAATTTGCGTCCATACGAAATACTCTGGCATCCCTGCATTGTCCTTCTAAATCGAGATACGTTTCCTCGGAAGCGATAGGATTTTCTTTTGGGAGTCGAGTATCTCTTTTTCTATGCATTATTTCTCCTTTACTGCATCCCTCGCTATCTCACATTCACGAATTAACATACAATTTGCGTCCATATGAAATACTCTGGGTTCCCTGCATTGTCCTTCAAAATCGAGATATGTTTCTACGGAAACGATAGGATTTTCTATTGGCAGTCGAGTATCTCTTTTCCGGTGCATTATTCCCCCTTTACTGCATCCCTCGCTCCCTAACATTGACGAATTAACACTCAATTTGCGTCCATATGAAATACTCTGGGTTCCCTGCCATATCCTTCTAAATCGAGATACGTTTCTACGGAAACGATAGGATTTTCTATTGGGAGTCTAGTATCTCTTTTCCTATGCATTATTACTTCATTACTGAATCCCTCGCTCCCTCACATTGACGAATTAACACACAATTTGCGTCCATATGAAATACTCTGGGTTCCCTGCCATCTCCTTGTAAATCGAGATACGATTCTACGGAAACGATAAGATTTTCTTCTGGCAGTCGAGTATCTTTTTTCCGATGCACTATTCCTCCTTTACTACATCCCTCGCTCCCTCAAATTGACGAATTAACACACAAGTTGCGTCCATATGAAATACTCTGGGTTCCCTGCATTGTCTTTCCAAATCGAGATACGTTTCTACGGAAACGATACGATTTTCTTTTGGGAGTCGAGTATCTCTTTTCCGATGCATTATTCCTCCTTTACTGCATCCCTCGCTCCCTCACATTGACGAATTAACACACAATTGGCGTCCATATGAAATACTCTGGGTTCCCTGCCATCTCCTTCTAAATCGTGATACGTTTCTACGGAAACGATAAGATTTTCTTTTGGGAGTCGAGTATCTCTTTTCCGATGCACTATTCCTCCTTTACTGCAATCCTCGCTCCCTCACATTGACGAATTAACACACAATTTGCGTCCATATGAAATACTCAGGGTTCCCTGCATTGTCCTTCCAAATCGAGATACGATTCTACAGAAACGTTAGGATTTTCTTTTGGGAGTCGAGTATCTCTTTTCCGATGCATTATTCCTCCTTTACTACATCCCTCGCTCCCTCAAATTGACGAATTAACACACAAGTTGCGTCCATATGAAATACTCTGGGTTCCCTGCATTGTCTTTCCAAATCGAGATACGTTTCTACGGAAACGATACGATTTTCTTTTGGGAGTCGAGTATCTCTTTTCCGATGCATTATTCCTCCTTTACTGCATCCCTCGCTCCCTCACATTGACGAATTAACACACAATTGGCGTCCATATGAAATACTCTGGGTTCCCTGCCATTTCCTTCTAAATCGTGATTCGTTTCTACGGAAACGATAAGATTTTCTTTTGGGAGTCGAGTATCTCTTTTCCGATGCATTATTCCTAATTTACTGCATCCCTCGCTCTCTCACATTGACGAAGTAACACACAATTTGCGTCCATATGAAATACTCTGGGTTCCCTGCATTGTTCTTCAAAATCGAGATACGATTCTACGGAAACGATAGGATTATTTTTGGGAGTCGAGTATCTCTTTTCCGATGCATTATTCCTCCTTTACTGCATCCCTCGCACCCTCACATTGACGAATTAACACACAATTTGCGTCCGTATGAAATACTCTGGGTTCCCTGCATTGTCCTTACAAATCGAGATACATTTCTACGGAAACGATAAGATTTTCTTTTGGCAGTCGAGTATCTCTTTTCCGATGCATTATTCCTCCTTTACTGCATCCCTCGCTCCCTCACATTGACGAATTAACACACAATTTGCGTCCATATGAATTACTCTGGGTTCCCTGCCAGCTCCTTCTAAATCGAGATCCGTTTCTACGGAAACGATAAGATTTTCTTTTGGGTAGCGAGTATCTCTTTTCCGATGCATTATTCCTCCTTTACTGCATCCCTCGCTCCCTCACATTGACAAATTAACATTCAATTTGCGTCCATATGAAATACTCTGTGTTCCCTGCATTGTCCTTTTAAATCGAAATACGTTATTATGGAAACAATTGGATTATCTTTAAGAGTCGACTATCTCTTTTCCGATGCATTATTCCTCTTTTACTGCATCCCCCTCTACCTAACATTGACGAATTAACACACAATTTGCGTCCATATGAAATACTCTGGGTTCCCTGCCAACTCCTTCTAAATCGAGATACATTTCTACGGAAACGATAGGATTTTCTTTTGGGTGTCGAGTATCTCTTTTCCGATGAATTATTCCTCCTCCACTGCATCCCTCGCTCCCGCACATTGACGAAATAACACACAATTTGCGTCCATATGAAATACTCTGGGTTCCCTGCATTGTCTTTCTAATTCGAGATACATTTCTACGGAAGCGATGGCATTTTCTTTTGGGAGTCGAGTATCTCTTTTCCGATGCATTATTCCTCCTTTACTGCATCCCTCGCTCCCTCACATTGACGAATTAACACACAATTGGCGTCCATATGAAATACTCTGCGTTCCCTGCCATCTCCTTCTAAATCGTGATACGTATCTACGGAAACGATAAGATTTTCTTTTGGGAGTCGAGTATCTCTTTTCCGATGCACTATTCCTTTTTTACTGCATCCCTCGCTCCCTCACGTTGACGAATTAACACACAATTTGCGTCCATATGAAATACTCTGGGTTCCCTGCCATCTCCTTATAAATCGAGATACGATTCTACGGAAACGATAAGATTTTCTTTTGGCAGTCGAGTATCTTTTTTCCGATGCACTATTCCTCCTTTACTACATCCCTCGCTCCCTCAAATTGACGAATTAACACACAAGTTGCGTCCATATGAAATACTCTGGGTTCCCTGCATTGTCTTTCCAAATCGAGATACGTTTCTACGGAAACGATACGATTTTCTTTTGGGAGTCGAGTATCTCTTTTCCGATGCATTATTCCTCCTTTACTGCATCCCTCGCTCCCTCACATTGACGAATTAACACACAATTGGCGTCCATATGAAATACTCTGCGTTCCCTGCCATCTCCTTCTAAATCGTGATACGTTTCTACGGAAACGATAAGATTTTCTTTTGGGAGTCGAGTATCTCTTTTCCGATGCACTATTCCTTTTTTACTGCATCCCTCGCTCCCTCACGTTGACGAATTAACACACAATTTGCGTCCATATGAAATACTCTGGGTTCCCTGCCATCTCCTTATAAATCGAGATACGATTCTACGGAAACGATAAGATTTTCTTTTGGCAGTCGAGTATCTTTTTCCGATGCACTATTCCTCCTTTACTACATCCCTCGCTCCCTCAAATTGACGAATTAACACACAAGTTGCGTCCATATGAAATACACTGGGTTCCCTGCATTCTCTTTCCAAATCGAGATACGATTCTACGGAAACGATACGATTTTCTTTTGGGAGTCGAGTATCTCTTTTCCGATGCATTATTCCTCCTTTACTGCATCCCTCGCTCCCTCACATTGACGAATTAACACACAATTGGCGTCCATATGAAATACTCTGGGTTCCCTGCCATCTCCTTCTAAATCGTGATACGTTTCTACGGAAACGATAAGATTTTCTTTTGGGAGTCGAGTATCTCTTTTCCGATGCACTATTCCTCCTTTACTGCATCCCTCGCTCCCTCACATTGACGAATTAACACACAATTTGCGTCCATATGAGATACTCAGGGTTCCCTGCATTGTCCTTCCAAATCGAGATACGTTTCTACGGAAACGATAGGATTTTCTTTTGGGAGTCGAGTATCTCTTATCCGATGCATTATTCCTCCTTTACTGCATCCCTCGCTCCCTCACATCGACGAATTAACACACAATTTGCGTCCATATGAAATACTCTGGGTTCCCTGCATTGTCCTTCTCTATCGAGACACGTTTCTACGGTAACGACAGGATTTTCTTTTGGGAGTCGAGTATCTCTTTTCCGATGCATTATTCCTCGTTTTTCTGCATCCCTCTCCCCCTCACATTGACGAATTAACACACAATTTGCGTCCATATGAAATACTCTGTGTTCCCTGCATTATCCTCCTAAATCGAGATATGTTTCTACGGAAACGATAGGATTTTCTCTTGGGAGTCGAGTATCTCTTGTCCGATGCATTATTCCTAATTTACTGCATCCCTCGCTCTCTCACATTGACGAATTAACACACAATATGCGTCCATATGAAATACTCTGGGTTCCCTGCATTGTTCTTCAAAATCGAGATACGATTCTACGGAAACGATAGGATTTTCTTTTGGGAGTCGAGTATCTCTTTTCCGATGCATTATTCCTCCTTTACTGCATCCCTCGCACCCTCACATTGACGAATTAACACACAATTTGCGTCCGTATGAAATACTCTGGGTTCCCTGCATTGTCCTTCCAAATCGAGATACATTTCTACGGAAACGATAAGATTTTCTTTTGGCAGTCGAGTATCTCTTTTCCGATACATTATTCCTCCTTTACTGCATCCCTCGCTCCCTCACATTGACGAATTAACACACAATTTGCGTCCATATGAAATACTCTCTGTTCCCTGCTTTGTCCTTCCAAATCGAGATACGTTTCTAAGGAAAGGATAGGATTTTCTTTTGGGAGTCGAGTATCTCTTTTCCGATGCATTATTCCGCTTAACTGCATCCCTCGCTCCCTCACATTGACGAATTAACACACAATTTGCGTCCATATGAAATACTCTGGGTTCCCTGCATTGTCCTTCCAAATCGAGATACGTTTCTACGGAAACGATAGGATTTTCTTTTGGGAGTCGAGTATCTCTTTTCCGATGCATTTTTTCCTCCTTTACTGCATCCCTCGCCCCCTCACATTGACGAATTAACACACAATTTGCGTCCATATGAAATACTCTGGGTTCCCTGCCAGCTCCTTCTAAATCGAGATCCGTTTCTACGGAAACGATAAGATTTTCTTTTCGGTAGCGAGTATCTCTTTTCCGATGCATTATTCCTCCTTTATCTTTTGGGAGACGAGTATCTCTTTTCCGATGCATTATTCCACCTTTACTGCATCCCTCCCTCCCTCGCATTGACGAATTAACACACAATTTGCGTCCATTTGAAATACTCTGGGTTCCCTGCATTGTCTTTCTAAATCGAGATCCGTTTCTACGGAAACGATAGGATTATCTATTGGGAGTCGAGTATCTCTTTTCCGATGCAATGTTCCTCCTTTACTGCATCCCTCGCTCCCTCACATTGACGAATTAACACACAATTTGCGTCCATATGAAATACTCCGGGTTCCCTGCATTGTCCTTCTAAATCGAGATACGTTTCTGCAGAAACGATAGGATTTTCTTTTGGGAGTCGAGTATCTCTTTTGCTATGCATTATTCCTCCTTTACTGCATCTCTCGCTACCTCACATTGACGAATTAACACACATTTTGCGTCCATATGAAATACACTGGTTTCCCTGCCATATCCTTCTAAATCGAGATACGTTTCTACGGAAACGATAGGATTTTCTTTTGGGAGTCGATTATCTCTTTTCCGATGCATTATTCCCCCTTTACTGCATCCCTCGCTCCCTAACATTGACGAATTAACACACAATTTGCGTCCATATGAAATACTCTGGGTTCCCTGCCATATCCATCTAAATCGAGATACGTTTCTACGGAAACGATAGGATTTTCTATTGGGAGTCTAGTATCTCTTTTCCTATGCATTATTACTCTATAACTGCATCCCTCGCTCCCTCACATTGACGAATTAACACACAATTTGCGTCCATATGAATTACTCTGGGTTCCCTGCCAGCTCCTTCTAAATCGAGATCCGTTTCTACGGAAACGATAAGATTTTCTTTTGGGTAGCGAGTATCTCTTTTCCGATGCATTATTCCTCCTTTACTGCATCCCTCGCTCCCTCACATTGACAAATTAACGTTCAATTTGCGTCCATATGAAATACTCTGTGTTCCCTGCATTGTCCTTCTAAATCGAAATACGTTATTATGGAAACAATTGGATTTTCTTTAAGAGTCGACTATCTCTTTTCCGATGCATTATTCCTCTTTTACTGCATCCCCCTCTACCTAACATTGACGAATTAACACACAATTTGCGTCCATATGAAATACTCTGGGTTCCCTGCCATCTCCTTCTAAATCGAGATACATTTCTACGGAAACGATAGGATTTTCTTTTGGGTGTCGAGTATCTCTTTTCTGATGAATTATTCCTCCTCCACTGCATCCCTCGCTCCCGCACATTGACGAAATAACACACAATTTGCGTCCATATGAAATACTCTGGGTTCCCTGCATTGTCTTTCTAATTCGAGATACATTTCTACGGAAGCGATGGCATTTTCTTTTGGGAGTCGAGTATCTCTTTTCCGATGCATTATTCCTCCTTTACTGCATCCCTTGCACCATCACATTGACTAATTAACAAACATTTTGCGTCCATATGAAATACTCTGGGTTCCCTGCATTGTCCTTCAAAATCGAGATCCGTTTCTACGGAAACGATAGGATTTTCTTTTGGGAGACGAGTATCTCTTTTCCGATGCATTATTCCTCCTTTACTGCATCCCTCGCTCCCTCACGTTGACGAATTAACACACAATTTGCGTCCATATGAAATACTCTGGGTTCCCTGCCATCTCCTTATAAATCGAGATACGATTCTACGGAAACGATAAGATTTTCTTTTGGCAGTCGAGTATCTTTTTTCCGATGCACTATTCCTCCTTTACTACATCCCTCGCTCCCTCACATTGACGAATTAACACACAATTTGCGTCGATATGAAATACTCTGGGTTCCCTGCCATCTCCTTCTAAATCGAGATACGTTTCTACGGAAACGATAAGATTTTGTTTTGGGAGTCGAGTATCTCTTTTCCGATGCACTATTCCTCCTTTACTGCATCCCTCGCTCCCTCACATTGACGAATTAACACACAATTTGCGTCCATATGAAATACTCAGGGTTCCCTGCATTGTCCTTCCAAATAGAGATACGTTTCTACGGAAACGATAGGATTTTCTTTTGGGAGTCGAGTATCTCTTTTCCGATGCATTATTCCTCCTTTACTGCATCCCTCGCTCCCTCACATTGACGAATTAACACACAATTTGCGTCCATATGAAATACTCTTAGTTCCCTGCATTGTCCTTCCAAATCGAGATACGTTTCTACGGAAACGATAAGATTTTCTTTTGGGGGTCGAGTATCTCTTTTCCGATGCATTATTCCTCCTTTACTGCATCCCTCGCTCCCTCACATTGACGAATTAACACACAATTTGCGTCCATATGAAATACTCAGGGTTCCCTGCATTGTCCTTCCAAATCGAGATACGTTTCTACGGAAACGATAGGATTATCTTTTGGGAGTCGAGTATCTCTTTTCCGATGCATTATTCCTCCTTTACTGCATCCCTCCCTCCCTCACATTGACAAATTAACACACACTTTGCGTCCATATGAAATACTCTGGGTTCCCTGCCATCTCCTTCTAAATCGAGATACGTTTATACGGAAACGATAAGATTTTCTTTTGGGAGTCGAGTAACTCTTTTCCGATGCACTATTCCTCCTTTACTGCATCCCTCGCTCCCTCACATTGACGAATTAACACACAATTTGCGACCATATGAAATACTCTCGGTTCCCTGCATTGTCTTTCTAAATCGAGATCCGTTTCTACGGAAACGATAGGATTTTCTCTTGGGAGTCGAGTATCTCTTTTCCGATGCATTATTCCTCCTTTACTGCATCCCTTGCACCATCACATTGACTAATTAACAAACATTTTGCGTCCATATGAAATACTCTGGGTTCCCTGCATTGTCCTTCAAAATCGAGATCCGTTTCTACGGAAACGATAGGATTTTCTTTTGGGAGACGAGTATCTCTTTTCCGATGCATTATTCCTCCTTTACTGCATCCCTCGCTCCCTCACATTGACGAATTAACACACAATTTGCGACCATATGAAATACTCAGGGTTCCCTGCATTGTCCTTCCAAATCGAGATACGTTTCTACGGAAACGATAGGATTATCTTTTGGGAGTCGAGTATCTCTTTTCCGATGCATTATTCCTCCTTTACTGCATCCCTCCCTCCCTCACATTGACAAATTAACACACACTTTGCGTCCATATGAAATACTCTGGGTTCCCTGCCATCTCCTTCTAAATCGAGATACGTTTATACGGAAACGATAAGATTTTCTTTTGGGAGTCGAGTAACTCTTTTCCGATGCACTATTCCTCCTTTACTGCATCCCTCGCTCCCTCACATTGACGAATTAACACACAATTTGCGTCCATATGAAATACTCTCGGTTCCCTGCATTGTCTTTCTAAATCGAGATCCGTTTCTACGGAAACGATAGGATTTTCTCTTGGGAGTCGAGTATCTCTTTTCCGATGCATTATTCCTCCTTTACTGCATCCCTCGCCGCCCTCACATTGACGAATTAACACACAATTTGCGTCCATACGAAATACTCTGGCATCCCTGCATTGTCCTTCTAAATCGAGATACGTTTCCTCGGAAGCGATAGGATTTTCTTTTGGGAGTCGAGTATCTCTTTTTCTATGCATTATTTCTCCTTTACTGCATCCCTCGCTATCTCACATTCACGAATTAACATACAATTTGCGTCCATATGAAATACTCTGGGTTCCCTGCATTGTCCTTCAAAATCGAGATATGTTTCTACGGAAACGATAGGATTTTCTATTGGCAGTCGAGTATCTCTTTTCCGGTGCATTATTCCTCCTTTACTGCATCCCTCGCTCCCTCACATCGACGAATTAACACACAATTTGCGTCCATACGAAATACTCCGGGTTCCCTGCCAGCTCCTTCTAAATCGAGATCCGTTTCTACGGAAATAAGATTTTCTTTTGGGAGTCGAGTATCTCTTTTCCGATTCATTATTCATCCCTTACTGCCTCCTCGCTCTCTCTCATTGACGAATTAACACACAATTTTCGTCCATATGAAGCACTCTGTGTACCCTGCATTGTCCTTCTAAATCGAGATACGTTTCTATGGAAACGATAGGATTTTCTTTGGGAGTCGACTATCTCTTTTCCGATGCATTATTCCTCCTTTACTGCATCCCTTGCTCCCTAACATTGACGAATTAACACACAATTTGCGACCATATGAAATACTCTGGGTTCCCTGCATTGTCTTTCTAAATCGAGATACGTTTCTACGGAAACGATAGGATTTTCTTTTGGGAGTCAAGTCTCTCTTTTCCAATGCATTATTCCTCCTTTACTGCATCCCTCGCTCCCTCACAATGATGAATTAACACTCAATTTGCGTCTATATGAAATATTCTGGGTTCCCAGCATTGTCCTTCTAAATCGTGATACGTTCCTACGGAAACGAAAGGATTTTCTTTTGGGAGTCAGGTATCTCTTTTCCGATGCATTATTCCTCCTTTACTGCATCCCTCGCTCCCTCACATTGACGTATTAACACACAATTTGCGTCCATATGAAATACTCTGGGTTCCTTGCATTGTCCTTCTAAATCGAGTTACGTTTCTACGGAAACGATGGGTTTTCCTTTTGGGAGTCGAGTATCTCTTTTCCGATGCATTATTCCTCCTTTACTGCATCCCTCGCTTCCTCTCATTGATGAATTAACACTCAATTTGCGTCCATATGAAATACTCTGTGTTCCCTGCCATCTCATTCTAAATCGAGATACGTTTCTACGGAAACGTTAGGATTTTCTTTTGAGAGTCGAGAATCTCTTTTCCGATGAATTTTTCCTCCTTTACTGCATCCCTCGCTGCCTCTCATTGACGAATTAACACACAATCTTAGTCCATATGAAATACTCTGGGTTCCCTGCCATTTCCTACTATATCGAGTTACGTTTCTACGGAAACAATAGGATTTTCTTTTGGGAGTGGAGTATCTCATTTCCGATTCATTATTCCTTATTTGCTGCATCCCTCGCTCCCTCGCATTGACGAATTGACACACAATTTGCGTCCATATGAAATAATCTGGGTTCCCTCCATTGTCCTTGTAAATCGAGATACGTTTCTACAGACACGATAGGATTTTCTTTTGGGAGTCAAGTATCTCTTTTCCTATGCATTATTCCTCCTTAACTGCATCCCTCGCTCCCTCACATTGACGAATTAACACACAATATGCGTCCATATCATATACTCAAGGTTTCCTGCATTGTCTTTCTAAATCGAGTTGCGTTTCTACGGAAACGATAGGATTTTCTCTTGGGAGTCGAGTATCTCTTTTCCGCTGCATTATTCCTCCTTTACTGCATCCCTCGCTTCCTCACATTGACGAATTAACACACAATTTGCGTCCATATGAAATACTCTGGGTTCCCTGCCAGCTCCTTATAAAACGAGATCCGTTTCTACGGAAATAGGATTTTCCTTTGGGAGTCGAGTATCTCTTTTCCGATTCATTATTCATCCCTTACTGCATCCTCGCTCCCTCACATTGACGAATTAAGACACAATTTGCGTCCATATGAAATACTCTGGGTTCCCTCCATTGTCCTTCTAAATCGAGATACGTTTCTACAGAAACGATAGGATTTTCTTTTGGGAGTCGAGTATCTCTTTTCCGATGAATTATTCCTCCCTTACTGCATCCCTCGCTCCCGCACAATGACGAATTAACACTCTTTTTGCGTCCATATGAAATACTCTTGGTTCCCTGCATTGTCTTTCTAATTCGAGATCCATTTCTACGGAAGCGATTGGATTTTCTTTTGGGAGTCGAGTATCCCTTTTACGATGCATTATTCCTCCTTTATTGCATCCCTCGCTCCCTCACATTGAAGAATTAACACACTTTTTGCGTCCATATGAAATACTCTGTGTTCCCTGCATTGTCCTTCCAAATCGAGATACGTTTCTACGGAAACGATAGGATTTTCTTTTGGGGGTCGAGTATCTCCTTTCCGATGCATTATTCCTTCTTTACTGCATCCCTCGCTCCCTCACATTGACGAATTAACACACAATTTGCGTCCATATCAAAAACACTGGGTTCCCTGCATTGTCTTTCTAAATCGAGATACGTTTCTACGGAAACGATAGGATTTTGTTTTGGGAGTCGAGTATCACTTTTCCGATGCATTATTCCTCCTTTAGTGCATCCCTCGCTCCCTCGCATTGACGAATTAACACACAATTTGCGTCCATATGAAATACTCTGTGTTCCCAGCATTATCAAACTAAATCGAGATTCGTTTCTACGGAAACGATTTGATTTTTTTTGGGAGTCGAGTATGTCTTTTCCGATGCATTATTCCTCCTTTATTGCATCCCTCGCTCCCTCACATTGAAGAATTAACACACTTTTTGCGTCCATATGAAATACTCTGTGTTCCCTGCATTGTCCTTCCAAATCGAGATACGTTTCTACGGAAACGATAGGATTTTGTTTTGGGAGTCGAGTATCTCTTTTCCGATGCATTATTCCTCCTTTACTGCATCCCTCGCACTCTCACATTGACGAAAAAACACACAATTTGCGTCCATATGAAGTACTCTGGGTTCCCTGCATTGTCCTTCTAAATCGAGATATGTTTCTACGGAAACTATAAGATTTTCTTTTGGGAGTCGAGTATCTCTTTCCGATGCATTATTCCTCCTTTACCGCATACCTCGCTCCCTCATATTGGTGAATTAACACACATTTTGCGTCTATATGAAATACTCTGGGTTCCCTGCATTGTCCTTCTAAATCGAGATACGTTTCTACGGAACCGGTAGGATTCGCTTTTGGGAGTCGATTATCTCTTTTCCGATGCATTATTCTTCCTTTACTGCATCCCTCGCTTCCTCACATTGACAAATTAACACACAATTTGCGTCCATATGAAATAATTTGGGTTCCCTGCCAGCTCCTTCTAAATAGAGATCCGTTTCTACGGATGTATGATTTTCTTTTGGGAGTCGAGTATCTCTTTCCCGATTCATTATTCATCCTATACTGCATCCTCGCTGCCTCACATTGACGAGTTAGCACACAATTTGCGTCCATATGAAATACACTGGGTTCCCTGCCATCCCCTTCTAAATCGAGATACGTTTCTATCGAAACGATAGGATTTTCTTTTGGGTGTCGAGTATCTCCTTTCCGATGCATTATTCTTCCTTTACTGCATCCCTCGCTCCCTCACATTGACGAATTAACACTCAATTTGCATCCATATGAAATACTCTGTGTTCCCTGCATTGTCCTTCTAAATCGAAATACGTTATTATTGAAACAATAGGATTTTCTTTGGGAGTCGACTATCTCCTTTCCGATGCATTATTCCTCCTTTACTGCATCCCCTTCTTCCTAACATTGACGAATTAACACACAATTTGCGTCCATATGAAATACCCTGGGTTCCCTGCCATCTCCTTCTAAATCGAGATACGTTTCTACGGAAACGATAGGATTTTCTTTTGGGAGTCGAGTATCTCTTTTCCGATGAATTATTCCTCCTTTACTACATTCCTCGTTCCCGCACATTGACGTAGTAACACACAATTTGCGTCCATTTGAAAGACTCTGGGTTCCCTGCATTGTCTTTCTAATTCGAGTTACACTTCTACGGAAGCGATGGAATTTTCTTTTGGGAGTCGAGTATCCCTTTTACGATGCATTATTCCTCCTTTACTGCATCCCTCGCTCCCTCACATTGACGAATTAACACACTTTTTGCGTCCATATGAAATACTCTGTGTTCCCTGCATTGTCCTTCCAAATCGAGATACGTTTCAACGGAAACGATAAAATTTTCTTTTGTGTGTCGAGTATCTCTTTTCTGATGCATTATTCCTCCTTTACTGCATCCCTCGCTCCCTCACATTGACGAATTAACACACAATATGCGTCCATATCATATACTCAAGGTTCCCTGCATTGTCTTTCTAAATCGAGTTCCGTTTCTACGGAAACGATAGGATTTTCTCTTGGGAGTCGAGTATCTCTTTTCCGCTGCATTATTCCTCCTTTACTGCATCCCTCGCTTCCTCACATTGACGAATTAACACACAATTTGCGTCCATATGAAATACTCTGGGTTCCCTGCCAGCTCCTTATAAAACGAGATCCGTTTCTACGGAAATAGGATTTTCCTTTGGGAGTCGATTATCTCTTTTCCGATTCATTATTCATCCCTTACTGCATCCTCGCTCCCTCACTTTGACGAATTAACACACAATTTGCGTCCATATGAAATACTCTGGGTTCCCTCCATTGTCCTTCTAAATCGAGATACGTTTCTACAGAAACGATAGGATTTTCTTTTGGGAGTCGAGTATCTCATTTCCGATGCATTATTCCTCCTTTACTGCATCCCACGCTCCCTCACATTGACGATTTAACACACAATTTGCGTCCATATGAAATACTCTGGAATCCCTGCATTGTCTTTCTAAATCGAGATCCGTTTCTACAGAAACAATAGGATTTTCTCTTGGGAGTCGAGTATCTCTTTTCTGAGGCATTATTCCTCCTTTACTGCATCACTCGCTCCCTCACATTGACGAATTAACACACAATTAGCGACCGTATGAAATACTCCGGGTTCCCTGCATTGTCCTTCTAAATCGAAATACGTTATTATGGAAACAATAGGATTTTCTTTGGGAGTCGACTATCTCCATTCCGATGCATTATTCCTCCTTTACTGCTTCTCCCTCTCCCTAACATTGACCAATTAACACACAATTTGCGTCCATATAAAATACTCTGGGATCCCTGCCATCTCCTTCTAAATCGAGATACGTTTCTACGGTAACGATAGGATTTTCTTTTGGGAGTCGAGTATCTCTTTTCCGATGAATTATTCCTCCCTTACTGCATCCCTCGCTCCCGCACATTGACGAATTAACACTCTTTTTGCGTCCATATGAAATACTCTTGGTTCCCTACATTGTCTTTCTAATTCGAGATACATTTCTACGGAAGCGATTGGATTTTCTTTTGGGAGTCGAGTATCCCTTTTACGATGCATTATTCCTCCTTTATTGCATCCCTCGCTCCCTCACATTGACGAATTAACACACTTTTTGCGTCCATATGAAATACTCTGTGTTCCCTGCATTGTTCTTCCAAATCGAGATACGTTTCTACGGAAACGATAGGATTTTCTTTTGGGAGTCGAGTATCTCTTTTCCGATGCGTTACTCCTTCTTTACTGCATCCCTCGCTAGCTCACATTGACGAATTAATACACAATTTGCGTCCATATCAAAAACACTGGGTTCCCTGCATTGTCTTTCTAAATCGAGATCCGTTTCTACGGAAACGATAGGATTTTCTCTTGGGAGTCGAGTATCTCTTTTCCGCTGCATTATTCCTCCTTGTCTGCATCCCTCGCTTCGTCACGTTGACGAATTAACACACAATTTGCGTCCATATCAAAAACACTGGGTTCCCTGCATTGTCTTTCTAAATCGAGATCCGTTTCTACGGAAACGACAGGATTTTCTCTTGGGAGTCGAGTATCCCTTTTCCGCTGCATTATTCCTCCTTTTCTGCATCGCTCGCTTCCTAACATTTACGAATTAACACACAATTTGCGTCCATATGAAATACTCTGGGTTCCCTGCATTGTCTTTCTAAATCGAGATCCGTTTCTACGGAAACGATTGGATTGTATCTTGGGAGTCGAGTATCTCTTTTCCGATGCATTATTACTCGTTTACTGCATCCCTCGGTCCCTCACATTGACGAATTAACACACTTTTTGCGTCCATATGAAATACTCTGTGTTCCCTGCATTGTCCTTCCAAATCGAGATACGTTTCTACGGAAATAGAATTTTCTTTTGGGAGTCGAGTATCTCTTTTCCGATTCATTATTCGACCCTTACTGCATCCTCGCTCCCTCACATTGACGAATTAACACACAATTTGCATCCATATGAAATACTCCGGGTTCCCTGCATTGTCCTTCTAAATCGAGATCCATTTCTACAGATACGATAGGATTTGCTCTTGGGAGTCGAGTATCTATTTTCCGAGGCATTATTCCTCCTTTACTGCATCTCTTGCTCCCTCACATTGACGAATTAACACACAATTAGCGTCCATATGAAATATTCCGGGTTCCCTGCATTGTCCTTCTAAATCGAGATACATTTCTACGGAAACGGTAGGATTTTCTTTTGGGTGTCAAGTATCTCTTTTCCTATGCATTATTCCTCCTTTACTGCATCTCTCGCTATCTCACATTGACGAATTAACACACAATTAGCGTCCATATGAAGTACTCTGTGTTCCCTGCATTGTCCTTCTAAATCGAAATACGTTACTATGGAAACAATAGGATTTTCTTTGGGAGTCGACTATCTCTTTTCCGATGCATTATTCCTCCATTACTGCATCTCCCTCTCCTTAACCTTGACGAATTAACACACAATTTGCGCCCATATAAAATACTCTGGATTCCCTGCCTTCTCCTTCTAAATCGAGATACGTTTCTACTGAAACGGTAGGATTTTCTTTTGGGAGTCGAGTATCTCTTTTCCGATGAATTATTCCTCCTTTACTGCATCCCCCGCTCCCGCACATTGACGAATTAACACACTTTTTGCATCCATATGAAATACTCTGGGTTCCCTGCATTGTCTTTCCAAATCGAGATACGTTTGTACGGAAACGATAGGATTTTCTTTTGGGAGTCGAGTATCTCTTTTCCGATGCATTATTCCTCCTTTACTGCATCCCTCGCTCCCTCACATTGACGAATTAACACACAATTTGCGTCCATATCAAATACTCTGGGTTCCCTGCATTGTCTTTCTAAATCGAGATCCGTTTCTACTGAAACGATAGGATTTTCTCTTGGGAGTCGAGTAACTCTTTTCCGATGCATTATTCCTCCTTTACTGCATCCCTCGTTTCCTCACATTGATGAATTAACACACAATTTGCGTCCATATGAAATACTCTGGGTTCCCTGAATTGTCTTTCTAAATCGAGATCCGTTTCTACGGAAACGATAGGATTGTCTCTTGGGAGTCGAGTATCTCTTTTCCGATGCATTATTCCTCCTTTACTGCATCCCTCGCTTCCTCACATTGACTAATTAACCCACAATTTGCGTCCATATGAAATACTCTGGGTTCCCTACATTGTCTTTCTAAATCGATATACGTTTCTACGGAAACGATAGGATTTTCTTTTGGGAGTCGAGTATCTCTTTTCCTATCTATTATTCCATCTTTACTGCATCCCACGCTATCTCACATTGACGAATTAACACACAATTTGCGTCCATATGAAATACTCTGGGTTCCCTGCATTGTCCTTCTAAATCGAGATATGTTTCTACGGAAACAATTGGATTTTCTATTTGGAGTCGAGTAACTCTTTTCCGATGCATTATTCCTCTTTACTGCATCCCTCGCTCCCTCACATTGACGAATGAACACTCAATTTGCGTCCATATGAAATACTCTGGGTTCCCTGCCAGCTCCATCTAAATCGAGATCCGTTTCTACGGAAATAGTATTTTCTTTTGGGAGTCGCGTATCTCTTTTCCTATGCATTATTCCTCCTTTACTGCATCTCTCGCTATCTCACATTGACGAATTAACACACAATTTTCGTCCATATGAAATACTCTGGGTTTCCTGCCATCTCCTTCTAAATCAAGATACGTTTCTACGGAAACGATAGGATTTTCCTTTAGGATTCGAGTATCTCTTTTCCGATGCATTATTGCTCCTTTACTGCATACCCCTCTCCCTAACATTGACGAATTAACACACAATTTGCGTCCATATGAAATACTCTGGGTTCCCTGCCAGCTCCATCTAAATCGAGATCCGTTTCTACGGAAATAGTATTTTCTTTTGGGAGTCGAGTATCTCTTTTCCGATGCATTATTCCACCTTTACTGCATCCCTCGCTCCCTCACGTTGACGAATTAACACACATTTTGCGTCCATATGAAATACTCTGGGTTCCCTGCATTGTCCTTCCACATCGAGATACGTTTCTACGGAAATGATAGGATTTTCTTTTGGGAGTCGAGTATCTCTTTTGCGATGGATTATTCCTCCTTTACTGCAACCCTCGCTCCCTCACATTGACGAATTAACACACAATTTGTGTCGATATGAAATACTCTGGGTTCCCTGCATTGTCCTTCTAAATCGAGATACGTTTCTACGGAAACGATACGATTTTCTTTTGGGAGTCGAGTATCTCTTTTCCTATGCATTATTCCTCCTTTACTACATCCCTCGCTATCTCACATTCACGAATTAACACACAATTGGCTTCCATATTAAATACTCTGGGTTCCCTGCATTTTCCTTCTAAATCGAGATATGTTTCTACAGAAACGATTGGATTTTCTATTGGGAGTCGAGTATCTCTTTTCCGAAGCATTATTCCTCCTTTACTGCATCTCTCGCTCCCTAACATTGACGAATTAACACACAATTTGCGTCCATATGAAATAATCTGGGTTCCCTGCCAGCTCCTTCTAAATCGAAATCCGTTTCTACGGAAATATAATTTTCTCTTGGGAGTCGACTATCCCTTTTCCGCTGCATTATTCCTCCTTTTCTGCATCCCTCGCTTCCTCACATTTACGAATTAACACACAATTTGCGTCCATATGAAATACTCTGGGTTCCCTGCATTGTCTTTCTAAATCGAGATCCGTTTCTACGGAAACGATTGGATTGTATCTTGGGAGTCGAGTATCTCTTTTCCGATGCATTATTACTCGTTTACTGCATCCCTCGGTCCCTCACATTGACGAATTACCACACTTTTTGCGTCCATATGAAATACTCTGTGTTCCCTGCATTGCCTTCCAAATCGAGATACGTTTCTACGGAAATAGAATTTTCTTTTGGGAGTCGAGTATCTCTTTTCCGATTCATTATTCATTCCTTACTGCATCCTCGCTCCCTCACATTGACGAATTAACACACAATTTGCGTCCATATGAAATACTCCGGGTTCCCTGCATTGTCCTTCTAAATCGAGATACGTTTCTACAGAAACGATAGCATTTTCTTTTGGGAGTCGAGTATCTCGTTTCCGATGCATTATTGCTCCTTTACTGCATCCCTCGCTCCCTCACATTGACAATTTAACACACAATTTGCGTCCATATGAAATACTCTGGGTTTCCTCCATTGTCTTTTTAAATCGAGATCCATTTCTACAGAAACGATAGGATTTGCTCTTGGGAGTCGAGTATCTCTTTTCCGAGGCATTATTCCTCCTTTACTGCATCTCTTGTTCCCTCACATTGACGAATTAACACACAATTAGCGTCCATATGAAATATTCCGGGTTCCCTGCATTGTCCTTCTAAATCGAGATACATTTCTACGGAAACGATAGGATTTTCTTTTGGGTGTCAAGTATCTCTTTTCCTATGCATTATTCCTCCTTTACTGCATCTCTCGCTATCTCACATTGACGAATTAACACACAATTAGCGTCCATATGAAGTACTCCGTGTTCCCTGCATTGTCCTTCTAAATCCAAATACGTTACTATGGAAACAATAGGATTTTCTTTGGGAGTCGACTATCTCTTTTCCGATGCATTATTGCTCCTTTACTGCATCTCCCTCTCCTTAACATTGACGAATTAACACACAATTTGTGTCGATATGAAATACTCTGGGTTCCCTGCATTGTCCTTCTAAATCGAGATACGTCTCTACGGAAACGATAGGATTTTCTTTTGGGAGTCGAGTATCTCTTTTCCGATTCATTATTCATCCTTGACTGCATCCTCGCTCACTCACATTGACGAAATAACACACAATTTGCGTCCATATGAAATGCTCTGGGTTCCCTGCATTGTCCTTCTAAATCGAGATACGTTTCTACAGAAACGATAGGATTTTCTTTTGGGAGTCGAGTATCTCTTTTCCGATGCATTATTCCTCCTTTACTGCATCCCTCGCTCCCTCACATTGACGAATTAACACACAATTTGCGTCCATATGAAATACTCTGGGTTCCCTGCCATCTCCTTCTAAATCGAGATACGTTTCTACGGAAACGATAAGATTTTCTTTTGGGAGTCGAGTATATCTTTACCGATGCACTATTCCTCCTTTACTGCATCCCTCGCTCCTTCACATTTACGAATTAACACACAATTTGCGTCCATATGAAATACTCAGGGTTCCCTGCATTGTCCTTCCAAATCGAGATACGTTTCTACGGAAACGATAGGATTTTCTTTAGGGAGTCGAGTATCTCTTTTACGATGCATTATACCTCCTTTACTGCATCCCTCGCTCGCTCACATTGACGAATTAACACACAATTTGCGTCCGTATGAAAAACTCTGGATTCCCTGCATTGTCCTTCCAAATCGAGATACGTTTCTACGGAAACGATAAGGTTTTCTTTTGGGAGTTGAGTATCTCTTTTCCGATGCATTATTCCTCCTTTACTGCATCCCTCGCTCCCTCACATTGACGAATTAACACACAATTTGCGTCCATATGAAATACTCTGGGTTCCCTGCTTCGTCCTTCCAAATCGAGATACGTTTCTACGGAAACGATAGGATTTTCTTTTGGGAGGCGAGTATCTCTTCTCCGATGCATTATTCCTCCTTTACTGCATCCCTCGCTCCCTCACATTGACGAATTAACACACAATTTGCGTCCATATGAAATACACTGGTTTCCCTGCATTGTCCTTCCAAATCCAGATACGTTTCTACGGAAACAATAGGATTTTCTTTTGGGAGTCGAGTATCTCTTTTCCGATGCATTATTCCTCCTTTACTGCATCCCTCGCTCCCTCACATTGACGAATTAACACACAATTGGTGTCCATATGAAATACTCTGGGTTCCCTGCCATCTCCTTCTAAATCGTGATACGTTTCTACGGAAACGATAAGATTTTTTTTTGGGAGTCGAGTATCTCTTTTCCGATGCACTATTCCTCCTTTACTGCATCCCTCGCTCCCTCACATTGACGAATTAACACACAATTTGCATCCATATGAAATACTTTGGGTTCCCTGCATTGTCCTTCCAAATCGAGATACGTTTCTACAGAAACGATAAGATTTTCTTTTGGGAGTCGAGTATCTCTTTTCCGATGCATTATTCCTCCTTTACTGCATCCCTCGGTCCCTCACATTGACGAATTAACACACAATTTGCGTCCATATGAAATACTCTGGTTTCCCTGCCAGCTCCTTCTAAATCGAGTTCCGTTTCTACGGAAATAGGATTTTCTTTTGGGAGTCGAGTATCTCTTTTCCGATTCACTATTCACCCTTTACTGCATCCTCGTTCCCTCTCATTGACGAATTAGCAAACAATTTGCGTCCATATGAAATACTCTGGGTTCCCTGCCATCTCCTTCTACATCGAGATACATTTCTACGGGAACGATACGATTTTTTTTTGGGAGTCGAATATCTCTTTCCCGATGCATTATTCCTAATTTACTGCATCCCTCGCTCTCTCACATTGACGAATTAACACACAATTTGCGTCCATATGAAATACTCTGGGTTCCCTGCATTGTTCTTCAAAATCGAGATACGATTCTACGGAAACGATAGGATTTTCCTTTGGGAGTCGAGTATCTCTTTTCCGATGCATTATTCCTCCTTTACTGCATCCCTCGCACCCTCACATTGACGACTTAACACACAATTTGCGTCCGTATGAAATACTCTGGGTTCCCTGCATTGTCCTTCCAAATCGAGATACATTTCTACCGAAACGATAAGATTTTCTTTTGGCAGTCGAGTATCTCTTTTCCGATGCATTATTCCTCCTTTACTGCATCCCTCGCTCCCTCACATTGACGAATTAACACACAATTTGCGTTCATATGAAATACTCTCTGTTCCCTGCTTTGTCCTTCCAAATCGAGATACGTTTCTAAGGAAGGGATAGGATTTTCTTTTGGGAGTCGAGTATCTCTTTTCCGATGCATTATTCCCCTTTACTGCATCCCTCGCTCCCTCACATTAACGAATTAACACACAATTTGCGTCCATATGAAATACTCTGGGTTCCCTGCATTGTCCTTCCAAATCGAGATACGTTTCTACGGAAACGATAGGATTTTCTTTTGGGAGTCGAGTATCTCTTTTCCGATGCATTTTTTCCTCCTTTACTGCATCCCTCGCCCCCTCACATTGACGAATTAACACACAATTGGCGTCCATATGAAATACTCAGTGTTCCCTGCCATCTCCTTCTAAATCGAGATACGTTTCTACGGAAACTATAAGATTATCTTTTGGGAGTCGAGTATCTCTTTTCGGATGCACTATTCCTCCTTTACTGCATCCCTCACTCCCTCACATTGACGAATAACACACAATTTGCGTCCATATGAAATACTCTGGGTTTCCTGCCATATCCTTCTAAATCGAGATACGTTTCTACGGAAACGATAGGATTTTCTATTGGGAGTCGAGTATCTCTTTTCCTATGCATTATTATTCCATTACTGCATCCCTCCCTCCCTCACCTTGACGAATTAACACACAATTTGCGTCCATATGAAATACTCTGGGTTCCCTGCCAGCTCCTTCTAAATCGAGATCCGTTTCTACGGAAACGATAAGATTTTCTTTTGGGTAGCGAGTATCTCTTTTCCGATGCATTATTCCTCCTTTAACTTTTGGGAGTCGAGTATCTCTTTTCCGATGCATTATTCCACCTTTACTGCATCCCTCCCTCCCTCACATTGACGAATTAACACACAGTTTGCGTCCATATGAAATACTCTGGGTTCCCTGCCATCTCCTTCTAAATCGAGATACGTTTATACGGAAACGATAAGATTTTCTTTTGGGAGTCGAGTAACTCTTTTCCGATGCACTATTCCTCCTTTACTGCATCCCTCGCTCCCTCACATTGACGAATTAACACACAATTTGCGTCCATTTGAAATACTCTGGGTTCCCTGCATTGTCTTTCTAAATCGAGATCCGTTTCTACGGAAACGATAGGATTTTCTGTTGGGAGTCGAGTATCTCTTTTCCGATGCAATGTTCCTCCTTTACTGCATCCCTCGCTCCCTCACATTGACGAATTAACACACAATTTGCGACCATATGAAATACTCCGGGTTCCCTGCATTGTCCTTCTAAATCGAGATACGTTTCTGCAGAAACGATAGGATTTTCTTTTGGGAGTCGAGTATCTCTTTTGCTATGCATTATTCCTCCTTTACTGCATCTCTCGCCATCTCACATTGACGAATTAACACACATTTTGCGTCCATATGAAATACTCTGGGTTCCCTGCCATATCCTTCTAAATCGAGATACGTTTCTACGGAAACGATAAGATTTTCTTTTGGCAGTCGAGTATCTCTTTTCCGATGCATTATTCCTCCTTTACTGCATCCCTCGCTCCCTCACATTGACGAATTAACACACAATTTGCGTCCATATGAAATACTCTGGGTTCCCTGCATTGTCCTTCCAAATCGAGATACGTTTCTACGGAAACGATAAGATTTTCGTTTGGAGGTCGAGTATCTCTTTTCCGATGCATTATTCCTCCTTTACTGCATCCCTCGCTCCCTCACATTGACGAATTAACATACAATTTGCGTCCATATGAAATACTCGGTTTCCCTGCTTTGTCCTTTCAAATCGGGATACGTTTCTACGGAAACAATAGGATTTTCTCTTGGGAGTCGAGTATCTATTTTCCGATGCATTATTCCTCCTCTACTGCATCCCTCGCTCCCTCACATTGACGAATTGACCCACAATTTGCGTCCATATGAAATACTCTGGGTTCCCTGCATTGTCCTTCCAAATCGACATACATTTCTACGGAAACGATAGGATTTTCTTTTGGGAGTCGAGTATCTCCTTTCCGATGCATTATTCCTCCTTTACTGCATCCCTCGCTCCCTCACATTGACGAATTAACACACAATTGGCGTCCATATGAAATACTCTGGGTTCCCTGACATTTCCTTCTAAATCGAGATACGTTTCTACGGAAACGATAGGATTTTCTTTTGGGAGTCGAGTATCTCTTTTCCGATGCATTATTCCTCCTTTACTGCATCCCTCGCTCCCTCACATTGACGAATTAACACACAATCTGCGTCCATATGAAATACTCTGGGTTCCCTGCATTGTCCGTCTAAATCGAGATACGTTTCTACGGAAACGATAAGATTTTCTTTTGGGAGTCCAGTATCTCTTTTAAGATGCACTATTCCTTCTTTACTGCATCCCTCGCTCCCTCACATTGACGAATTAACACACAGTTTGCGTCCATATGAAATACTCTGGGTTCCCTGCCATCTCCTTCTAAATCGAGATACGTTTATACGGAAACGATAAGATTTTCTTTTGGGAGTCGAGTAACTCTTTTCCAATGCACTATTCCTCCTTTACTGCATCCCTCGCTCCCTCACATTGACGAATTAACACACAATTAGCGTCCATATGAAATACTCCGGGTTCCCTGCATTGTCCTTCTAAATCGAGATACGTTTCTACGGAAACGATAGGATTTTCTTTTGGGAGTCAAGTATCTCTTTTCCTATGCATTATTCCTCCTTTACTGCATCTCTCGCTATCTCACATTGAAGAATTAACAGACAATTTGCGACCATATGAAATACTCTGGGTTCCCTGCCATCTCCTTCTAAATCGAGATACGTTTCTACGGAAACGATAGGATTTTCTTTTAGGAGTCGTGTATCTCTTTTCCGATGCATTATTCCTCCTTTACTGCATCTCTCGCTCCCTCACATTGACGAATTAACACTCAGTTTGCGTCCATATGAAATACACTGTGTTCCCTGCATTGTCCTTCTAAATCGAAATACGTTATTATGGAAACAATAGGATTTTCTTTGGGAGTCGACTATCTCCTTTCCGATGCATTATTCCTCCTTTACTGCTTCTCCCTCTCCCTAACATTGACGAATTAACACACAATTTGCGTCCATATAAAATACTCTGGGATCCCTGCCATCTCCTTCTAAATCGAGATACGTTTCTACGGTAACGATAGGATTTTCTTTTGGGAGTCGAGTATCTCTTTTCCGATGAATTATTCCTCCCTTACTGCATCCCTCGCTCCCGCACATTGACGAATTAACACTCTTTTTGCGTCCATATGAAATACTCTTGGTTCCCTGCATTGTCTTTCTAATTCGAGATACATTTCTACGGAAGCGATTGGATTTTCTTTTGGGAGTCGAGTATCCCTTTCACGATGCATTATTCCTCCTTTATTGCATCCCTCGCTCCCTCACATTGACGAATTAACACACTTTTTGCGTCCATATGAAATACTCTGTGTTCCCTGCATTGTCCTTCCAAATCGAGATACGTTTCTACGGAAACGATAGGATTTTCTTTTGGGAGTCGAGTATCTCTTTTCCGATGCATTATTCCTTCTTTACTGCATCCCTCGCTCCCTCACATTGACGAATTAACACACAATTTGCGTCCATATCAAAAACACTGGGTTCCCTGCATTGTCTTTCTAAATCGAGATCCGTTTCTACGGAAACGATAGGATTTTCTCTTGGGTGTCGAGTATCTCTTTTCCGCTGCATTATTCCTCCTTGTCTGCATCCCTCGCTTCCTCACATTGACGAATTAACACACAATTTGCGTCCATATCAAAAACATTGGGTTCCCTGCATTGTCTTTCTAAATCGAGATCCGTTTCTACGGAAACGATAGGACTTTCTCTTGGGAGTCGAGTATCCCTTTTCCGCTGCATTATTCCTCCTTTTCTGCATCCCTCGCTTCCTCACATTTACGAATTAACACACAATTTGCGTCCATATGAAATACTCTGGGTTCCCTGCATTGTCTTTCTAAATCGAGATCCGTTTCTACGGAAACGATTTTATTGTATCTTGGGAGTCGAGTATCTCTTTTCCGATGCATTATTACTCGTTTACTGCATCCCTCGGTCCCTCACATTGACGAATTAACACACAATTTGCGTCCATATGAAATACTCTGGGTTCCCTGCCAGCTACTTCTAATTCGAGATCCGTTTCTACGGAAGTAGAATTTTCTTTTGGGAGTCGAGTATCTCTTTTCCGATTCATTATTCATCCCTTACTGCATCCTCGCTCCCTCACATTGACGAATTAACACACAATTTGCATCCATATGAAATACTCCGGGTTCCCTGCATTGTCCTTCTAAATCGAGATACGTTTATACAGAAACAATAGCATTTTCTTTTGGGAGTCGAGTATCTCGTTTCCGATGCATTATTCCTCCTTTACTGCATCCCTCGCTCCCTCACATTGACAATTTAACACACAATTTGCGTCCATATGAAACACTCTGGGTTTCCTCTATTGTCTTTCTAAATCGAGATCCATTTCTACAGAAACGATAGGATTTGCTCTTGGGAGTCGAGTATCTCTTTTCCGAGGCATTATTCCTCCTTTACTGCATCTCTTGCTCCCTCACATTGACGAATTAACACACAATTAGCGTCCATATGAAATACTCCGGGTTCCCTGCATTGTCCTTCTAAATCGAGATACGTTTCTACGGAAACGATAGGATTTTCTTTTGGGAGTCAAGTATCTCTTTTCCTATGCATTATTCCTCCTTTACTGCATCTCTCGCTATCTCACATTGAAGAATTAACAGACAATTTGCGACCATATGAAATACTCTGGGTTCCCTGCCATCTCCTTCTAAATCGAGATACGTTTCTACGGAAACGATAGGATTTTCTTTTAGGAGTCGTGTATCCCTTTTCCGATGCATTATTCCTCCTTTACTGCATCTCTCGCTCCCTCACATTGACGAATTAACACTCAGTTTGCGTCCATATGAAATACACTGTGTTCCCTGCATTGTCCTTCTAAATCGAAATACGTTATTATGGAAAGAATAGGATTTTCTTTGGGAGTCGACTATCTCCTTTCCGATGCATTATTCCTCCTTTACTGCTTCTCCCTCTCCCTAACATTGACGAATTAACACACAATTTGCGTCCATATAAAATACTCTGGGATCCCTGCCATCTCCTTCTAAATCGAGATACGTTTCTACGGTAACGATAGGATTTTCTTTTGGGAGTCGAGTATCTCTTTTCCGATGAATTATTCCTCCCTTACTGCATCCCTCGCTCCCGCACATTGACGAATTAACACTCTTTTTGCGTCCATATGAAATACTCTTGGTTCCCTGCATTGTCTTTCTAATTCGAGATACATTTCTACGGAAGCGATTGGATTTTCTTTTGGGAGTCGAGTATCCCTTTCACGATGCATTATTCCTCCTTTATTGCATCCCTCGCTCCCTCACATTGACGAATTAACACACTTTTTGCGTCCATATGAAATACTCTGTGTTCCCTGCATTGTCCTTCCAAATCGAGATACGTTTCTACGGAAACGATAGGAGTTTCTTTGGGGAGTCGAGTATCTCTTTCCCGATGCATTATTCCTTCTTTACTGCATCCCTCGCTCCCTCACATTGACGAATTAACACACAATTTGCGTCCATATCAAAAACACTGGGTTCCCTGCATTGTCTTTCTAAATCGAGATCCGTTTCTACGGAAACGATAGGATTTTCTCTTGGGTGTCGAGTATCTCTTTTCCGCTGCATTATTCCTCCTTGTCTGCATCCCTCGCTTCCTCACATTGACGAATTAACACACAATTTGCGTCCATATCAAAAACACTAGGTTCCCTGCATTGTCTTTCTAAATCGAGATCCGTTTCTACGGAAACGATAGGACTTTCTCTTGGGAGTCGAGTATCCCTTTTCCGCTGCATTATTCCTCCTTTTCTGCATCCCTCGCTTCCTCACATTTACGAATTAACACACAATTTGCATCCATATGAAATACTCTGGGTTCCCTGCATTGTCTTTCTAAATCGAGATCCGTTTCTACGGAAACGATTTTATTGTATCTTGGGAGTCGAGTATCTCTTTTCCGATGCATTATTACTCGTTTACTGCATCCCTCGGTCCCTCACATTGACGAATTAACACACAATTTGCGTCCATATGAAATACTCTGGGTTCCCTGCCAGCTCCTTCTAATTCGAGATCCGTTTCTACGGAAGTAGAATTTTCTTTTGGGAGTCGAGTATCTCTTTTCCGATTCATTATTCATCCCTTACTGCATCCTCGCTCCCTCACATTGACGAATTAACACACAATTTGCATCCATATGAAATACTCCGAGTTCCCTGCATTGTCCTTCTAAATCGAGATACGTTTATACAGAAACGATAGCATTTTCTTTTGGGAGTCGAGTATCTCGTTTCCGATGCATTATTCCTCCTTTACTGCATCCCTCGCTCCCTCACATTGACAATTTAACACACACTTTGCGTCCATATGAAATACTCTGGGTTTCCTCCATTGTCTTTCTAAATCGAGATCCATTTCTACAGAAACGACAGGATTTGCTCTTGGGAGTCGAGTATCTCTTTTCCGAGGCATTATTCCTCCTTTACTGCATCTCTTGCTCCCTCACATTGACGAATTAACACACAATTAGCGTCCATATGAAATATTCCGGGTTCCCTGCATTGTCCTTCTAAATCGAGATACGTTTCTACGGAAACGATAGGATTTTCTTTTGGGTGTCAAGTATCTCTTTTCCTATGCATTATTCCTCCTTTACTGCATCTCTCGCTATCTCACATTGAAGAATTAACAGACAATTTGCGACCATATGAAATACTCTGGGTTCCCTGCCATCTCCTTCTAAATCGAGATACGTTTCTACGGAAACGATAGGATTTTCTTTTAGGAGTCGTGTATCCCTTTTCCGATGCATTATTCCTCCTTTACTGCATCTCTCGCTCCCTCACATTGACGAATTAACACTCAGTTTGCGTCCATATGAAATACACTGTGTTCCCTGCATTGTCCTTCTAAATCGAAATACGTTATTATGGAAAGAATAGGATTTTCTTTGGGAGTCGACTATCTCCTTTCCGATGCATTATTCCTCCTTTACTGCTTCTCCCTCTCCCTAACATTGACGAATTAACACACAATTTGCGTCCATATAAAATACTCTGGGATCCCTGCCATCTCCTTCTAAATCGAGATACGTTTCTACGGTAACGATAGGATTTTCTTTTGGGAGTCGAGTATCTCTTTTCCGATGAATTATTCCTCCTTACTGCATCCCTCGCTCCCGCACATTGACGAATTAACACTCTTTTTGCGTCCATATGAAATACTCTTGGTTCCCTGCATTGTCTTTCTAATTCGAGATACATTTCTACGGAAGCGATTGGATTTTCTTTTGGGAGTCGAGTATCCCTTTCACGATGCATTATTCCTCCTTTATTGCATCCTTCGCTCCCTCACATTGACGAATTAACACACTTTTTGCGTCCATATGAAATACTCTGTGTTCCCTGCATTGTCCTTCCAAATCGAGATACGTTTCTACGGAAACGATAGGAGTTTCTTTTGGGAGTCGAGTATCTCTTTTCCGATGCATTATTCCTTCTTTACTGCATCCCTCGCTCCCTCACATTGACGAATTAACACACAATTTGCGTCCATATCAAAAACACTGGGTTCCCTGCATTGTCTTTCTAAATCGAGATCCGTTTCTACGGAAACGATAGGATTTTCTCTTGGGTGTCGAGTATCTCTTTTCCGCTGCATTATTCCTCCTTGTCTGCATCCCTCGCTTCCTCACATTGACGAATTAACACACAATTTGCGTCCATATCAAAAACACTGGGTTCCCTGCATTGTCTTTCTAAATCGAGATCCGTTTCTACGGAAACGATAGGACTTTCTCTTGGGAGTCGAGTATCCCTTTTCCGCTGCATTATTCCTCCTTTTCTGCATCCCTCGCTTCCTCACATTTACGAATTAACACACAATTTGCGTCCATATGAAATACTCTGGGTTCCCTGCATTGTCTTTCTAAATCGAGATCCGTTTCTACGGAAACGATTTTATTGTATCTTGGGAGTCGAGTATCTCTTTTCCGATGCATTATTACTCGTTTACTGCATCCCTCGGTCCCTCACATTGACGAATTAACACACAATTTGCGTCCATATGAAATACTCTGGGTTCCCTGCCAGCTCCTTCTAATTCGAGATCCGTTTCTACGGAAGTAGAATTTTCTTTTGGGAGTCGAGTATCTCTTTTCCGATTCATTATTCATCCCTTACTGCATCCTCGCTCCCTCACATTGACGAATTAACACACAATTTGCATCCATATGAAATACTCCGGGTTCCCTGCATTGTCCTTCTAAATCGAGATACGTTTATACAGAATCGATAGCATTTTCTTTTGGGAGTCGAGTATCTCGTTTCCGATGCATTATTCCTCCTTTACTGCATCCCTCGCTCCCTCACATTGACAATTTAACACACAATTTGCGTCCATATGAAATACTCTGGGTTTCCTCCATTGTCTTTCTAAATCGAGATCCATTTCTACAGAAACGACAGGATTTGCTCTTGGGAGTCGAGTATCTCTTTTCCGATGCATTATTCCTCCTTTACTGCATCTCTTGCTCCCTCACATTGACGAATTAACACACAATTAGCGTCCATATGAAATATTCCGGGTTCCCTGCATTGTCCTTCTAAATCGAGATACGTTTCTACGGAAACGATAGGATTTTCTTTTGGGTGTCAAGTATCTCTTTTCCTATGCATTATTCCTCCTTTACTGCATCTCTCGCTATCTCACGTTGACGAATTAACACACAATTAGCGTCCATATGAAATACTCTGTGTTCCCTGTATTGTCCTTCTAAATCGAAATACGTTATTATGGAAACAATAGGATTTTCTTTGGGAGTCGACTATCTCTTTTCCGATGCATTATTCCTCCTTTACTGCATCTCCCTCTCCTTAACATTGACGAATTAACACACAATTTGCGTCCATATAAAATACTCTGGATTCCCTGCCTTCTCCTTCTAAATCGAGATACGTTTCTACAGAAACTATAGGATTTTCTTTTGGGAGTCGAGTATCTCTTTTCCGATGCATTATTCCTCCTTTACTGCATCCCACGCTCCCTCAAATTGACGATTTAACACACAATTCGCGTCCATATGAAATACTCTGGGTTCCCTGCATTGTCTTTCTAAATCGAGATCCGTTTCTACAGAAACGATAGGATTTTCTCTTGGGAGTCGAGTATCTCTTTTCTGAGGCATTATTCCTCCTTTACTGCATCACTCGTTCCCTCACATTGACGAATTAACACACAATTAGCGTCCATATGAAATACTCCGGGTTCCCTGCATTGTCCTTCTAAATCGAGATACGTTTCTACGGAAACGATAGGATTTTCTTTTGGGAGTCAAGTATCTCTTTTCCTATGCATTATTCCTCCTTTACTGCATCTCTCGCTATCTCACATTGAAGAATTAACAGACAATTTGCGACCATATGAAATACTCTGGGTTCCCTGCCATCTCCTTCTAAATCGAGATACGTTTCTACGGAAACGATAGGATTTTCTTTTAGGAGTCGTGTATCTCTTTTCCGATGCATTATTCCTCCTTTACTGCATCTCTCGCTCCCTCACATTGACGAATTAACACTCAGTTTGCGTCCATATGAAATACACTGTGTTCCCTGCATTGTCCTTCTAAATCGAAATACGTTATTATGGAAACAATAGGATTTTCTTTGGGAGACGACTATCTCCTTTCCGATGCATTATTCCTCCTTTACTGCTTCTCCCTCTCCCTAACATTGACGAATTAGCACACAATTTGCGTCCATATAAAATACTCTGGGATCCCTGCCATCTCCTTCTAAATCGAGATACGTTTCTACGGTAACGATAGGATTTTCTTTTGGGAGTCGAGTATCTCTTTTCCGATGAATTATTCCTCCCTTACTGCATCCCTCGCTCCCGCACATTGACGAATTAACACTCTTTTTGCGTCCATATGAAATACTCTTGGTTCCCTGCATTGTCTTTCTAATTCGAGATACATTTCTACGGAAGCGATTGGATTTTCTTTTGGGAGTCGAGTATCCCTTTCACGATGCATTATTCCTCCTTTATTGCATCCCTCGCTCCCTCACATTGACGAATTAACACACTTTTTGCGTCCATATGAAATACTCTGTGTTCCCTGCATTGTCCTTCCAAATCGAGATCCGTTTCTACGGAAACGATAGGACTTTCTCTTGGGAGTCGAGTATCCCTTTTCCGCTGCATTATTCCTCCTTTTCTGCATCCCTCGCTTCCTCACATTTACGAATTAACACACAATTTGCGTCCATATGAAATACTCTGGGTTCCCTGCATTGTCTTTCTAAATCGAGATCCGTTTCTACGGAAACGATTTTATTGTATCTTGGGAGTCGAGTATCTCTTTTCCGATGCATTATTACTCGTTTACTGCATCCCTCGGTCCCTCACATTGACGAATTAACACACAATTTGCGTCCATATGAAATACTCTGGGTTCCCTGCCAGCTCCTTCTAATTCGAGATCCGTTTCTACGGAAGTAGAATTTTCTTTTGGGAGTCGAGTATCTCTTTTCCGATTCATTATTCATCCCTTACTGCATCCTCGCTCCCTCACATTGACGAATTAACACACAATTTGCATCCATATGAAATACTCCGGGTTCCCTGCATTGTCCTTCTAAATCGAGATACGTTTCTACAGAAACGATAGCATTTTCTTTTGGGAGTCGAGTATCTCGTTTCCGATGCATTATTCCTCCTTTACTGCATCCCTCGCTCCCTCACATTGACAATTTAACACACAATTTGCGTCCATATGAAATACTCTGGGTTTCCTCCATTGTCTTTCTAAATCGAGATCCATTTCTACAGAAACGATAGGATTTGCTCTTGGGAGTCGAGTATCTCTTTTCCGAGGCATTATTCCTCCTTTACTGCATCTCTTGCTCCCTCACATTGACGAATTAACACACAATTAGCGTCCATATGAAATATTCCGGGTTCCCTGCATTGTCCTTCTAAATCGAGATACGTTTCTACGGAAACGATAGGATTTTCGTTTGGGTGTCAAGTATCTCTTTTCCTATGCATTATTCCTCCTTTACTGCATCTCTCGCTATCTCACATTGACGAATTTACACACAATTAGCGTCCATATGAAATACTCTGTGTTCCCTGCATTGTCCTTCTAAATCGAAATACGTTATTATGGAAACAATAGGATTTTCTTTGAGAGTCGACTATCTCTTTCCCGATGCATTATTCCTCCTTTACTGCATCCCTTGCTCCCTCACATTGACGAATTAACACACAATTTGCGTCCATATCAAATACTCTGGGTTCCCTGCATTGTCTTTCTAAATCGAGATTCGCTTCTACTGAAACGATAGGATTTTCTCTTGGGAGTCGAGTAACTCTTTTCCGATGCATTATTCCTCCTTTACTGCATCCCTCGTTTCCTCACAATGATGAATTAACACACAATTTGCGTCCATATGAAATACTCTGGGTTCCCTGCATTGTCTTTCTAAATCGAGATCCGTTTCTACGGAAACGATAAGATTGTCTCTTGGGAGTCGAGAATCTCTTTTCCGATGCATTATTCCTCCTTTACTGCATCCCTCGGTCCCTCACATTGACGAATTAACACACAATTTGCGTCCATATAAAATACTCTGGATTCCCTGCCTTCTCCTTCTAAATCGAGATACGTTTCTACAGAAACGATAGGATTTTCTTTTGGGAGTCGAGTATCTCTTTTCCGATGCATTATTCCTCCTTTACTGCGTCCCACGCTCCCTCACATTGACGATTTAACACACAATTCGCGTCCATATGAAATACTCTGGGTTCCCTGCATTGTCTTTCTAAATCGAGATCCGTTTCTACAGAAACGATAGGATTTTCTCTTGGGAGTCGAGTATCTCTTTTCTGAGGCATTATTCCTCCTTTACTGCATCACTCGCTCCCTCACATTGACGAATTAACACACAATTAGCGTCCATATGAAATACTCCGGGTTCCCTGCATTGTCCTTCTAAATCGAGATACGTTTCTACGGAAACGATAGGATTTTCTTTTGGGAGTCAAGTATCTCTTTTCCGAGGCATTATTCCTCCTTTACTGCATCTCTCGCTATCTCACATTGAAGAATTAACAGACAATTTGCGACCATATGAAATACTCTGGGTTCCCTGCATTGTCTTTCTAAATCGAGATCCGTTTCTACGGAAACGATAGGATTTTCTCTTGGGAGTCGAGAATCTCTTTTCCGCTGCATTATTCCTCCTTGTCTGCATCCCTCGCTTCCTCACATTGACGAATCAACACACAATTTGCGTCCATATCAAAAACACTGGGTTCCCTGCATTGTCTTTCTAAATCGAGATCCGTTTCTACGGAAACGATAGGACTTTCTCTTGGGAGTCGAGTATCCCTTTTCCGCTGCATTATTCCTCCTTTTCTGCATCCCTCGCTTCCTCACATTTACGAATTAACACACAATTTGCGTCCATATGAAATACTCTGGGTTCCCTGCATTGTCTTTCTAAATCGAGATCCGTTTCTACGGAAACGATTTTATTGTATCTTGGGAGTCGAGTATCTCTTTTCCGATGCATTATTACTCGTTTACTGCATCCCTCGGCCCCTCACATTGACGAATTAACACACAATTTGCGTCCATATGAAATACTCTGGGTTCCCTGCCAGCTCCTTCTAATTCGAGATCCGTTTCTACGGAAATAGAATTTTCTTTTGGGAGTCGAGTATCTCTTTTCCGATTCATTATTCATCCCTTACTGCATCCTCGCTCCCTCACATTGACGAATTAACACACAATTTGCATCCATATGAAATACTCCGGGTTCCCTGCATTGTCCTTCTAAATCGAGATACGTTTCTACAGAAACGATAGCATTTTCTTTTGGGAGTCGAGTATCTCGTTTCCGATGCATTATTCCTCCTTTACTGCATCCCTCGCTCTCTCACATTGACAATTTAACACACAATTTGCGTCCATATGAAATACTATGGGTTTCCTCCATTGTCTTTCTAAATCGAGATCCATTTCTACAGAAACGATAGGATTTGCTCTTGGGAGTCGAGTATCTCTTTTCCGAGGCATTATTCCTCCTTTACTGCATCTCTTGCTCCCTCACATTGACGAATTAACACACAATTAGCGTCCATATGAAATATTCCGGGTTCCCTGCATTGTCCTTCTCAATCGAGATACGTTTCTACGGAAACGATAGGATTTTCTTTTGGGTGTCAAGTATCTCTTTTCCTATGCATTATTCCACCTTTACTGCATCTCTCGCTATCTCACATTGACGAATTTACACACAATTAGCGTCCATATGAAATACTCTGTGTTCCCTGCATTGTCCTTCTAAATCGAAATACGTTATTATGGAAACAATAGGATTTTCTTTGGGAGTCGACTATCTCTTTCCCGATGCATTATTCCTCCTTTACTGCATCCCTTGCTCCCTCACATTGACGAATTAACACACAATTTGCGTCCATATCAAATACTCTGGGTTCCCTGCATTGTCTTTCTAAATCGAGATCCGCTTCTACTGAAACGATAGGATTTTCTCTTGGGAGTCGAGTAACTCTTTTCCGATGCATTATTCCTCCTTTACTGCATCCCTCGTTTCCTCACATTGATGAATTAACACACAATTTGCGTCCATATGAAATACTCTGGGTTCCCTGCATTGTCTTTCTAAATCGAGATCTGTTTCTACGGAAACGATAGGATTGTCTCTTGGGAGTCGAGTATCTCTTTTCCGATGCATTATTCCTCCTTTACTGCATCCCTCGGTCCCTCACATTGACGAATTAACACACAATTTGCGTCCATATAAAATACTCTAGATTCCCTGCCTTCTCCTTCTAAATCGAGATACGTTTCTACAGAAACGATAGGATTTTCTTTTGGGAGTCGAGTATCTCTTTTCCGATGCATTATTCCTCCTTTACTGCATCCCTCGCTCCCTCACATTGACGAATTAACACTCAGTTTGCGTCCATATGAAATACACTGTGTTCCCTGCATTGGCCTTCTAAATCGAAATACGTTATTATGGAAACAATAGGATTTTCTTTGGGAGTCGACTATCTCCTTTCCGATGCATTATTCCTCCTTTATTGCATCCCTCGCTCCCTCACATTTACGAATTAACACACTTTTTGCGTCCATATGAAATACTCTGCGTTCCCTGCATTGTCCTTATAAATCGAGACACGTTTCTACGGTAACGATAGGATTTTCTCTTGGGAGTCGAGTGTCTCTTTTCCGCTGCATTATTCCTCCTTTTCTGCATCCCACGCTTCCTCACATTTACGAATTAACACACAATTTGCGTCCATATGAAATACTCTGGGTTCCCTGCATTGTCTTTCTAAATCGAGATCCGTTTCTACGGAAACGATTTTATTGTATCTTGGGAGTCGAGTATCTCTTTTCCGATGCATTATTACTCGTTTACTGCATCCCTCGGTCCCTCACATTGACGAATTAACACACTATTTGCGTCCATATGAAATACTCTGGGTTCCCTGCCAGCTCCTTCTAATTCGAGATCCGTTTCTACGGAAATAGAATTTTCTTTTGGGAGTCGAGTATCTCTTTTCCGATTCATTATTCATCCCTTACTGCATCCTCGCTCCCTCACATTGATGAATTAACACACAATTTGCATCCATATGAAATACTCCGGGTTCCCTGCATTGTCCTTCTAAATCGAGATACGTTTCTACAGAAACGATAGCATTTTCTTTTGGGAGTCGAGTATCTCGTTTCCGATGCATTATTCCTCATTTACTGCATCCCTCGCCCCCTCACATTGACAATTTAACACACAATTTGCGTCCATATTAAATACTCTGGGTTTCCTCCATTGTCTTTCTAAATCGAGATCCGTTTCTACAGAAACGATAGGATTTGCTCTTGGAGTCGAGTATCTCTTTTCCGAGGCATTATTCCTCCTTTACTGGATCTCTTGCTCCCTAACATTGACGAATTAACACACAATTAGCGTCCATATGAAATGTTTCGGGTTCCCTGCATTGTCCTTCTAAATCGAGATACGTTTCTACGGAAACGATAGGATTTTCTTTTGGGTGTCAAGTATCTTTTTTCCTATGCATTATTCCTCCTTTACTGCATCTCTCGCTATCTCACATTGACGAATTAACACACAATTTGCGTTTATATGAAATACTCTGTGTTCCCTGCATTGTCCTTCTAAATCGAAATACGTTATTATGGAAACAATAGGATTTTCTTTGGGAGTCGACTATCTCTTTTCCGATGCATTATTCCTCCTTTACTGCATCTCCCTCTCCTTAACATTGACGAATTAACACACAATTTGCGTCCATATAAAATACTCTGGATTCCCTGCCTTCTCCTTCTAAATCGAGATACGTTTCTACAGAAACGATAGGATTTTCTTTTGGGAGTCGAGTATCTCTTTTCCGATGCATTATTCCTCCTTTACTGCATCCCACGCTCCCTCACATTGACGATTTAACACACAATTCGCGTCCATATGAAATACTCTGGGTTCCCTGCATTGTCTTTCTAAATCGAGATCCGTTTCTACAGAAACGATAGGATTTTCTCTTGGGAGTCGAGTATCTCTTTTCTGAGGCATTATTCCTCCTTTACTGCATCACTCGCTCCCTCACATTGTCGAATTAACACACAATTAGCGTCCATATGAAATACTCCGGGTTCCCTGCATTGGCCTTCTAAATCGAGGTACGTTTCTACGGAAACGATAGGATTTTCTTTTGGGAGTCAAGTATCTCTTTTCCTATGTATTATTCCTCCTTTACTGCATCTCTCGCTATCTCACATTGAAGAATTAACAGACAATTTTCGACCATATGAAATACTCTGGGTTCCCTGCCATCTCCTTCTAAATCGAGATACGTTTCTACGGAAACGATAGGATTTTCTTTTAGGAGTCGTGTATCTCTTTTCCGATGCATTATTCCTCCTTTACTGCATCTCTCGCTCCCTCACATTGACGAATTAACACTCAGTTTGCGTCCATATGAAATACACTGTGTTCCCTGCATTGTCCTTCAAAATCGAAATACGTTATTATGGAAACAATAGGATTTTCTTTGGGAGTCGACTATCTCCTTTCCGATGCATTATTCCTCCTTTACTGCTTCTCCCTCTCCCTAACATTGACGAATTAACACACAATTTGCGTCCATATAAAATACTCTGGGATCCCTGCCATCTCCTTCTAAATCGAGATACGTTTCTACGGTAACGACAGGATTTTCTTTTGGGAGTCGAGTATCTCTTTTCCGATGAATTATTCCTCCCTTACTGCATCCCTCGCTCCCGCACATTGACGAATTAACACTCTTTTTGCGTCCATATGAAATACTCTTAGTTCCCTGCATTGTCTTTCTAATTCGAGATACATTTCTACGGAAGCGATTGGATTTTCTTTTGGGAGTCGAGTATCCCTTTTACGATGCATTATTCCTCCTTTATTGCATCCCTCGCTCCCTCACATTGACGAATTAACACACAATTGGCGTCCATATGAAATACTCTGTGTTCCCTGCATTGTCCTTCCAAATCGAGATACGTTTCTACGGAAACGATAGGATTTTCTTTTGGGAGTCGAGTATCTCTTTTCCGATGCATTATTCCTTCTTTACTGCATCCCTCGCTCCCTCACATTGACGAATTAACACACAATTTGCGTCCATATCAAAAACACTGGGTTCCCTGCATTGTCTTTCTAAATCGAGATCCGTTTCTACGGAAACGATAGGATTTTCTCTTGGGAGTCGAGAATCTCTTTTCCGCTGCATTATTCCTCCTTGTCTGCATCCCTCGCTTCCTCACATTGACGAATTAACACACAATTTGCGTCCATATCAAAAACACTGGGTTCCCTGCATTGTCTTTCTAAATCGAGATCCGTTTCTACGGAAACGATAGGACTTTCTCTTGGGAGTCGAGTATCCCTTTTCCGCTGCATTATTCCTCCTTTTCTGCATCCCTCGCTTCCTCACATTTACGAATTAACACACAATTTGCGTCCATATGAAATACTCTGGGTTCCCTGCATTGTCTTTCTAAATCGAGATCCGTTTCTACGGAAACGATTTTATTGTATCTTGGGAGTCGAGTATCTCTTTTCCGATGCATCATTACTCGTTTACTGCATCCCTCGGTCCCTCACATTGACGAATTAACACACAATTTGCGTCCATATGAAATACTCTGGGTTCCCTGCCAGCTCCTTCTAATTCGAGATCCGTTTCTACGGAAATAGAATTTTCTTTTGGGAGTCGAGTATCTCTTTTCCGATTCATTATTCATCCCTTACTGCATCCTCGCTCCCTCACATTGACGAATTAACACACAATTTGCATCCATATGAAATACTCCGGGTTCCCTGCATTGTCCTTCTAAATCGAGATACGTTTCTACAGAAACGATAGCATTTTCTTTTGGGAGTCGAGTATCTCTTTTCCGAGGCATTATTCCTCCTTTACTGCATCTCTTGCTCCCTCACATTGACGAATTAACACACAATTAGCGTCCATATGAAATATTCCGGGTTCCCTGCATTGTCCTTCTTAATCGAGATACGTTTCTACGGAAACGATAGGATTTTCTTTTGGGTGTCAAGTATCTCTTTTCCTATGCATTATTCCTCCTTTACTGCATCTCTCGCTATCTCACATTGACGAATTTACACACAATTAGCGTCCATATGAAATACTCTGTGTTCCCTGCATTATCCTTCTAAATCGAAATACATTATGGAAACAATAGGATTTTCTTTGGGAGTCGACTATCTCTTTCCCGATGCATTATTCCTCCTTTACTGCATCCCTTGCTCCCTCACTTTGACGAATTAACACACAATTTGCGTCCATATCAAATACTCTGGGTTCCCTGCATTGTCTTTCTAAATCGAGATCCGCTTCTACTGAAGCGATAGGATTTTCTCTTGGGAGTCGAGTATCTCTTTTCCGATGCATTATTCCTCCTTTACTGCATCCCTCGGTCCCTCACATTGACGAATTAACACACAATTTGCGTCCATATAAAATACTCTGGATTCCCTGCCTTCTCCTTCTAAATCGAGATACGTTTCTACAGAAACGATAGGATTTTCTTTTGGGAGTCGAGTATCTCTTTTCCGATGCATTATTCCTCCTTTACTGCATCCCACGCTCCCTCACATTGACGATTTAACACACAATTCGCGTCCATATGAAATACTCTGGGTTCCCTGCATTGTCTTTCTAAATCGAGATCCGTTTCTACAGAAACGAGAGGATTTTCTCTTGGGAGTCGAGTATCTCTTTTCTGAGGCATTATTCCTCCTTTACTGCATCACTCGCTCCCTCACATTGACGAATTAACACACAATTAGCGTCCATATGAAATACTCCGGGTTCCCTGCATTGTCCTTCTAAATCGAGATACGTTTCTACGGAAACGATAGGATTTTCTTTTGGGAGTCAAGTATCTCTTTTCCTATGCATTATTCCTCCTTTACTGCATCACTCGCTATCTCACATTGAAGAATTAACAGACAATTTGCGACCATATGAAATACTCTGGGTTCCCTGCCATCTCCTTCTAAATCGAGATACGTTTCTACGGAAACGATAGGATTTTCTTTTAGCAGTCGTGTATCTCTTTTCCGATGCATTATTCCTCCTTTACTGCATCTCTCGCTCCCTCACATTGACGAATTAACACTCAGTTTGCGTCCATATGAAATACACTGTGTTCCCTGCATTGTCCTTCTAAATCGAAATACGTTATTATGGAAACAATAGGATTTTCTTTGGGAGTCGACTATCTCCTTTCCGATGCATTATTCCTCCTTTACTGCTTCTCCCTCTCCCTAACATTGACGAATTAACACACAATTTGCGTCCATATAAAATACTCTGGGATCCCTGCCATCTCCTTCTAAATCGAGATACGTTTCTACGGTAACGATAGGATTTTCTTTTGGGAGTCGAGTATCTCTTTTCCGATGAATTATTCCTCCTTTACTGCATCCCTCGCTCCCGCACATTGACGAATTAACACTCTTTTTGCGTCCATATGAAATACTCTTGGTTCCCTGCATTGTCTTTCTAATTCGAGATACATTTCTACGGAAGCGATTGGATTTTCTTTTGGGAGTCGAGTATCCCTTTTACGATGCATTATTCCTCCTTTATTGCATCCCTCGCTCCCTCACATTGACGAATTAACACACTTTTTGCGTCCATATGAAATACTCTGTGTTCCCTTCATTGTCCTTCCAAATCGAGATACGTTTCTACGGAAACGATAGGATTTTCTTTTGGGAGTCGAGAATCTCTTTTCCGATGCATTATTCCTTCTTTACTGCATCCCTCGCTTCCTCACATTTACGAATCGACACACAATTTGCGTCCATATGAAATACTCTGGGTTCCCTGCATTGTCTTTCTAAATCGAGATCCGTTTCTACGGAAACGATTTTATTGTATCTTGGGAGTCGAGTATCTCTTTTCCGATGCATTATTACTCGTTTACTGCATCCCTCGGTCCCTCACATTGACGAATTAACACACAATTTGCGTCCATATGAAATACTCTGGGTTCCCTGCCAGCTCCTTCTAATTCGAGATCCGTTTCTACGGAAATAGAATTTTCTTTTGGGAGTCGAGTATCTCTTTTCCGATTAATTATTCATCCCTTACTGCATCCTCGCTCCCTCACATTGACGAATTAACACACAATTTGCATCCATATGAAATACTCCGGGTTCCCTGCATTGTCCTTCTAAATCGAGATACGTTTCTACAGAAACGATAGCATTTTCTTTTGGGAGTCGAGTATCTCGTTTGCGATGCATTATTCATCCTTTACTGCATCCCTCGCTCCCTCACATTGACAATTTAACACACAATTTGCGTCCATATGAAATACTCTGGGTTTCCTCCATTGTCTTTCTAAATCGAGATCCATTTCTACAGAAACGATAGGATTTGCTCTTGGGAGTCGAGTATCTCTTTTCCGATGCGTTATTCCTCCTTTACTGCATCTCTTGCTCCCTCACATTGACGAATTAACACACAATTAGCGTCCATATGAAATATTCCGGGTTCCCTGCATTGTCCTTCTAAATCGAGATACGTTTCTACGGAAACGAAAGGATTTTCTTTTGGGTGTCAAGTATCTCTTTTCCTATGCATTATTCCTCCTTTACTGCATCTCTCGCTATCTCACATTGACGAATTTACGCACAATTAGCGTCCATATGAAATACTCTGTGTTCCCTGCATTGTCCTTCTAAATCGAAATACGTTATTATGGAAACAATAGGATTTTCTTTGGGAGTCGACTATCTCTTTCCCGATGCATTATTCCTCCTTTACTGCATCCCTTGCTCCCTCACATTGACGAATTAACACACAATTTGCGTCCATATCAAATACTCTGGGTTCCCTGCATTGTCTTTCTAAATCGAGATCCGCTTCTACTGAAACGATAGGATTTTCACTTGGGAGTCGAGTAACTCTTTTCCGATGCATTATTCCTCCTTTACTGCATCCCTCGTTTCCTCACATTGATGAATTAACACACAAATTGCGTCCATATGAAATACTCTGGGTTCCCTGCATTGTCTTTCTAAATCGAGATCCGTTTCTACGGAAACGATAGGATTGTCTCTTGGGAGTCGAGTATCTCTTTTCCGATGCATTATTCCTCCTTTACTGCATCCCTCGCTTCCTCAAATTGACTAATTAACGCACAATTTGCGTCCATATGAAATACTCTGGGTTCCCTGCATTGTCCTTCTAAATCGAGATATGTTTCTACGGAAACGATTGGATTTTATATTTGGAATCGAGTAACTCTTTTCCGATGCATTATTCCTCTTTACTGCATCCCTCGCTGCCTCACATTGACGAATGAACACTCAATTTGCGTCCATATGAAATACTCTGGGTTCCCTGCCAGCTCCATCTAAATCGAGATCCGCTTCTACGGAAATAGTATTTTCTTTTGGGAGTCGAGTATCTCTTTTCCGATGCATTATTCCTCCTTTACTGCATCCCTCGCTCCCTCACATTGACGAATTAACACACAATTTGCGTCCATATGAAATACTCTGGGTTCCCTGCATTGTCTTTCTAAATCGAGATCCGTTTCTACAGAAACGATAGGATTTTCTCCTGGGAGTCGAGTACCTCTTTTCCGATGCATTATTCCTCCTTTACTGCATCTCTCGCTCCCTCACATTGACGAATTAACACACAATTTGGGTCCATATGAAATACTCCGGGTTCCCTGCATTGTCCTTCTAAATCGAGATACGTTTCTACGGAAACGATAGGATTTTCTTTTGGGAGTCGCGTATCTCTTTTCCTATGCATTATTCCTCCTTTACTGCATCTCTCGCTATCTCACATTGACGAATTAACACACAATTTTCGTCCATATGAAATACTCTGGGTTTCCTGCCATCTCCTTCTAAATCAAGATACGTTTCTACGGAAACGATCAGATTTTCCTTTAGGATTCGAGTATCTCTTTTCCGATGCATTATTCCTCCTTTACTGCATCCCCCTCTCCCTAACATTGACGAATTAACACACAATTTGCGTCCATATGAAATACACTGGGTTCCCTGCCATCTCCTTCTAAATCGAGATATGTTTCTACGGAAACGAGAGGATTTTCTTTTGGGAATCGAGTATCTCTTTTCCGATGAATTATACCTCCTTTACTGCATCCCTCGCTATCTCACATTGACGAATTATCACACAATTTGCGTCCATATGAAATACTCTGGGTTCCCTGCATTGGCTCTCTATATCGAGATATGTATCTACGGAAACGATTGGATATTCTATTGGGAGTCGAGTATCCCTTTTCCGATGCATTATTCCTCCTTTACTGCATCTCTCGCTCCCTCACATTGATGAATTAAGACGCAATTTGCGTCCATATGAAATTCTCTGGGTTCCCTGCATTTTCCATCTAAATCGAGATCTGTTTCTACGGAAACGTTGGCATTTTCTCTTTGGAGTCGAGTATCTCTTTTCCGAAGCATTATTCCTCCTTTACTGCATCCCTCGCTTCCTCACATTGACGAATTAACACACAATTTGCGTCCATATGAAATACTCTGGGTTCCCTGCATTGTTCTTCTAAATCGAGATCCGTTTCTACGGAAATAGGATTTTCTTTTGGGAGTCAAGTTTCTCTTTTCCGATTCATTATTCATCCCTTACTGCATCCTCGCTCCCTCACATTGACGAATTAACACACAATTTGCGTCCATATGAAATACTCTGGGTCCCCTGCATTGGCCTTCTAAATCGAGATACGTTTCTACAGAAACGATAGGATTTTCTTTTGGGAGTCGATTATCTCTTTACGATGCATTATTCCTCCTTTACTGCATCCCTCGCTCCCTCTCATTGACGAATTAACACACAATTTGCGACCATATGAAATACTCTGGGTTCGCTGCATTGTCTTTCTAAATCGAGATCCGTTTCTACGGAAACGATAGGATTTTCTTTTGGGAGTCGAGTATCTCTTTTCCGATTCTTTAGTCCTCCTTAACTGCATCTCTCGCTCCCTCACATTGACGAATTAACACACAATTTACGTCCATATGAAATACTCCGGGTTCACTGCATTGTCCTTCTAAATCGAGATCCGTTTCTACGGAAATAGAATTTTCTTTTGGGAGTCGAGTATCTCTTTTCCGATTCTTTATTCCTCCTTAACTGCATCTCTCGCTCCCTCACATTGACGAATTAACACACAATTTAGATCCATATGAAATACTCCGGGTTCACTGCATTGTCCTTCTAAATCGAGATACGTTTCTACGGAAACGATAGGATTTTCTTTTGGGAGTCGAGTATCTCTTTTCCTATGCATTATTCCTCCTTTACTGCATCCCTCGCTCCCTCACATTGACGAATTAACACACAATTTGCGTCCATATGAAATACTCTGGGTTCCCTGCCAGCTCCTTCTAAATCGAGATCCGATTCTACGGAAATAGGATTTTCTTTTGGGAGTCGAGTATCTCTTTTCCGATTCATTATTCATCCTTTACTACATCCTCGCTCCCTCACATTGACGAATTAGCACAAAATTTGCGTCCATATGAAATACTCTGGGTTCCCTGCCATCTCCTTCTAAATCGAGATACGTTTCTATGGAAACCATAGGATTTTCTTTTGGGTGTCAAGTATCTCTTTTCCGATGCATTATTCCTCCTTTACTGCATCCCTCGCTCCCTCCCATTGACGAATTAACACTCAATTTGCGTCCATATGAAATACTCTTTGTTCCCTGCATTGTCCTTCTAAATCGAAATACGTTATTATGGAAACAATAGGATTTTTTTGGGCGTCGAGATTTCTTTTCCGATGAAATATTCCTCCTTTACAGCATCCCTCGCTCCCGCACATTGACGAAATAACACACAATTTGAGCCATATGAAATACTCTGGGTTCCCTGCATTGTCTGTCTAATTCGAGATACATTTCTACGGAAACGATGGGATTTTCTTTTGGGAGTCGAGTATCTCTTTTCCGATGCATTATTCCTCCTTTACTGCATCCCTTGCTTCCTCACATTGACGAATTAACACACATTTTGCGTCCATATTAAATACTCTGGGTTCCCTGCATTGTACTACTAAATCGAGATCCGTTTCTAAAGGAACGATAGGATTTTCTCTTGGGTGTCGAGTATCTCTTTTCCGATGCATTATTCCTCCTTTACTGCATCCCTCGCTCCCTCACATTGACGAATTAACACACAATTTGCGTCCAACCGAAATACTCTGGGTTCCCTGCATTGTCTTTCTAAATCGAGATCCGTTTCTACGGAAACGATTTTATTGTATCTTGGGAGTCGAGTATCTCTTTTCCGATGCATCATTACTCGTTTACTGCATCCCTCGGTCCCTCACATTGACGAATTAACACACAATTTGCGTCCATATGAAATACTCTGGGTTCCCTGCCAGCTCCTTCTAATTCGAGATCCGTTTCTACGGAAATAGAATTTTCTTTTGGGAGTCGAGTATCTCTTTTCCGATTCATTATTCATCCCTTACTGCATCCTCGCTCCCTCACATTGACGAATTAACACACAATTTGCATCCATATGAAATACTCCGGGTTCCCTGCATTGTCCTTCTAAATCGAGATACGTTTCTACAGAAACGATAGCATTTTCTTTTGGGAGTCGAGTATCTCTTTTCCGAGGCATTATTCCTCCTTTACTGCATCTCTTGCTCCCTCACATTGACGAATTAACACACAATTAGCGTCCATATGAAATATTCCGGGTTCCCTGCATTGTCCTTCTTAATCGAGATACGTTTCTACGGAAACGATAGGATTTTCTTTTGGGTGTCAAGTATCTCTTTTCCTATGCATTATTCCTCCTTTACTGCATCTCTCGCTATCTCACATTGACGAATTTACACACAATTAGCGTCCATATGAAATACTCTGTGTTCCCTGCATTATCCTTCTAAATCGAAATACATTATGGAAACAATAGGATTTTCTTTGGGAGTCGACTATCTCTTTCCCGATGCATTATTCCTCCTTTACTGCATCCCTTGCTCCCTCACTTTGACGAATTAACACACAATTTGCGTCCATATCAAATACTCTGGGTTCCCTGCATTGTCTTTCTAAATCGAGATCCGCTTCTACTGAAGCGATAGGATTTTCTCTTGGGAGTCGAGTATCTCTTTTCCGATGCATTATTCCTCCTTTACTGCATCCCTCGGTCCCTCACATTGACGAATTAACACACAATTTGCGTCCATATAAAATACTCTGGATTCCCTGCCTTCTCCTTCTAAATCGAGATACGTTTCTACAGAAACGATAGGATTTTCTTTTGGGAGTCGAGTATCTCTTTTCCGATGCATTATTCCTCCTTTACTGCATCCCACGCTCCCTCACATTGACGATTTAACACACAATTCGCGTCCATATGAAATACTCTGGGTTCCCTGCATTGTCTTTCTAAATCGAGATCCGTTTCTACAGAAACGAGAGGATTTTCTCTTGGGAGTCGAGTATCTCTTTTCTGAGGCATTATTCCTCCTTTACTGCATCACTCGCTCCCTCACATTGACGAATTAACACACAATTAGCGTCCATATGAAATACTCCGGGTTCCCTGCATTGTCCTTCTAAATCGAGATACGTTTCTACGGAAACGATAGGATTTTCTTTTGGGAGTCAAGTATCTCTTTTCCTATGCATTATTCCTCCTTTACTGCATCACTCGCTATCTCACATTGAAGAATTAACAGACAATTTGCGACCATATGAAATACTCTGGGTTCCCTGCCATCTCCTTCTAAATCGAGATACGTTTCTACGGAAACGATAGGATTTTCTTTTAGCAGTCGTGTATCTCTTTTCCGATGCATTATTCCTCCTTTACTGCATCTCTCGCTCCCTCACATTGACGAATTAACACTCAGTTTGCGTCCATATGAAATACACTGTGTTCCCTGCATTGTCCTTCTAAATCGAAATACGTTATTATGGAAACAATAGGATTTTCTTTGGGAGTCGACTATCTCCTTTCCGATGCATTATTCCTCCTTTACTGCTTCTCCCTCTCCCTAACATTGACGAATTAACACACAATTTGCGTCCATATAAAATACTCTGGGATCCCTGCCATCTCCTTCTAAATCGAGATACGTTTCTACGGTAACGATAGGATTTTCTTTTGGGAGTCGAGTATCTCTTTTCCGATGAATTATTCCTCCCTTACTGCATCCCTCGCTCCCGCACATTGACGAATTAACACTCTTTTTGCGTCCATATGAAATACTCTTGGTTCCCTGCATTGTCTTTCTAATTCGAGATACATTTCTACGGAAGCGATTGGATTTTCTTTTGGGAGTCGAGTATCCCTTTTACGATGCATTATTCCTCCTTTATTGCATCCCTCGCTCCCTCACATTGACGAATTAACACACAATTTGCGTCCATATGAAATACTCTGGGTTCCCTGCATTGTCTTTCTAAATCGAGATCCGTTTCTACGGAAACGATTTTATTGTATCTTGGGAGTCGAGTATCTCTTTTCCGATGCATTATTACTCGTTTACTGCATCCCTCGGTCCCTCACATTGACGAATTAACACACAATTTGCGTCCATATGAAATACTCTGGGTTCCCTGCCAGCTCCTTCTAATTCGAGATCCGTTTCTACGGAAATAGAATTTTCTTTTGGGAGTCGAGTATCTCTTTTCCGATTAATTATTCATCCCTTACTGCATCCTCGCTCCCTCACATTGACGAATTAACACACAATTTGCATCCATATGAAATACTCCGGGTTCCCTGCATTGTCCTTCTAAATCGAGATACGTTTCTACAGAAACGATAGCATTTTCTTTTGGGAGTCGAGTATCTCGTTTGCGATGCATTATTCATCCTTTACTGCATCCCTCGCTCCCTCACATTGACAATTTAACACACAATTTGCGTCCATATGAAATACTCTGGGTTTCCTCCATTGTCTTTCTAAATCGAGATCCATTTCTACAGAAACGATAGGATTTGCTCTTGGGAGTCGAGTATCTCTTTTCCGATGCGTTATTCCTCCTTTACTGCATCTCTTGCTCCCTCACATTGACGAATTAACACACAATTAGCGTCCATATGAAATATTCCGGGTTCCCTGCATTGTCCTTCTAAATCGAGATACGTTTCTACGGAAACGAAAGGATTTTCTTTTGGGTGTCAAGTATCTCTTTTCCTATGCATTATTCCTCCTTTACTGCATCTCTCGCTATCTCACATTGACGAATTTACGCACAATTAGCGTCCATATGAAATACTCTGTGTTCCCTGCATTGTCCTTCTAAATCGAAATACGTTATTATGGAAACAATAGGATTTTCTTTGGGAGTCGACTATCTCTTTCCCGATGCATTATTCCTCCTTTACTGCATCCCTTGCTCCCTCACATTGACGAATTAACACACAATTTGCGTCCATATCAAATACTCTGGGTTCCCTGCATTGTCTTTCTAAATCGAGATCCGCTTCTACTGAAACGATAGGATTTTCACTTGGGAGTCGAGTAACTCTTTTCCGATGCATTATTCCTCCTTTACTGCATCCCTCGTTTCCTCACATTGATGAATTAACACACAATTTGCGTCCATATGAAATACTCTGGGTTCCCTGCATTGTCTTTCTAAATCGAGATCCGTTTCTACGGAAACGATAGGATTGTCTCTTGGGAGTCGAGTATCTCTTTTCCGATGCATTATTCCTCCTTTACTGCATCCCTCGCTTCCTCAAATTGACTAATTAACGCACAATTTGCGTCCATATGAAATACTCTGGGTTCCCTGCATTGTCCTTCTAAATCGAGATATGTTTCTACGGAAACGATTGGATTTTATATTTGGAATCGAATAACTCTTTTCCGATGCATTATTCCTCTTTACTGCATCCCTCGCTGCCTCACATTGACGAATGAACACTCAATTTGCGTCCATATGAAATACTCTGGGTTCCCTGCCAGCTCCATCTAAATCGAGATCCGCTTCTACGGAAATAGTATTTTCTTTTGGGAGTCGAGTATCTCTTTTCCGATGCATTATTCCTCCTTTACTGCATCCCTCGCTCCCTCACATTGACGAATTAACACACAATTTGCGTCCATATGAAATACTCTGGGTTCCCTGCATTGTCTTTCTAAATCGAGATCCGTTTCTACAGAAACGATAGGATTTTCTCCTGGGAGTCGAGTATCTCTTTTCCGATGCATTATTCCTCCTTTACTGCATCTCTCGCTCCCTCACATTGACGAATTAACACACAATTTGGGTCCATATGAAATACTCCGGGTTCCCTGCATTGTCCTTCTAAATCGAGATACGTTTCTACGGAAACGATAGGATTTTCTTTTGGGAGTCGCGTATCTCTTTTCCTATGCATTATTCCTCCTTTACTGCATCTCTCGCTATCTCACATTGACGAATTAACACACAATTTTCGTCCATATGAAATACTCTGGGTTTCCTGCCATCTCCTTCTAAATCAAGATACGTTTCTACGGAAACGATCAGATTTTCCTTTAGGATTCGAGTATCTCTTTTCCGATGCATTATTCCTCCTTTACTGCATCCCCCTCTCCTTAACATTGACGAATTAACACACAATTTGCGTCCATATGAAATACACTGGGTTCCCTGCCATCTCCTTCTAAATCGAGATATGTTTCTACGGAAACGAGAGGATTTTCTTTTGGGAATCGAGTATCTCTTTTCCGATGAATTATACCTCCTTTACTGCATCCCTCGCTATCTCACATTGACGAATTATCACACAATTTGCGTCCATATGAAATACTCTGGGTTCCCTGCATTGGCTCTCTATATCGAGATATGTATCTACGGAAACGATTGGATATTCTATTGGGAGTCGAGTATCCCTTTTCCGATGCATTATTCCTCCTTTACTGCATCTCTCGCTCCCTCACATTGATGAATTAAGACGCAATTTGCGTCCATATGAAATTCTCTGGGTTCCCTGCATTTTCCATCTAAATCGAGATCTGTTTCTACGGAAACGTTGGCATTTTCTCTTTGGAGTCGAGTATCTCTTTTCCGAAGCATTATTCCTCCTTTACTGCATCCCTCGCTTCCTCACATTGACGAATTAACACACAATTTGCGTCCATATGAAATACTCTGGGTTCCCTGCATTGTTCTTCTAAATCGAGATCCGTTTCTACGGAAATAGGATTTTCTTTTGGGAGTCAAGTTTCTCTTTTCCGATTCATTATTCATCCCTTACTGCATCCTCGCTCCCTCACATTGACGAATTAACACACAATTTGCGTCCATATGAAATACTCTGGGTCCCCTGCATTGGCCTTCTAAATCGAGATACGTTTCTACAGAAACGATAGGATTTTCTTTTGGGAGTCGATTATCTCTTTACGATGCATTATTCCTCCTTTACTGCATCCCTCGCTCCCTCTCATTGACGAATTAACACACAATTTGCGACCATATGAAATACTCTGGGTTCGCTGCATTGTCTTTCTAAATCGAGATCCGTTTCTACGGAAACGATAGGATTTTCTTTTGGGAGTCGAGTATCTCTTTTCCGATTCTTTAGTCCTCCTTAACTGCATCTCTCGCTCCCTCACATTGACGAATTAACACACAATTTACGTCCATATGAAATACTCCGGGTTCACTGCATTGTCCTTCTAAATCGAGATCCGTTTCTACGGAAATAGAATTTTCTTTTGGGAGTCGAGTATCTCTTTTCCGATTCTTTATTCCTCCTTAACTGCATCTCTCGCTCCCTCACATTGACGAATTAACACACAATTTAGATCCATATGAAATACTCCGGGTTCACTGCATTGTCCTTCTAAATCGAGATACGTTTCTACGGAAACGATAGGATTTTCTTTTGGGAGTCGAGTATCTCTTTTCCTATGCATTATTCCTCCTTTACTGCATCCCTCGCTCCCTCACATTGACGAATTAACACACAATTTGCGTCCATATGAAATACTCTGGGTTCCCTGCCAGCTCCTTCTAAATCGAGATCCGATTCTACGGAAATAGGATTTTCTTTTGGGAGTCGAGTATCTCTTTTCCGATTCATTATTCATCCTTTACTACATCCTCGCTCCCTCACATTGACGAATTAGCACAAAATTTGCGTCCATATGAAATACTCTGGGTTCCCTGCCATCTCCTTCTAAATCGAGATACGTTTCTATGGAAACCATAGGATTTTCTTTTGGGTGTCAAGTATCTCTTTTCCGATGCATTATTCCTCCTTTACTGCATCCCTCGCTCCCTCCCATTGACGAATTAACACTCAATTTGCGTCCATATGAAATACTCTTTGTTCCCTGCATTGTCCTTCTAAATCGAAATACGTTATTATGGAAACAATAGGATTTTTTTGGGCGTCGAGATTTCTTTTCCGATGAAATATTCCTCCTTTACAGCATCCCTCGCTCCCGCACATTGACGAAATAACACACAATTTGAGCCATATGAAATACTCTGGGTTCCCTGCATTGTCTGTCTAATTCGAGATACATTTTTACGGAAACGATGGGATTTTCTTTTGGGAGTCGAGTATCTCTTTTCCGATGCATTATTCCTCCTTTACTGCATCCCTTGCTTCCTCACATTGACGAATTAACACACATTTTGCGTCCATATTAAATACTCTGGGTTCCCTGCATTGTACTACTAAATCGAGATCCGTTTCTAAAGGAACGATAGGATTTTCTCTTGGGTGTCGAGTATCTCTTTTCCGATGCATTATTCCTCCTTTACTGCATCCCTCGCTCCCTCACATTGACGAATTAACACACAATTTGCGTCCAACCGAAATACTCTGGGTTCCCTGCATTGTCCTTTCAAATCGAGATACATGTCTACGGAAACGATAGGATATTCATTTGGGAGTCGAGTATCTCTTTTCCTATGCATTATTCCTCCTTTACTGCATCCCTCGCTCCCTCACATTGACAAATTAACACTCAATTTGCGTCCATATGAAACACTCTGTGTTCCCTGCATTGTTCTTCTAAATCGAGATACGTTCCTATGGAAACGATAGGATTTTCTTTGGGGTCGACTATCTCTTATCCGATGCATTATTCCTCCTTTACTGCATCCCTCGCTCCCTAACACTGACGAATTAACACACAATTTGCGTCCATGTGAAATACTCTGGGCTCCCTGCATTGTCATTCTAAATCGAGATACGTATCTGCGGAAACGATAAGATTTTCTTTGGGAGTCGAGTATCTCTTTTCTGATGCACTATTTCTCCTTTACTGCATCCCTCGCTCCTTCACATTGACGAATTAACACACATTTTGCGTCCATATGAATTACTCTGGGTTCCCTGCATTGTCCTTCTAAATCGAGATACGTTTCTACGGAAACGATAGGATTTTCTTTTGGGAGTCAAGTCTCTCTTTTCCGATGCATTATTCCTCCTTTATTGCATCTCTCGCTCCCTCACAATGATGAATTAACACACAATTTGCGTCCATATGAAATATACTTGGTTCCTTGCATTGTCCTTCTAAATCGAGATACGTTTCTACGGAGACGATAGGATTTTCTTTTGGGAGTCAGGAATCTCTTTTCCGATGCATTATTCCTCCTTTACTGCATCCCTCGCTCCCTCAAATTGACGTATTAACACACACTTTGCGTCTATATGTAATACTCTGGGTTCCTTGCATTGTCCTTCTAAATCGAGATACGTTTCTACGGAAACGATAGGATTTCCTTGTGGGAGTCGAGTATCTCTTTTACGATGCATTATTCCTCCTTTACTGCATCCCTCGCTCCCTCACATTGACGAATTAACACACAATTTGCGTCCATATGAAATACCCTGGGTTCCCTGCCATCTCCTTCTAAATCGAGAAACATTTCTACAGAAACGATTTGATTTTTAATTGGGAGTCGAGTATCTCTTTTCCGATGCATGATTACTCCTTTACTGCATCCCTAGCTTCCTAACATTGACGAATAAACACACAATTTGCGTCCATATGAAATACTCTGGGTTCCCTGCCAGCTCCTTCTATATCGAGATCCGTTTCTACGGAATTAGGATTTTCTTTTGGGAGTCGAGTATCTCTTTTCCGATTCATTATTCACCCTTTACTGCATCCTCACTCCCTCACATTGACGAATTAGCACAAAATTTGCGTACATATGAAATAGTCTGGTTTCCCTGCCATCTCCTTCTAAATCGAGATACGTTTCTACGGAAACAATAAGATTTTCTTTTGGGAGTCGTGTATCTCTTTTCTGATGCACTATTCCTCCTTTACTGCATCCCTCGCTCCCTCACATTGACGAATTAACACACAATTTGCGTCCATATGAAATACTCTGGGTTCCCTGCCATTTACTTCTAAATCGAGAAACGTTTCTACGGAAACGATAGGATTTTCATTTGGGAGTCGAGTATCTCTTTTGCGATGCATTATTCCTCCTTTACTGCATCCCTCGCCCCCCACATTGACGATTTAACACACAATTTGCTTCCATATGAAATACTCTGGGTTCCCTGCATTGTCCTTCTAAATTGAGATACGTTTCTTCTGAAACGATAGGATTTTCTTTTGGGAGTCGAGTATCTCTTTTCCGATGCATTATTCCTCCTTTACTGCATCCCTCGCTTCCTCTCATTGATGAATTAACACTCGATTTGCGTCCATATGAAATACTCTGGGTACCCTGCCATCTCATTCTACATCGAGATACGTTTCTAAGGAAACGACAGGATTTTCTTTTGAGAGTCGAGTACCTCTTTTCCGATGAATTTTTCCTCCTTTACTGCATCCCTCGCTCCCACTCATTGACGAATTAACACACAATCTTCGTCCATATGAAATACTCTGGGTTCCCTGCATTGTCCTCCTAAGTCGAGATACGTTTCTACGGAAACGAAAGGATTTTCTTTTGGGAGTCGAGTATCTCTTTTCCGATGCATTATTCCTCCTTTACTGCATCCCTCGCTCCCTCACATTGACGTATTAACACACAATTTGCGTCCATATGAAATACTCTGGGTTCCTTGCATTGTCCTTCTAAATCGAGATACGTTTCTACGGAAACGATAGGATTTTCTTTTGGGAGTCGAGTATCTCTTTTCCGATGCATTATTCCTCCTTTACTGCATCCCTCCCTCCCTCACATTGACGAATTAACACACAATTTGCGTAAATATGAAGTACTCTGGGTTCCCTGCATTGTCCTACTAAATAGAGATACGTTTCTACGGAAACGATAGGATTTTCTTGTGGGAGTCAAGTCTCTCTTTTCCGATGCATTATTCCTCCTTTACTGTATCTCTCGCTCCCTCAAAATGATGAATTAACACACAATTTGCGTCCATATGAGATATTCTGGGTTCCTTGCATTGTCCTTCTAAATCGAGATACGTTTCTACGGAAACAATAGGATTTTGTTTTGGGAATCAGGTATCTCTTTTCCGATGCATTATTCCTCCTATACTGCATCCCTCGCTCCCACACATTGACGAATTAACACACAGTTTGCGTCCATATGAAATACTCTGGGTTCCCTGCCATTTACTTCTAAATCGAGAAACGTTTCTACGGAAACGATAGGATTTTCATTTGGGAGTCGAGTGTCTCTTTTCCGATGCATTACTCCTCCTTTACTGCATCCCTCGCTCCCTCACATTGACGAATTAACTCACAATTTGCGTCCATATGAAATACACAGTGTTCCCTGCATTGTCCTCCTAAATTGAGATACGTTTCTACGGAAACGATAGGATTTTCTTTTGGGAGTCGGGTATCTCTTATCCGATGCATTATTCTTCCATTACTGCATCCCTTTCTTCCTCTCATTGATGAATTAACACTCAATTTACGTCCATATGAAATACTCTGGGTTCCCTGCCATCTCATTCTACATCGAGATACGTTTCTACGGAAACGATAGGATTTTCTTTTGAGAGTCGAGTACCTCTTTTCCGATGATTTTTTTCTCCTTTACTGCATCCCTCGCTCCCTCTCATTGACGAATTAGCACACAATCTTCTTCCCTATGAAATACTCTAGGTTCCCTGCATTGTCCTTCTAAATCGAGATACGTTTCTAGGGAAACGAAAGGATTTTCATTTGGGAGTCGAGTATCTCTTTTCCGATGCATTATTCCTCCTTTACTGCATCCCTCGCTCCCTCACATTGACGTATTAACACACACTTTGCGTCCATATGAAATACACTGGGTTCCTTGCATTGTCCTTCTAAATCGAGATACGTTTCTACGGAAACGATAGGATTCTCTTTTGGGAGTCGAGTATCTCTTTTCCGATGCATTATTCCTCCTTTACTGCATCCCTCGCTCCCTCACATTGACGAATTAACACACACTTTGCGTCCATATGAAATACCCTGGGTTCCCTGCCATCTCCTTCTATATCCAGAAACATTTCTACGGAAATGATTTGATTTTTATTTGGGAGTCGAGTATCTCTGTTCCGATGCATGATTACTCCTTTACTGTATCCCTCGCTTCCTAACATTGACGAATTAACACACAATTTGCGTCCATATGAAATACTCTCGGTTCCCTGCCATTTACTTCTAAATCGAGAAACGTTTCTACGGAAACGATAGGATTTTCATTTGTGAGTCGAGTATCTCTTTTCCGATGAATTATTCCTCCTTTACTGCATCCCTTGCTCCCTCACATTGACGAATTAACGCACAATTTTCGTCCATATGAAATACTCTGGGTTCCCTGCATTGTCCTAAATTGAGATACGTTTCTACGGAAACGACAGTATTTTCTTTGGAGAGTCGAGTACCTCTTTTCCGATGAATTTTTCCTCCTTTACTGCATCCCTCGCTCCCTCTCATTGATGAATTAACACACAATCTTCGTCCATATGAAATACTCTGGGTTCCCTGCCATCTCATTCTACATCGAGATACGTTTCTACGGAAACGATAGGATTTTCTTTTGGGAGTCGAGTACCTCTTTTCCGATGATTTTTTCCTCCTTTACTGCATCCCTCGCTCCCTCTCATTGACGAATTAGCACACAATCTTCTTCCCTATGAAATACTCTGGGTTCCCTGCATTGTCCTTCTAAATCGAGATACGTTTCTAGGGAAACAAAAGGATTTTCATTTGGGAGTCGAGTATCTCTTTTCCGATGCATTATTCCTCCTTTACTGCATCCCTCGCTCCCTCACATTGACGTATTAACACACACTTTGCGTCCATATGATATACACTGGGTTCCTTGCATTGTCCTTCTAAATCGAGATACGTTTCTACGGAAACGATAGGATTCTCTTTTGGGAGTCGAGTATCTCTTTTCCGATGCATTATTCCTCCTTTACTGCATCCCTCGCTCCCTCACATTGACGAATTAACACACACTTTGCGTCCATATGAAATACCCTGGGTTCCCTGCCATCTCCTTCTATATCCAGAAACATTTCTACGGAAATGATTTGATTTTTATTTGGGAGTCGAGTATCTCTGTTCCGATGCATGATTACTCCTTTACTGTATCCCTCGCTTCCTAACATTGACGTATTAACACACAATTTGCGTCCATATGAAATACTCTGGGTTCCCTGCCATTTACTTCTAAATCGAGAAACGTTTCTACGGAAACGATAGGATTTTCATTTGTGAGTCGAGTATCTCTTTTCCGATGAATTATTCCTCCTTTACTGCATCCCTTGCTCCCTCACATTGACGAATTAACGCACAATTTTCGTCCATATGAAATACTCTGGGTTCCCTGCATTGTCCTAAACTGAGATACGTTTCTACGGAAACGACAGTATTTTCTTTGGAGAGTCGAGTACCTCTTTTCCGATGAATTTTTCCTCCTTTACTGCATCCCTCGCTCCCTCTCATTGATGAATTAACACACAATCTTCGTCCATATGAAATACTCTGGGTTCCCTGCATTGTCCTTCTAAATCGAGATACGTTTCTTCGGACGCGAAAGGATTTTCTTTTGGGAGTCGAGTATTTTTTTTCCGATGCTTTATTCCTCCTTTACTGCATCCCTCGCTCCCTCGCATTGACGTATTAACACACAATTTGCGTCCATATGAAATACTCTGGGTTCCTTGCATTGTCCTTCTAAATCGAGATACGTTTCTATGGAAACGATAGGATTTTCTTTTGGGAATCGAGTATCTCTTTTCCGATGCATTATTCCTCCTTTACTGCATCCCTCGCTCCCTCACATTGACGAATTAACACACAATTGGCGTCCATATGAAATACCCTGGGTTCAGTGCCATCTCCTTCTAAATCGAGAAACATTTCTACGGAAACGATTTGATTTTTATTTGGGAGTCGAGTATCTCTTTTCCGATGCATGATTCCTCCTGTACTGCATCGCTCGATTCCTAACATTGACGAATTAACACACAATTTGCGTCCATATGAAATACTCTGGGTTCCCTGCCATCACCTTCTATATCGAGTTACGTTTCTACGGAAACAATAGGATTTTCTTTTGGGAATCGAGTATCTCTTTTCCGATGCATTATTCCTCCTTTACTGCATCCCTCGCACTCTCACATTGACGAATTAACACACAATTTGCGTCCATATTAAAGACTCTGGGTTCCCTGCATTGTCCTTCTAAATCGAGATACGTTTCTATGGAAACGATAGGATTATCTTTCGGGAGTCGAGTATCTCTTTTCTGATGCATTATTCCTCCTTTACTGCATCCCTCGCTCCCTCACATACACGAATTAACACACAATTTGCGTCCATATGAAATACCCTGGGTTCCCTGCCATCTCCATCTTAATCGACATACGTTTCTACGGAAACGATAGCATTTTCTTTTGGGAGTCGACTATCTCTTTTCCGATGCATTATTCCTCCTTTACTGCATCCCTCGCTCCCTCACATTGACGAATTAACACAAAATTTGCGTCCATATGAAATACTCTGGGTTCCCTTCATTGTCCTTCTAAATCGAGATACGTTTCTACTTAAACGATAGGATTTTCTTTTGGGAGTAGAGTATCTCTTTTCCGATGCATTATTCCTCCCTTACGGCATCCCTCGCTCCCTCACATTGACGAATTAACACACAATTTGCGTTCATATGAAATACTCTGGGTACCCTGCATTGTCCTTCTAAATCGAGATACGTTTCTACTTAAACGATAGGATTTTCTTTTGGGAGTCGAGTGTCTCTTTTCCGATGCATTATTCCTCCTTTACTGCATCCCTCGCTCCTTCACATTGACGAATTAACACACAATTTGCGTCCATATGAAATACTCTGGGTTCTATAAAATAAATCAAATAAAACAGAATAAAACATTAATTATTAATTATTATTTATGACAGTGATTGGTTGTAATTTATATTTGATTATCTGGATCGTGGACGTTTAATTATTTGGTATCAGACGCTTGACAATGCCTTTTTCGTAAATGCAATGTTATTCGTAGTCGACCGTGAAATATGACTCAAATAATCGGACTTCGTATTTAAATCGTTTCCAATGACTGCTACGGTAGGTGCGGAGTCATATCTAAATCTCAATATTAGAATAATTTCCCAGCCATGTCAATACATCGTACAGAGGTGACTGTCTACTAAACATAAAAAGTTTACACAGTTAGTTAAATCAGATATATTCAACGAATAAGCCTACAGTTAAATAATTCTACTTACTTTCATAAATTTAAATTCTTTACAGCATCGAGTGCCTAGTAAGATTGCAACTCGCAGTGTTCTTATATAACATCAAATATGGCGGTGTGCCAGTCAATAAAATATACGTGCTTCCCGCACCACTTGTCCAAGACCTCTCCATCTTAATGAAACATAAGAGTATCGTAATTGTGTTTTTGGTTTATCAGCGACATAGCGCTGCAGTTCTGTGCCGTAGGCTTTATTTATTTGTCAGAGATTAATTATTTAATTAAGATTTAGCGTTTCCGAGGAAACTCACGCACGGCATGCAAATGTGCCTTTAAATTGCCCCCTGAATTGCGAGGCGAAAGGACACACCTGCAGGCGAGCAATTCACCTAAAGGCACAAGAAAATCTAAGTTATCTACAACTATTTACGTGACATACATTATTCAGTATATTATATACAAAATTTGATGACGCGCGTGCGCCGTAAAAGTTCTTATGTTGGCAAAATAGAGTGCGCGCATGCGCAGGAGCGTCTGTGTGACTCTGGCACTGCCGTTATATCGTAAATTTAGATCACGCGGCACAGTATTGGAGTTCATATAGTTTGTGTGCGCGCGTTTCTTAGTCGTTGCACAAAGAATATATTCCACCAAAATTACATATGAAGACTACATTCTATGACAGGTAACTTAGTTTTAAAATGACAATATTTGTTATAATACAATACAACTTTAGATTGTTGAATGTTCTTAGTTACATAGTATTGCCATAAAATGCTTCAAAGAAAAATGTCTTTTGGTTTCAGGTGCGTTGACCTATACTCATCGTGTCGTTATTACAGTTTATATTCATCTGCTGCACAATAATTTTTCACAGGATAGTGTCGTCGTAGAAAAGTTTTTTTTTTTCACAGTAACATCGCTGTATAACAACGTGATTGATACATTAGCATGTCCATTTCCTATTTCCATTATAGTCGTTGTGATGCAGTTCGTTGTGACAAAAAGCATTGTTTATTACAGATTAGACGTGACCCGTTGAGTAATTGGTCCATATGCAGTTCGTTTTCGACATTCCGTGGAAGCTTGGTTGCAGAACCTCGGACGACACATAGCTGGCGTCGATTTTTGGACAGTCCAGGTAAGTGTGTCCGTCACATTTCGAGAACATTCCATTCCCTGAGGTACCAACCAAAATTCTTCCACTCGTCGTGTTGTTTTCTGGACATGCACGTTGTGACCATTCAATCCAGTTAACATCTTGAAGTTAGGTACTGTAGTAATGTCACTAGACGATGCACCAATTATGCACTTCACATTTTCAGTTTTTCTTTTAAAATGTAGCTCACCTAAATGTTCGTAGTTACTTATCAAAGAAACTGTTCATCGCGTTTACAAAGGTACGATGCATGATGAATGTCATTAACAGTTTCTTTCACATAGGTTTCTGCGTAGTTGCAGACTTAGTAATGTACATTAATGTCCGTGAACAGTGGTTCACTATGCAATTTTTTTAAAAAGTTTTTCACATTTTGGCACTCGTTATCGTTCAAATTTTCACATAGTAACAGTTACATTATACATCAGTTTAAAAATAAACATAAGTAATCATACATATACACGTCACATTTTTTCTTAGCATAAACATAATACAGTTACACATAAACATGTTTACATCATCATTACATAGACATAAATTACTACATTATGTCACATTTGATTACATGAATTGCAGATATTTACGTTCTCTTTAACGGTTTTGCTGGGATCTTATCGATGTTTTTTGTGATGTCATCTGAAATTAAGATAGGTTAGACACAACATTCACTACATCAGTAGGCAAGACCAGGCGTTTTCACTACTCAATAAATATTCAAAATAATAAGAGAAGGAAAACTGTTAGATTCCTCGCGTTTTGTGCGTGTGTGTATAGTGTCTGTGTGGTCTTGGCTACTGGTAGATGCTTTTCTTGCTGAGAGATGTGCGTCTAATCTATTTCTCGAAGTAAAAGATCGCTTCACAGATGACGTCTGTCGGTTCGTCAGGTGTCATACCAAGTCAGTGGTGCCTACAGTCACAAATGTTCCGTGAAAAATTAATATATCATTCACTGCTACGTAATCATAAATTTTACTTTAATATTCAGTCTTCTCGGTGGTGCCGCGGCGTTGAAAGAAAAGTTCTTCTGTCTTCAACTGCGTCACTGGAACCGCTGAAATGAAAATTTCTATACTACTTATAATCTATGTTGTAGTTTGTTTTAGTTCTTGCCACACAGCCGGTTGTTGTGATAACGATACGTTATATGTCTTGTGGTAGAACATCTTGTGAGGCTTAACTTCAATCTTGTACACATACGTGTAGATAACACCTAATCGTTTGGTAAAAACTTGTAAATATTTGGATAGCACTTCCTGTAGTTTCATACGTTCATGTACACTGAGAGCTGTAGCTTCATTTATCTTATGATCAAGCAATGTTTTCAAGTCCATTAGCTCTGTGTCAGATGAGTGTGTGTGCGTGTCTTGAATATCATTGTCAAGTACTAACTGAACCTTGTACCCTGTACAGTGTTGGTCATGCTTTAGAGTTCTCCTGCCCAAATCAATAATAATTACACTGCCTTTATCATTTAAAATACATTTACCTTTGGAGAAGTCTATAACGCAGTCCTTCTCGCTCATAATATCTATTCCTAATATGCAATTTGTCACAAGGTTTTGTACAACCAGGAATGGCCATTGTACGGTTCCATTACCTATTTTAATGTTTACAAAAACTTGCTTCGTAACGCTACATGATTTATTACCTAGAGCAGTAGTTATTTTACAGTTTTGGGCAGGAAACTCAGGTACAGGCTCCAATTCACACATCATTTTATAGAAATTAAAAGACAAAACGCTCACAGCTGCACCTGTATCTGAGATAGTAGTTGGAATCCCACCTACTACACCAGTAGTAGATGCTAAAACAATTTCATTTGTGTTTCAACGACATTGTGTACTGTCTTGCAAAAGTTCATCTGATATATTGTCATTGTGGTTGTATCTTATAAATAAAACAGGTAGTTTTAGTTTAGAATTATTAGGCATATCAATATTTTGTTGTTCAATTGTGGTGTCAAATAACTGATTAACAATGAAGTCGCCCCCCAAGAATCCTTCGGTCACGACCCGGGGCATAGAAGTGACTGTTTCTAATTTGTTGGATTAGCATTTGTATTAGGTACTGACACAGATTCAGGTTGTGTATCAGGTGTCATTCCTATTATATTCACATTCGGATGTTGCCTGTTGTGATCTCCAAACTTTTGCGGTTGTTGTTGCTGTTGCGCATTATAACTTACCTGTCGGTCGTAAGGTATGCTCCAATTTTGTCCTGGTGGCTGCTGTGGTAAAGCAGTGTTTGAATGAAAGTATTGATCACTACGAGTCCAGCCTTGATGCTGTCTTGGCTCGTAGTTACTATTATTTCTATTTCTGTTTGTGCTTTTGTTGTTACATTTGTATCCGTTGTTACCGTTGTTGTTATTACCGAGGTGCCTTTTGTATGGATTGCCGCATGGAGTGTTTTTACTGTTGTAACTGTTGTTTGTATTGGAATACGCGTGTTGATTTTGATTTCCGTATTGAGACGGCATGTGAGTTTGCTGTTTTTGCTGTACCGCGTATCCAACTGTGGGCGCGCCAGAATTGAGTTGGCAAGCCTGCATGTTTTGCATACCACTAGTATAAACATTGTGGCTGCTGTTTTGCCGCGCGAAGCGCTGATCTTCTAGTAACATGTCAACCGAATCTAAAGCTGTTAAAAAATAATCTGGATCGTCATCCGGAATATGTAAGAGTTTTTCTTTAATGTTGAAAGGCAATTTGGCCTTCAACGCATGGAGTATATCACGTGTTGCGACTGGTTCGTCCAAAAAATGTCCCATGTTCAAGTATTTTTCAAAATATCTGCGTAAGTTACCATTTTTACTGTTAAAAGTTTCAGGTTCTAAAATTTGTCTTCTGAGTCGCTCCTGAACGGATTGCGACCAGAATTAGTTCAGAAAGGCACGCTCAAACTCGCTGTACGTGGTACATACGTCAGCTTGACTGTATGCCCAGACAGCTGCATCGCCTTGGATGTAACCGACAATATATGAAATCTTTTTCCGGTCACTCCAAGTGCGTGGAAATGCGTTACTAAAAGATTTGAGAAAAATCACCGGATGAATGGTTCGTTTTTCTGGGATAAAAGCCTGAAATTGCCTGTGTTTTATTAAGCTTTCTTCTTCCTTTGCATTATGATATGGATTGTTCCACTGTAATTACTGCAATGTTCAGCTGGCGAGAAATTACGATAATGTTGCTGTGGTTTACCATGATAATAGCTTGTGTTTGTGTTTGCACATCGTGGTATGTGTTGTAGTCGTGGTGTGTTTTGTTCTTGTGTGTTTGTCGTGTGCGGTATGTGTGCGTCATACTCGAATGTATATTGGTTTCTGAACTGTACATTTTGACTGATATTTTCGTTACATTCAGACTGTGGTTGATCGGTGAATTGTCTCATGGGTGCAGTGACGGATTGTACTGCGTCACTAATCAGCTGTTTGTTATTAGTGATGTATTCCGCTACGGAGTCGTGCACAATTGTTGGTAAATTTTCACGTATGCATCTATCAAAATGTTTGTCTTTGTTCTCTACCCAATCATGAAATTCTTTATTAATATTTTGAAAATGAGCTGTGGCATCAGATTGTAAGATGTCAGTCAGGTGTTGTTCAACATCGTCAAATTTATTCTGCAAGTCAGTAATTCGTTTTTCAAGGTTGTCGTGTACTGAAGGATATGTTTGAATTTGTTCAGTAAGAGCTTCACACGTGACATTAAGGTTTTTTAATTGTGTCTGTAAAAGTGCTACGTCATTTGTAGTCTTTTCTTGTCTCGTATTAAGCTTGGAAAATTTCGTACTGAGTTCAGTCATCTGTTTCGTCAGTGTGGCGTCTATAAGTTCCACACGTTTACACAAAGTGTCACTACCTGTCTTGAGTGCAATGAGGTCAGATTTAATTTCGTCATTTTGTGTCTTTAAGTTTGCCATGTTTTCCGCGTTCTGCATCCTTAAAGTTGCCATGTTTTCCGCGTTCTGCATCCTTAAGTATGCCATATTTTCTGCCTTTTGTTTCATTAGCATTTGTAACATGTTGGCAATGTTTACTGTTTGCAAGGTCTCTGCCCCCGCCGCGTCATTAGACGAGACGTCATGTATTAACATGGGCTCTGACTGAGACTTTGAAATTTTTGTGGTGGACGGCCTATTGTCAAAATTTCCGTTAACACTCGCGTCAATATTTGATGAATCGTCACTACCGGTTGCTGTCGTAAAGTCATTTTCTAACATTTGTCTCTCGTCCGAGTCGGATTGCGTCTGAATAGTATGTCTTTGCTGTTCCATCTTTGCGTATTGTTTTCTAGTTATGACCATGCCACACATGATATATGTTTCAAGAAAATAATGTTTGACACTGGTTTTAAAATAAAACGCAGTTGAGCAGGAATCGCTCGTAGCAACAATGGCTGTTTGTTAATTTAGAAATGTAAACTGAATATGGGATTATTGTTAATGGCTGCTGTCCATGTTACAACGTATCGTACTGAAGTTGGCCACATTGTACACTCGTGTATTGGTATTGTTGCAGAAGTTATTGTTTAAGGAAAAGTACTGAGAATGAAATTTATCACTGAAAACTGCTACGCGCGAAAGAAATACTACAGAATCTACTGAAGAGCTAATACACTGAATTATGCGTCTGGTCAAGCCTGCCAATGCAAAGATGCTGCGTCTTACCTTATTTTGCTGGAAGCTTCATTGCGTCTTCCCGCAAAATTTTAGAATTGGAAAATATCTTCAGACTTTTGTTATTTCTCATACGTTCACGTCAAGGTCCAGAAAGTTGATTTTTCACATGAAACAAAGAGAACAGTGTAACAAATGACAAAATAACAAGTCCGACACGCAGTCGCCAATATAAAATAAATAAAATAGATCAAATAAAATAGAATAAAACATTAATTATTAATTATTATGTATGATAGTGATTGGTTGTAATTAATATTTGCTTATCTGGAACGTGGACGTTTAATTATTTGGTATCAGACGCTTGACAATGGCTTTATCGTAAATGCAATGTTATTCGTAGTCGACCGTGAAATAAGACTCAAATAATCGGACTTCGTATTTAAATCGTTTCCAAAGACTGCTACGGTAGGTGCGGAGTCAAATCTAAATCTCAAAATTAGAATAATTTCCCAGCCATGTCAATAAGTCGTACAGAGGTGACTGTCTACTAAACATAAAATGTTTACACAGTTAGTTAAATCAGATATATTCAACGAATAAGCCTACAGTTAAATAATTCTACTTACTTTCATAAATATAAATTCTATACAGAATCGAGTGCCTAGTAAGATTGCAACTCGCAGTGTTCTTATATAACATCAAATATGGCGGTGTGCCAGTCAATAAAATATACGTGCTTCCCGCACCACTTGTCCACACCTCTCCTTCTTAAAGAAACATAAGAGTATCATATATGTGTTTTTGATTTATCAGCAACACAGCGCTGCAGTTCTGTGCCAAAGGCTTTATTTATTTGTCAGAGATTAATTATTTAATTAAGATTTCACGTTTCCGAGGAACTCACGCACGGCATGCAAATGTGCCAATATAGTTCCTTGCATTGTCCTTCTAAATCGAGCTACGATTCTACGTAAATGATAGGACTTTCTTTTGGGAGTCGAGTATTTTTCCGATGAATAATTCCTCCATTACTGCATCCCTCGCTCCCTCTCATTGACGAATTAACACACAATTTTCGTCCATATGAAATACTCTGGGTTCCCTGCATTGTCCTTCTAAATCGAGATACGTTTCTACGTAAAGGATAGTATTTTCTTTTGGGAGTCGAGTATCTCTTTTCCGATGCATCATTCCTCCTTTACTGCATCCCTCGCTCCCTCACATTGACGAATTAACACACAATTAGCGTCCATATGAAATACTCTGGGTTCCCTGCCATTTCCTTCTAAATCGAGAAACGTTTCTACGGAAACGATAGGATTTTCTTTTGGGAGTCGAGTATCTCTTTTCCGATGCATTATTCTTCCTTTACTGCATCACTCGCTCCCTCACATTGACGAATTAACACACAATTTGCGTCCTTATGAAATACTCTCGGTTCTATAAAATAAATAAAATAAATCAAATAAAATAGAATAAAACATTAATTATTAATTATTATGTTTGATAGTGATTGGTTGTAATTAATATTTGCTTATCTGGAACGTGGACGTTTAATTATTTGGTATCAGACGCTTGACAATGCCTTTTTCGTAAATGCAATGTTATTCGTAGTCGACCGTGAAATAAGACTCAAATAATCGGACTTCGTATTTAAATCGTTTCCAATGACTGCTGCGGTAGGTGAGGAGTCAAATCTAAATCTTAATATTAGAATAATTTCCCAGCCATGTCAATACATCGTACAGAGGTGACTGTCTACTAAACATAAAAAGTTTACACAGTTAGTTAAATCAGATATATTCAACGAATAAGCCTACAGTTAAATAATTCTACTTACTTTCATAAATATAAATTCTTTACAGCATCGAGTGCCTAGTAAGATTGCAACTCGCAGTGTTCTTATATAACATCAAATATGGATGTGTGCTAGTCAATAAAATATACGTCCTTCCCGCACCACTTGTCCAAGACCTCTCCATCTTAATGAAACATAAGAGTATCGTAATTGTGTTTTTGTTTTATCAGCAACATAGCGCTGCAGTTCTGTGCCATAGGCTTTATTTATTTGTCAGAGATTAATTATTTAATTAAGATTTCGCGTTTCCGAGGAAACTCACGCACGGCATGCAAATGTGCCTTTATATTGCCCCCTGAATTGCGAGGCGAAAGGACACACCTGCAGGCGAGCAATTCACCTTATGGCACAAGAAAATCTAAGTTATCTACAACTATTTACATGACATACATTATACAGTATATTATATATAAAATTCGAATGACGCGCGTGCGCGGTAAAAGTTCTTATGTTGGCAAAATAGAGTGCGCACATGTGCAGAAGCGTCTGTGTGCTTCGGCACTGCCGTTATATCGTAAATTTAGATCACGCGGCACAGTATTGCAGTTCATATTGTTCGGGTGCGCGTGTTTCTTAGTCGTTGCACAAAGAAAATATTCCACCAAGATTACATATGAAGACTACATTCTATGACAGGTAACTTAGTTTTAAAATTACAATATTTGTTATAATACAATACAACTTTAGATTGTTGAATGTTCCTAGTTACATAGTATTGCAATAAAATGCTTCAAAGAAAAATGTCTTTTTGTTTCAGGTGCGTTGACCTATACACATCGTGTCTTTATTACAGTTTATATTCATCTGCTGCACAATAATTTTTCACATGTTAGTGTCGTCGTGATAAAGTTTTTTTTTTCACAGTAACATCGCTGTATAACAACGTGATTGATACATTAGCATGTCCATTTCCTATTTCCATTATAGTCGTTGTGATGCAGTTCGTTGTGACAAAAAGCATTGTTTATTACAGATTAGACGTGACCCGTCGAGTAATTGGTCCATATGCAGTTCGTTTTCGATATTCCGTGGAAGCTTGATTGCAGAACCTCGGACGGCACATAGCTGGCGTCGATCCGTGGACAGTCCAGGTAAGTGTGTCCGTCACATTTCGAGAACATTCCATTCCCTGAGGTTCCAACCAAAATTCTTCCACTCGTCGTGTTGTTTTCTGGACATGCACGTTGTGACCATTCAATCCAGTTAACATCTTGAAGTTAGGTACTGTAGTAATGTCACTAGACGATGCACCAATTATGCACTTCACATTTTCAGTTTTTCTTTTAAAATGTAGCTCACCTAAATGTTCGTAGTTACTTATCAAAGAAACTGTTCATCGCGTTTACAAAGGTACGATGCATGATGAATGTCATTAACAGTTTCTTTCACATAGGTTTCTGCGTAGTTGCAGACTTAGTTATGTACGTTAATGTCCGTGAACAGTGGTTCACTATGCAATTTTTTTAAAAAGTTTTTCACATTTTGGCACTCGTTATCGTTCAAAGTTTCACATAGTAACAGTTACATTATACATGAGTTTAAAAAAAACATAAGTAATCATACATATACACGTCACATATTTTCTTAGCATAAACATAATACAGTTACACATAGACATGTTTACATCATCATTACATAGCCATAAATTACTACATTATGTCACATTTGATTACATGAATTGCAGATATTTACGTTCTCTTTAACGGTTTTGCTGGGATATTATCGATGTTTTTTGTGATGTCATCTGAAATTAAGATAGGTTAGACACAACATACACTACATCAGTAGGCAAGACCAGGCGTTTTCACTACTTAATAAATATTCAAAATAATAAGAGAAGGAAAACTGTTGGATTCCTCGCGATTTGTGCGTGTGTGTATAGTGTCTGTGTGGCCTTGGCTACTGGTAGATGCTTTTCTTGCTGAGAGATGTGCGTCTAATCTATTTCTCGAAGTAAAAGATCGCTTCACAGATGACGTCTGTCGGTTCATCAGGTGTCATACCAAGTCAGTGGTGCCTACAGTCACAAATGTTCCGTGAAAAATTAATATATCATTCACTGCTACGTAATCATAAATTTTACTTTAATATTCAGTCTTCTCGGTGGTGCCGCGGCGTTGAAAGAAAAGTTCTTCTGTCTTCAACTGCGTCACTGGAACCGCTGAAATGAAAATTTCTGTACTACTTATAATCTATGTTGTAGTTTGTTTTAGTTCTTGCCACACAGCAGGTCGTTGAGATAACGATACGTTATATGTCTTGTGGTAGAACATCTTGTGAGGCTTAACTTCAATCTTGTACACATACGTGTTGATAACACCTAATCGTTTGGTAAAAACTTGTAAATATTTGGATAGCACTTCCTGTAGTTTCATACGTTCATGTACACTGAGAGCTGTAGCTTCATTTATCTTATGATCAAGCAATGTTTTCAAGTCCATTAGCTCTGTGTCAGATGAGTGTGTGTGCGTGTCTTGAATGTCATTGTCAAGTACTAACTGAACCTTGCACCCTGTACAGTGTTGGTCATGCTTTAGAGTTCTCCTGCCCAAATCAATAATAATTACACTGCCTTTATCATTTAAAATACATTTTCCTTTGGAGAAGTCTATAATGCAGTCCTTCTCGCTCATAATATCTATTCCTAATATGCAATTGGTCACAAGGTTTTGTACAACCAGGAATGGCCATTGTACGGTTCCATTACCTATTTTAATGTTTACAAAAACTTGCTTCGTAACCCTACATGACTTATTACCTAGAGCAGTAGTTATTTTACAGTTTTGGGCAGGAAACTCAGGCACAGGCTCCAATTCACACATCTTTTTATAGAAATTAAAAGACAAAACGCTCACAGCTGCACCTGTATCTAAGATAATAGCAGTTGGAATCCCACCTACTACACCAGTAGTAGATGCTAAAACAATTTCATTTGTGTTTGAACGACATTGTGTACTGTCTTGCAAAAGTTCATCTGATATATTGTCATTGTGGTTGTATCTTATAAATAAAACAGGTAGTTTTAGTTTAGAATTATTAGGCATATCAATATTTTGTTGTTCAATTGTGGTGTCAAATAACTGATTAACAATGAAGTCGCCCCCCAAGAATCCTTCGGTCACGACCCGGGGCATAGAAGTGACTGTTTCTAGTTTGTTGGATTAGCATTTGTATTAGGTACTGACACAGATTCAGGTTGTGTATCAGGTGTCATTTCTATTATATTCACATTCGGATATTGCCTGTTGTGATCTCCAAACTTTTGCAGTTGTTGTTGCTGTTGCGCATTATAACTTACCTGTCGGTCGTAAGGTATGCTCCAATTTTGTCCTGGTGGCTGCTGTGGTAAAGCAGTGTTTGAATGAAAGTATTGATCGCTACGAGTCCAGCCTTGATGCTGTCTTGGCTCGTAGTTACTATTATTTCTATTTCTGTTTGTGTTTTTGTTGTTACATTTGTATCCGTTGTTACCGTTGTTGTTATTACCGAGGTGCCTTTTGTATGGATTGCCGCATGGAGTGTTTTTACTGTTGTAACTGTTGTTTGTATTGGAATACGCGTGTTGATTTTGATTTCCGTATTGAGACGGCATGTGAGTTTGCTGTTTTTGCTGTACCGCGTATCCAACTGTGGGCGCGCCAGAATTGAGTTGGCAAGCCTGCATGTTTTGCATACCACTAGTATAAACATTGTGGCTGCTGTTTTGCCGCGCGAAGCGCTGATCTTCTAGTAACATGTCAACCGAATCTAAAGCTGTTAAAAAATAATCTGGATCGTCATCCGGAATATGTAAGAGTTTTTCTTTAATGTTGAAAGGCAATTTGGCCTTCAACGCATGGAGTATATCACGTGTTGCGACTGGTTCGTCCAAAAAATGTCCCATGTTCAAGTATTTTTCAAAATATCTGCGTAAGTTACCATTTTTACTGTTAAAAGTTTCAGGTTCTAAAATTTGTCTTCTGAGTCGCTCCTGAACGGATTGCGACCAGAATTAGTTCAGAAAGGCACGCTCAAACTCACTGTACGTGGTACATACGTCAGCTTGACTGTATGCCCAGACAGCTGCATCGCCTTGGATGTAACCGACAATATATGAAATCTTTTTCCGGTCACTCCAAGTGCGTGGAAATGCGTTACTAAAAGATTTGAGAAAAATCACCGGATGAATGGTTCGTTTTTCTGGGATAAAAGCCTGAAATTGCCTGTGTTTTATTAAGCTTTCTTCTTCCTTTGCATTATGATATGGATTGTTCCACTGTAATTACTGCAATGTTCAGCTGGCGAGAAATTACGATAATGTTGCTGTGGTTTACCATGATAATAGCTTGTGTTTGTGTTTGCACATCGTGGTATGTGTTGTAGTCGTGGTGTGTTTTGTTCTTGTGTGTTTGTCGTGTGCGGTATGTGTGCGTCATACTCGAATGTATATTGGTTTCTGAACTGTACATTTTGACTGATATTTTCGTTACATTCAGACTGTGGTTGATCGGTGAATTGTCTCATGGGTGCAGTGACGGATTGTACTGCGTCACTAATCAGCTGTTTGTTATTAGTGATGTATTCCGCTACGGAGTCGTGCACAATTGTTGGTAAATTTTCACGTATGCATCTATCAAAATGTTTGTCTTTGTTCTCCACCCAATCATGAAATTCTTTATTAATATTTTGAAAATGAGCTGTGGCATCAGATTGTAAGATGTCAGTCAGGTGTTGTTCAACATCGTCAAATTTATTCTGCAAGTCAGTAATTCGTTTTTCAAGGTTGTCGTGTACTGAAGGATATGTTTGAATTTGTTCAGTAAGAGCTTCACACGTGACATTAAGGTTTTTTAATTGTGTCTGTAAAAGTGCTACGTCATTTGTAGTCTTTTCTTGTCTCGTATTAAGCTTAGAAAATTTCGTACTGAGTTCAGTCATCTGTTTCGTCAGTGTGGCGTCTATAAGTTCCACACGTTTACACAAAGTGTCACTACCTGTCTTGAGTGCTATGAGGTCAGATGTAATATCGTCATTTTGTGTCTTTAAGGTTGCCATGTTTTCCGCGTTCTGCATCCTTAAGGTTGCCATGTTTTCCGCGTTCTGCATCCTTAAGTATGCCATATTTTCTGCCTTTTGTTTCATTAGCATTTGTATCATGTTGGTAATGTTTACTGTTTGCAAGTTTACACAGTTAGTTAAATCAGATATATTCAACGAATAAGCCTACAGTTAAATAATTCTACTTACTTTCATAAATATAAATTATTTACAGAATCGAGTGCCTAGTAAGATTGCAACTCGCAGTTTTCATATATAACATCAAATAAGGCGGTGTGCCAGTCAATAAAATATACGTGCTTCCCGCACCACTTGTCCAACACCTCTCCTTCTTAATGAAACATAAGAGTATCCTAATTGTGTTTTTTCTTCATCAGCGACACAGCGCTGCAGTTCTGTGCCATAGGCTTTATTTATTTGTCAGAGATTAATTACTTAATTAAGAATTCGCGTTTCCGAGGAAACTCACGCACGGCATGCAAATGTGCCAATATAGTTCCTTGCATTGTCCTTCTAAATCGAGCTACGTTTCTACATAAATGATAGGATTTTCTTTTGGGAGTCTAGTATCTCTTTTCCGATGCATTTTTCCTCCTTTACTAAATCCCTCGCTACCTCACATTGACGAATTAACACACAATTTGCGTACATATGAAATACTCTGGGTTCCCTGCCATCTCCTTCTAAAACGAGATACGTTTCTACGGAAACGGTAGGATTTTCTTTCAGGAGTCGAGTATCTCTTTTCCGATGCACTAATCCTCCTTTACTGCACCCCTCGCTCCCTCACATTGACGAATTAACATACAATTTGCGTCCATATGAAATACTCTGGGTTCCCTTCATTGTCCTACCAAATCGAGATACGTTTCTACGGAAACGATAGGATTTTCTTTTGGGAGTCGAGTATCTCTTTTCCGATGCATTATTCCTCCATTACTGCATACCTCGCTCCCTCACATTGACGAATTAACACACAATTTGCATCCATATGAAATACTCTGGGTTCCCTGCCATCTCCTTCTAAATCGAGATACGTTTCTACGGAAACGATTGGATTTTCATTTGGGAGTCGAGTATCTCTTTTCCGATGCATTATTCCTCATTTACTGCATCCCTCGCTTTCTCACATTGACGAATTAACACACAATTTGCGTCCATATGAAATACTCTAGGTTCCCTGCATTGTCAATCTAAATCGAGATACGTTTCTATGGAAACGATAGGATTATCTTTCGGGAGTCGAGTATCTCTTTTCCGATGCATTATTCCTCCTTTCCTGCATCCCTCGCTCCCTCACATTGACGAATTAACACACAATTGGCGTCCATATGAAATACTCTGGGTTCCTTCATTGCGCTTCGAAATCGAGATACGTTTCTACGGAAACGATAGGATTTTCTTTTGGGAGTCGAGTATCTCTTTTCTGATGCATTATTCCTCCTTTACTGCATCCCTCGCTCCCTCACATACACGAATTAACACACAATTTGCGTCCATATGAAATACCCTGGGTTCCCTGCCATCTCCATCTTAATCGAGATACGTTTCTACGGAAACGATAGCATTTTCTTTTGGGAGTCGACTATCTCTTTTCCGATGCATTATTCCTCCTTTACTGCATCCCTCGCTCCCTCACATTGACGATTTAACACAAAATTTGCGTCCATATGAAATACTCTGGGTTCCCTTCATTGTCCTTCTAAATCGAGATACGTTTCTACTTAAACGATAGGATTTTCTTTTGGGAGTAGAGTATCTCTTTTCCGATGCATTATTCCTCCCTTACGGCATCCCTCGCTCCCTCACATTGACGAATTAACACACAATTTGCGTTCATATGAAATACTCTGGGTACCCTGCATTGTCCTTCTAAATCGAGATACGTTTCTACTTAAACGATAGGATTTTCTTTTGGGAGTCGAGTGTCTCTTTTCCGATGCATTATTCCTCCTTTACTGCATCCCTCGCTCCTTCACATTGACGAATTAACACACAATTTGCGTCCATATGAAATACTCTGGGTTCTATAAAATAAATCAAATAAAACAGAATAAAACATTAATTATTAATTATTATTTATGACAGTGATTGGTTGTAATTTATATTTGATTATCTGGATCGTGGACGTTTAATTATTTGGTATCAGACGCTTGACAATGCCTTTTTCGTAAATGCAATGTTATTCGTAGTCGACCGTGAAATAAGACTCAAATAATCGGACTTCGTATTTAAATCGTTTCCAATGACTGCTACGGTAGGTGCGGAGTCATATCTAAATCTCAATATTAGAATAATTTCCCAGCCATGTCAATACATCGTACAGAGGTGACTGTCTACTAAACATAAAAAGTTTACACAGTTAGTTAAATCAGATATATTCAACGAATAAACCTACAGTTAAATAATTCTACTTACTTTCATAAATATAAATTCTTTACAGCATCGAGTGCCTAGTAAGATTGCAACTCGCAGTGTTCTTATATAACATCAAATATGGCGGTGTGCCAGTCAATAAAATATACGTGCTTCCCGCACCACTTGTCCAAGACCTCTCCATCTTAATGAAACATAAGAGTATCGTAATTGTGTTTTTGGTTTATCAGCGACATAGCGCTGCAGTTCTGTGCCGTAGGCTTTATTTATTTGTCAGAGATTAATTATTTAATTAAGATTTAGCGTTTCCGAGGAAACTCACGCACGGCATGCAAATGTGCCTTTAAATTGCCCCCTGAATTGCGAGGCGAAAGGACACACCTGCAGGCGAGCAATTCACCTAAAGGCACAAGAAAATCTAAGTTATCTACAACTATTTACGTGACATACATTATTCAGTATATTATATACAAAATTTGATGACGCGCGTGCGCCATAAAAGTTCTTATGTTGGCAAAATAGAGTGCGCGCATGCGCAGGAGCGTCTGTGTGACTGGCACTGCCGTTATATCGTAAATTTAGATCACGCGGCACAGTATTGGAGTTCATATAGTTCGTGTGCGCGCGTTTCTTAGTCGTTGCACAAAGAAAATATTCCACCAAAATTACATATGAAGACTACATTCTATGACAGGTAACTTAGTTTTAAAATTACAATATTTGTTATAATACAATACAACTTTAGATTGTTGAATGTTCTTAGTTACATAGTATTGCCATAAAATGCTTCAAAGAAAAATGTCTTTTTGTTTCAGGTGCGTTGACCTATACTCATCGTGTCGTTATTACAGTTTATATTCATCTGCTGCACAATAATTTTTCACAGGATAGTGTCGTCGTAGTAAAGTTTTTTTTTCACAGTAACATCGCTGTATAACAACGTGATTGATACATTAGCATGTCCATTTCCTATTTCCATTATAGTCGTTGTGATGCAGTTCGTTGTGACAAAAAGCATTGTTTATTACAGATTAGACGTGACCCGTTGAGTAATTGGTCCATATGCAGTTCGTTTTCGACATTCCGTGGAAGCTTGGTTGCAGAACCTCGGACGACACATAGCTGGCGTCCATTTTTGGACAGTCCAGGTAAGTGTGTCCGTCACATTTCGAGAACATTCCATTCCCTGAGGTACCAACCAAAATTCTTCCACTCGTCGTGTTGTTTTCTGGACATGCACGTTGTGACCATTCAATCCAGTTAACATCTTGAAGTTAGGTACTGTAGTAATGTCACTAGACGATGCACCAATTATGCACTTCACATTTTCAGTTTTTCTTTTAAAATGTAGCTCACCTAAATGTTCGTAGTTACTTATCAAAGAAACTGTTCATCGCGTTTACAAAGGTACGATGCATGATGAATGTCATTAACAGTTTCTTTCACATAGGTTTCTGCGTAGTTGCAGACTTAGTAATGTACATTAATGTCCGTGAACAGTGGTTCACTATGCAATTTTTTTAAAAAGTTTTTCACATTTTGGCACTCGTTATCGTTCAAATTTTCACATAGTAACAGTTACATTATACATCAGTTTAAAAATAAACATAAGTAATCATACATATACACGTCACATTTTTTCTTAGCATAAACATAATACAGTTACACATAAACATGTTTACATCATCATTACATAGACATAAATTACTACATTATGTCACATTTGATTACATGAATTGCAGATATTTACGTTCTCTTTAACGGTTTTGCTGGGATCTTATCGATGTTTTTTGTGATGTCATCTGAAATTAAGATAGGTTAGACACAACATTCACTACATCAGTAGGCAAGACCAGGCGTTTTCACTACTCAATAAATATTCAAAATAATAAGAGAAGGAAAACTGTTAGATTCCTCGCGTTTTGTGCGTGTGTGTATAGTGTCTGTGTGGTCTTGGCTACTGGTAGATGCTTTTCTTGCTGAGAGATGTGCGTCTAATCTATTTCTCGAAGTAAAAGATCGCTTCACAGATGACGTCTGTCGGTTCGTCAGGTGTCATACCAAGTCAGTGGTGCCTACAGTCACAAATGTTCCGTGAAAAATTAATATATCATTCACTGCTACGTAATCATAAATTTTACTTTAATATTCAGTCTTCTCGGTGGTGCCGCGGCGTTGAAAGAAAAGTTCTTCTGTCTTCAACTGCGTCACTGGAACCGCTGAAATGAAAATTTCTATACTACTTATAATCTATGTTGTAGTTTGTTTTAGTTCTTGCCACACAGCCGGTTGTTGAGATAACGATACGTTATATGTCTTGTGGTAGAACATCTTGTGAGGCTTAACTTCAATCTTGTACACATACGTGTTGATAACACCTAATCGTTTGGTAAAAACTTGTAAATATTTGGATAGCACTTCCTGTAGTTTCATACGTTCATGTACACTGAGAGCTGTAGCTTCATTTATCTTATGATCAAGCAATGTTTTCAAGTCCATTAGCTCTGTGTCAGATGAGTGTGTGTGCGTGTCTTGAATATCATTGTCAAGTACTAACTGAACCTTGTACCCTGTACAGTGTTGGTCATGCTTTAGAGTTCTCCTGCCCAAATCAATAATAATTACACTGCCTTTATCATTTAAAATACATTTACCTTTGGAGAAGTCTATAACGCAGTCCTTCTCGCTCATAATATCTATTCCTAATATGCAATTTGTCACAAGGTTTTGTACAACCAGGAATGGCCATTGTACGGTTCCATTACCTATTTTAATGTTTACAAAAACTTGCTTCGTAACGCTACATGATTTATTACCTAGAGCAGTAGTTATTTTACAGTTTTGGGCAGGAAACTCAGGTACAGGCTCCAATACACACATCATTTTATAGAAATTAAAAGACAAAACGCTCACAGCTGCACCTGTATCTGAGATAGTAGTTGGAATCCCACCTACTACACCAGTAGTAGATGCTAAAACAATTTCATTTGTGTTTCAACGACATTGTGTACTGTCTTGCAAAAGTTCATCTGATATATTGTCATTGTGGTTGTATCTTATAAATAAAACAGGTAGTTTTAGTTTAGAATTATTAGGCATATCAATATTTTGTTGTTCAATTGTGGTGTCAAATAACTGATTAACAATGAAGTCGCCCCCCAAGAATCCTTCGGTCACGACCCGGGGCATAGAAGTGACTGTTTCTAATTTGTTGGATTAGCATTTGTATTAGGTACTGACACAGATTCAGGTTGTGTATCAGGTGTCATTCCTATTATATTCACATTCGGATGTTGCCTGTTGTGATCTCCAAACTTTTGCGGTTGTTGTTGCTGTTGCGCATTATAACTTACCTGTCGGTCGTAAGGTATGCTCCAATTTTGTCCTGGTGGCTGCTGTGGTAAAGCAGTGTTTGAATGAAAGTATTGATCGCTACGAGTCCAGCCTTGATGCTGTCTTGGCTCGTAGTTACTATTATTTCTATTTCTGTTTATGCTTTTGTTGTTACATTTGTATCCGTTGTTACCGTTGTTGTTATTACCGAGGTGCCTTTTGTATGGATTGCCGCATGGAGTGTTTTTACTGTTGTAACTGTTGTTTGTATTGGAATACGCGTGTTGATTTTGATTTCCGTATTGAGACGGCATGTGAGTTTGCTGTTTTTGCTGTACCGCGTATCCAACTGTGGGCGCGCCAGAATTGAGTTGGCAAGCCTGCATGTTTTGCATACCACTAGTATAAACATTGTGGCTGCTGTTTTGCTGCGCGAAGCGCTGATCTTCTAGTAACATGTCAACCGAATCTAAAGCTGTTAAAAAATAATCTGGATCGTCATCCGGAATATGTAAGAGTTTTTCTTTAATGTTGAAAGGCAATTTGGCCTTCAACGCATGGAGTATATCACGTGTTGCGACTGGTTCGTCCAAAAAATGTCCCATGTTCAAGTATTTCTCAAAATATCTGCGTAAGTTACCATTTTTACTGTTAAAAGTTTCAGGTTCTAAAATTTGTCTTCTGAGTCGCTCCTGGACGGATTGCGACCAGAATTAGTTCAGAAAGGCACGCTCAAACTCACTGTACGTGGTACATACGTCAGCTTGACAGTATGCCCAGACAGCTGCATCGCCTTGGATGTAACCGACAATATATGAAATCTTTTTCCGGTCACTCCAAGTGCGTGGAAATGCGTTACTAAAAGATTTGAGAAAAATCACCGGATGAATGGTTCGTTTTTCTGGGATAAAAGCCTGAAATTGCCTGTGTTTTATTAAGCTTTCTTCTTCCTTTGCATTATGGATTTGTTCCACTGTAATTACTGCAATGTTCAGCTGGCGAGAAATTACGATAATGTTGCAGTGGTTTACCATGATAATAGCTTGTGTTTGTGTTTGCACATCGTGGTATGTGTTGTAGTTGTGGTGTGTTTTGTTCTTGTGTGTTTGTCGTGTGCGGTATGTGTGCGTCATACTCGAATGTATATTGGTTTCTGAACTGTACATTTTGACTGATATTTTCGTTACATTCAGACTGTGGTTGATCGGTGAATTGTCTCATGGGTGCAGTGACGGATTGTACTGCGTCACTAATCAGCTGTTTGTTATTAGTGACGTATTCCACTACGGAGTCGTGCACAATTGTTGGTAAATTTTCACGTATGCATCTATCAAAATGTTTGTCTTTGTTCTCTACCCAATCATGAAATTCTTTATTAATATTTTGAAAATGAGCTGTGGCATCAGATTGTAAGATGTCAGTCAGGTGTTGTTCAACATCGTCAAATTTATTCTGCACGTCAGTAATTCGTTTTTCAGGGTTGTCGTGTACTGAAGGATATGTTTGAATTTGTTCAGTAAGAGCTTCACACGTGACATTAAGGTTTTTTAATTGTGTCTGTAAAAGTGCTACGTCATTTGTAGTCTTTTCTTGTCTCGTATTAAGCTTGGAAAATTTCGTACTGAGTTCAGTCATCTGTTTCGTCAGTGTGGCGTCTATAAGTTCCACACGTTTACACAAAGTGTCACTACCTGTCTTGAGTGCAATGAGGTCAGATTTAATTTCGTCATTTTGTGTCTTTAAGTTTGCCATGTTTTCCGCGTTCTGCATCCTTAAAGTTGCCAAGTTTTCCGCGTTCTGCATCCTTAAGTATGCCATATTTTCTGCGTTTTGTTTCATTAGCATTTGTAACATGTTGGCAATGTTTACTGTTTGCAAGGTCTCTGCCCCCGCCGCGTCATTAGACGAGACGTCATGTATTAACATGGGCTCTGACTGAGACTTTGAAATTTTTGTGGTGGACGGCCTATTGTCAAAATTTCCGTTAACACTCGCGTCAATATTTGATGAATCGTCACTACCGGTTGCTGTCGTAAAGTCATTTTCTAACATTTGTCTCTCGTCCGAGTCGGATTGCGTCTGAATAGTATGTCTTTGCTGTTCCATCTTTGCGTATTGTTTTCTAGTTATGACCATGCCACACATGATATATGTTTCAAGAAAATAATGTTTGACACTGGTTTTAAAATAAAACGCAGTTGAGCAGGAATCGCTCGTAGCAACAATGGCTGTTTGTTAATTTAGAAATGTAAACTGAATATGGGATTATTGTTAATGGCTGCTGTCCATGTTACAACGTATCGTACTGAAGTTGGCCACATTGTACACTCGTGTATTGGTATTGTTGCAGAAGTTATTGTTTAAGGAAAAGTACTGAGAATGAAATTTATCACTGAAAACTGCTACGCGCGAAAGAAATACTACAGAATCTACTGAAGAGCTAATACACTGAATTATGCGTCTGGTCAAGCCTGCCAATGCAAAGATGCTGCGTCTTACCTTATTTTGCTGGAAGCTTCATTGCGTCTTCCCGCAAAATTTTAGAATTGGAAAATATCTTCAGACTTTTGTTATTTCTCATACGTTCACGTCAAGGTCCAGAAAGTTGATTTTTCACATGAAACAAAGAGAACAGTGTAACAAATGACAAAATAACAAGTCCGACACGCAGTCGCCAATATAAAATAAATAAAATAGATCAAATAAAATAGAATAAAACATTAATTATTAATTATTATGTATGATAGTGATTGGTTGTAATTAATATTTGCTTATCTGGAACGTGGACGTTTAATTATTTGGTATCAGACGCTTGACAATGGCTTTTTCGTAAATGCAATGTTATTCGTAGTCGACCGTGAAATAAGACTCAAATAATCGGACTTCGTATTTAAATCGTTTCCAAAGACTGCTACGGTAGGTGCGGAGTCAAATCTAAATCTCAAAATTAGAATAATTTCCCAGCCATGTCAATACGTCGTACAGAGGTGACTGTCTACTAAACATAAAAAGTTTACACAGTTAGTTAAATCAGATATATTCAACGAATAAGCCTACAGTTAAATAATTCTACTTACTTTCATAAATATAAATTCTATACAGAATCGAGTGCCTAGTAAGATTGCAACTACCAGTGTTCTTATATAACATCAAATATGGCGGTGTGCCAGTCAATAAAATATACGTGCTTCCCGCACCACTTGTCCACACCTCTCCTTCTTAATGAAACATAAGAGTATCATATATGTGTTTTTGTTTTATCAGCAACACAGCGCTGCAGTTCTGTGCCAAAGGCTTTATTTATTTGTCAGAGATTAATTATTTAATTAAGATTTCACGTTTCCGAGGAACTCACGCACGGCATGCAAATGTGCCAATATAGTTCCTTGCATTGTCCTTCTAAATCGAGCTACGATTCTACGTAAATGATAGGACTTTCTTTTGGGAGTCGAGTATTTTTCCGATGAATTATTCCTCCTTTACTGCATCCCTCGCTCCCTCTCATTGACGAATTAACACACAATTTTCGTCCATATGAAATACTCTGGGTTCCCTGCATTGTCCTTCTAAATCGAGATACGTTTCTACGTAAAGGATAGTATTTTCTTTTGGGAGTCGAGTATCTCTTTTCCGATGCATCATTCCTCCTTTACTGCATCCCTCGCTCCCTCACATTGACGAATTAACACACAATTTGCGTCCATATGAAATACTCTGGGTTCCCTGCCATTTCCTTCTAAATCGAGAAACGTTTCTACGGAAACGATAGGGTTTTCTTTTGGGAGTCGAGTATCTCTTTTCCGATGCATTATTCTTCCTTTACTGCATCACTCGCTCCCTCACATTGACGAATTAACACACAATTTGCGTCCATATGAAATACTCTCGGTTCTATAAAATAAATAAAATAAATCAAATAAAATAGAATAAAACATTAATTATTAATTATTATGTTTGATAGTGATTGGTTGTAATTAATATTTGCTTATCTGGAACGTGGACGTTTAATTATTTGGTATCAGACGCTTGACAATGCCTTTTTCGTAAATGCAATGTTATTCGTAGTCGACCGTGAAATAAGACTCAAATAATCGGACTTCGTATTTAAATCGTTTCCAATGACTGCTGCGGTAGGTGAGGAGTCAAATCTAAATCTTAATATTAGAATAATTTCCCAGCCATGTCAATACATCGTACAGAGGTGACTGTCTACTAAACATAAAAAGTTTACACAGTTAGTTAAATCAGATATATTCAACGAATAAGCCTACAGTTAAATAATTCTACTTACTTTCATAAATATAAATTCTTTACAGCATCGAGTGCCTAGTAAGATTGCAACTCGCAGTGTTCTTATATAACATCAAATATGGATGTGTGCCAGTCAATAAAATATACGTCCTTCCCGCACCACTTGTCCAAGACCTCTCCATCTTAATGAAACATAAGAGTATCGTAATTGTGTTTTTGTTTTATCAGCAACATAGCGCTGCAGTTCTGTGCCATAGGCTTTATTTATTTGTCAGAGATTAATTATTTAATTAAGATTTCGCGTTTCCGAGGAAACTCACGCACAGCATGCAAATGTGCCTTTATATTGCCCCCTGAATTGCGAGGCGAAAGGACACACCTGCAGGCGAGCAATTCACCTTATGGCACAAGAAAATCTAAGTTATCTACAACTATTTACATGACATACATTATACAGTATATTATATATAAAATTCGAATGACGCGCGTGCGCGGTAAAAGTTCTTATGTTGGCAAAATAGAGTGCGCACATGTGCAGAAGCGTCTGTGTGACTTCGGCACTGCCGTTATATCGTAAATTTAGATCACGCGGCACAGTATTGCAGTTCATATTGTTCGGGTGCGCGTGTTTCTTAGTCGTTGCACAAAGAAAATATTCCACCAAGATTACATATGAAGACTACATTCTATGACAGGTAACTTAGTTTTAAAATTACAATATTTGTTATAATACAATACAACTTTAGATTGTTGAATGTTCCTAGTTACATAGTATTGCAATAAAATGCTTCAAAGAAAAATGTCTTTTTGTTTCAGGTGCGTTGACCTATACACATCGTGTCTTTATTACAGTTTATATTCATCTGCTGCACAATAATTTTTCACAGGTTAGTGTCGTCGTGGTAAAGTTTTTTTTTTTTCACAGTAACATCGCTGTATAACAACGTGATTGATACATTAGCATGTCCATTTCCTATTTCCATTATAGTCGTTGTGATGCAGTTCGTTGTGACAAAAAGCATTGTTTATTACAGATTAGACGTGACCCGTCGAGTAATTGGTCCATATGCAGTTCGTTTTCGATATTCCGTGGAAGCTTGATTGCAGAACCTCGGACGGCACATAGCTGGCGTCGATCCGTGGACAGTCCAGGTAAGTGTGTCCGTCACATTTCGAGAACATTCCATTCCCTGAGGTTCCAACCAAAATTCTTCCACTCGTCGTGTTGTTTTCTGGACATGCACGTTGTGACCATTCAATCCAGTTAACATCTTGAAGTTAGGTACTGTAGTAATGTCACTAGACGATGCACCAATTATGCACTTCACATTTTCAGTTTTTCTTTTAAAATGTAGCTCACCTAAATGTTCGTAGTTACTTATCAAAGAAACTGTTCATCGCGTTTACAAAGGTACGATGCATGATGAATGTCATTAACAGTTTCTTTCACATAGATTTCTGCGTAGTTGCAGACCTAGTAATGTACGTTAATGTCCGTGAACAGTGGTTCACTATGCAATTTTTTTAAAAAGTTTTTCACATTTTGGCACTCGTTATCGTTCAAATTTTCACATAGTAACAGTTACATTATACATGAGTTTAAAAAAAAAAAACATAAGTAATCATACATATACACGTCACATATTTTCTTAGCATAAACATAATACAGTTACACATAGACATGTTTACATCATCATTACATAGCCATAAATTACTACATTATGTCACATTTGATTACATGAATTGCAGATATTTACGTTCTCTTTAACGGTTTTGCTGGGATATTATCGATGTTTTTTGTGATGTCATCTGAAATTAAGATAGGTTAGACACAACATACACTACATCAGTAGGCAAGACCAGGCGTTTTCACTACTCAATAAATATTCAAAATAATAAGAGAAGGAAAACTGTTAGATTCCTCGCGTTTTGTGCGTGTGTGTATAGTGTCTGTGTGGCCTTGGCTACTGGTAGATGCTTTTCTTGCTGAGAGATGTGCGTCTAATCTATTTCTCGAAGTAAAAGATCGCTTCACAGATGACGTCTGTCGGTTCGTCAGGTGTCATACCAAGTCAGTGGTGCCTACAGTCACAAATGTTCCGTGAAAAATTAATATATCATTCACTGCTACATAATCATAAATTTTACTTTAATATTCAGTCTTCTCGGTGGTGCCGCGGCGTTGAAAGAAAAGTTCTTCTGTCTTCAACTGCGTCACTGGAACCGCTGAAATGAAAATTTCTGTACTACTTATAATCTATGTTGTAGTTTGTTTTAGTTCTTGCCACACAGCAGGTCGTTGAGATAACGATACGTTATATGTCTTGTGGTAGAACATCTTGTGAGGCTTAACTTCAATCTTGTACACATACGTGTTGATAACACCTAATCGTTTGGTAAAAACTTGTAAATATTTGGATAGCACTTCCTGTAGTTTCATACGTTCATGTACACTGAGAGCTGTAGCTTCATTTATCTTATGATCAAGCAATGTTTTCAAGTCCATTAGCTCTGTGTCAGATGAGTGTGTGTGCGTGTCTTGAATGTCATTGTCAAGTACTAACTGAACCTTGCACCCTGTACAGTGTTGGTCATGCTTTAGAGTTCTCCTGCCCAAATCAATAATAATTACACTGCCTTTATCATTTAAAATACATTTTCCTTTGGAGAAGTCTATAATGCAGTCCTTCTCGCTCATAATATCTATTCCTAATATGCAATTTGTCACAAGGTTTTGTACATCCAGGAATGGCCATTGTACGGTTCCATTACCTATTTTAATGTTTACAAAAACTTGCTTCGTAACCCTACATGACTTATTACCTAGAGCAGTAGTTATTTTACAGTTTTGGGCAGGAAACTCAGGCACAGGCTCCAATTCACACATCTTTTTATAGAAATTAAAAGACAAAACGCTCACAGCTGCACCTGTATCTAAGATAATAGCAGTTGGAATCCCACCTACTACACCAGTAGTAGATGCTAAAACAATTTCATTTGTGTTTGAACGACATTGTGTACTGTCTTGCAAAAGTTCATCTGATATATTGTCATTGTGGTTGTATCTTATAAATAAAACAGGAATTTTTTGTTTAGAATTATTAGGCACATCAATATTTTGTTGTTCAATTGTGGTGTCAAATAACTGATTAACAATGAAGTCGCCCCCCAAGAATTCTTCAGCCACGACCCGGGGCATAGAAGTGACTGTTTCTAGTTTGTTGGATTAGCATTTGTATTAGGTACTGACACAGATTCAGGTTGTGTATCAGGTGTCATTTCTATTATATTCACATTCGGATATTGCCTGTTGTGATCTCCAAACTTTTGCAGTTGTTGTTGCTGTTGCGCATTATAACTTACCTGTCGGTCGTAAGGTATGCTCCAATTTTGTCCTGGTGGCTGCTGTGGTAAAGCAGTGTTTGAATGAAAGTATTGATCGCTACGAGTCCAGCCTTGATGCTGTCTTGGCTCGTAGTTACTATTATTTCTATTTCTGTTTGTGTTTTTGTTGTTACATTTGTATCCGTTGTTACCGTTGTTGTTATTACCGAGGTGCCTTTTGTATGGATTGCCGCATGGAGTGTTTTTACTGTTGTAACTGTTGTTTGTATTGGAATACGCGTGTTGATTTTGATTTCCGTATTGAGACGGCATGTGAGTTTGCTGTTTTTGCTGTACCGCGTATCCAACTGTGGGCGCGCCAGAATTGAGTTGGCAAGCCTGCATGTTTTGCATACCACTAGTATAAACATTGTGGCTGCTGTTTTGCCGCGCGAAGCGCTGATCTTCTAGTAACATGTCAACCGAATCTAAAGCTGTTAAAAAATAATCTGGATCGTCATCCGGAATATGTAAGAGTTTTTCTTTAATGTTGAAAGGCAATTTGGCCTTCAACGCATGGAGTATATCACGTGTTGCGACTGGTTCGTCCAAAAAATGTCCCATGTTCAAGTATTTTTCAAAATATCTGCGTAAGTTACCATTTTTACTGTTAAAAGTTTCAGGTTCTAAAATTTGTCTTCTGAGTCGCTCCTGAACGGATTGCGACCAGAATTAGTTCAGAAAGGCACGCTCAAACTCACTGTACGTGGTACATACGTCAGCTTGACTGTATGCCCAGACAGCTGCATCGCCTTGGATGTAACCGACAATATATGAAATCTTTTTCCGGTCACTCCAAGTGCGTGGAAATGCGTTACTAAAAGATTTGAGAAAAATCACCGGATGAATGGTTCGTTTTTCTGGGATAAAAGCCTGAAATTGCCTGTGTTTTATTAAGCTTTCTTCTTCCTTTGCATTATGATATGGATTGTTCCACTGTAATTACTGCAATGTTCAGCTGGCGAGAAATTACGATAATGTTGCTGTGGTTTACCATGATAATAGCTTGTGTTTGTGTTTGCACATCGTGGTATGTGTTGTAGTCGTGGTGTGTTTTGTTCTTGTGTGTTTGTCGTGTGCGGTATGTGTGCGTCATACTCGAATGTATATTGGTTTCTGAACTGTACATTTTGACTGATATTTTCGTTACATTCAGACTGTGGTTGATCGGTGAATTGTCTCATGGGTGCAGTGACGGATTGTACTGCGTCACTAATCAGCTGTTTGTTATTAGTGATGTATTCCGCTACGGAGTCGTGCACAATTGTTGGTAAATTTTCACGTATGCATCTATCAAAATGTTTGTCTTTGTTCTCTACCCAATCATGAAATTCTTTATTAATATTTTGAAAATGAGCTGTGGCATCAGATTGTAAGATGTCAGTCAGGTGTTGTTCAACATCGTCAAATTTATTCTGCAAGTCAGTAATTCGTTTTTCAAGGTTGTCGTGTACTGAAGGATATGTTTGAATTTGTTCAGTAAGAGCTTCACACGTGACATTAAGGTTTTTTAATTGTGTCTGTAAAAGTGCTACGTCATTTGTAGTCTTTTCTTGTCTCGTATAAAGCTTAGAAAATTTCGTACTGAGTTCAGTCATCTGTTTCGTCAGTGTGGCGTCTATAAGTTCCACACGTTTACACAAAGTGTCACTACCTGTCTTGAGTGCTATGAGGTCAGATTTAATATCGTCATTTTGTGTCTTTAAGGTTGCCATGTTTTCCGCGTTCTGCATCCTTAAGGTTGCCATGTTTTCCGCGTTCTGCATCCTTAAGTATGCCATATTTTCTGCCTTTTGTTTCATTAGCATTTGTATCATGTTGGTAATGTTTACTGTTTGCAAGTTTACACAGTTAGTTAAATCAGATATATTCAACGAATAAGCCTACAGTTAAATAATTCTACTTACTTTCATAAATATAAATTATTTACAGAATCGAGTGCCTAGTAAGATTGCAACTCGCAGTTTTCATATATAACATCAAATAAGGCGGTGTGCCAGTCAATAAAATATACGTGCTTCCCGCACCACTTGTCCAACACCTCTCCTTCTTAATGAAACATAAGAGTATCCTAATTGTGTTTTTTCTTCATCAGCGACACAGCGCTGCAGTTCTGTGCCATAGGCTTTATTTATTTGTCAGAGATTAATTATTTAATTAAGAATTCGCGTTTCCGAGGAAACTCACGCACGGCATGCAAATGTGCCAATATAGTTCCTTGCATTGTCCTTCTAAATCGAGCTACGTTTCTACATAAATGATAGGATTTTCTTTTGGGAGTCTAGTATCTCTTTTCCGATGCATTTTTCCTCCTTTACTAAATCCCTCGCTACCTCACATTGACGAATTAACACACAATTTGCGTACATATGAAATACTCTGGGTTCCCTGCCATCTCCTTCTAAAACGAGATACGTTTCTACGGAAACGGTAGGATTTTCTTTCAGGAGTCGAGTATCTCTTTTCCGATGCACTAATCCTCCTTTACTGCACCCCTCGCTCCCTCACATTGACGAATTAACATACAATTTGCGTCCATATGCAATACTCTGGGTTCCCTTCATTGTCCTACCAAATCGAGATACGTTTCTACGGAAACGATAGGATTTTCTTTTGGGAGTCGAGTATCTCTTTTCCGATGCATTATTCCTCCTTTACTGCATACCTCGCTCCCTCACCTTGACGAATTAACACACAATTTGCATCCATATGAAATACTCTGGGTTCCCTGCCATCTCCTTCTAAATCGAGATACGTTTCTACGGAAACGATTGGATTTTCATTTGGGAGTCGAGTATCTCTTTTCCGATGCATTATTCCTCATTTACTGCATCCCTCGCTTTCTCACATTGACGAATTAACACACAATTTGCGTCCATATGAAATACTCTAGGTTCCCTGCATTGTCAATCTAAATCGAGAAACGTTTCTATGGAAACGATAGGATTTTCTTTTGGGAGTCGAGTATCTCTTATCCGATGCATTTTTCCTCCTTTCCTGCATCCCTCGCTCCCTCACATTGACGAAAATAACACACAATTTGCGTCCATATGAAATACTTTGGGTTCCCTGCCATCTCCTTCTAAATCGAGATACGTTTCCACGGAATCGATAGGATTTTCTTTTGGGAGTCGAGTATCTCTTATTCGATGCATTATTCCTCCTTTACTGCATCCCTCGCTCCCTCACATTGACGACTTAACACACAATTTGCGTCCATATGAAATAATCTGGGTTCCCTGCATTGTCCTTCTAAATCGAGATACGTTTCTACGGAAACGATAAGATTTTCTTTTGGCGACTCGAGTATCTCTTTTCCGATGCATTATTCCTCCTTTACTGCATCCCTCGCTCCCGCACATTGACGAAGTAACACACAATTTGCGTCCATAAGAAATACTCTGGGTTCCCTGCATTGTCCTTCTAATTCGAGATACATTTCTACGGAAACGATAGGATTTTCTTTTGGGAGTCGAGAATGTCTTTCCCGATGCATTATTCCTCCTTTACTGCATACCTCGCACTCTCACATTGACGAATTAACACACATTTTGCGTCCATATGAAATACCCTGGGTTCCCTGCATTGTCCTTCCAAATCGAGATATGTTTCTACGGAAACGATAGGATTTTCTTTTGGGAGTCGAGTATCTCTTTTCCGATGCATTATTCCTCCTTTACTGCATCCCACGCTCCCTCACATTGACGAATTAACACACAATTTGCGTCCATATGAAATACTATGGGTTCCCTGCATTGTTCTTCTAAATCAAGATACGTTTCTACGGAAACAATAGGATTTTCCTTTGGGAGTCGAGTATCTCTTTCCCGATGCATTATTCCTCCTTTACTGCAGCCCTCGCACTCTCACATTGACGAATTAACACACATTTTGCGTCCATATGAAATACCCTGGGTTCCCTGCATTGTCCTTCCAAATCGAGATATGTTTCTACGGAAACGATAGGATTTTCTTTTGGGAGTCGAGTATCTCTTTTCCGATGCATTATTCCTCCTTTACCGCATCCCTCGCTCCCTCACATTGACGAATTAACACACAATTTTCGTCCATATGAAATACTCTGGGTTCCCTGCCAGCTCATTCTAAATCGAGATCTGTTTCTACGGAAACGCTAGCATTTTCTTTTGGGAGTCTAGTATCTCTTTCCCGATGCATTATTCCTCCTTTACTACATCTCTCGCTCCCTCACATTGAAGAACTAACACACAATTTGCGTCCATATGAAATACTTTGGGGTCCCTGCCATCTCTTTCTAAATCGAAATACGTTTCTACGGAAGGGAAAGGTTTTTCTTTTGGGAGTCGGGTATCTCTTTTCCTATGCATTATTCCTCCTTTGCTGCATCCCTCGCACCCTCACATTGACGAAGTAACACACAATTTTCGTACATATGAAATACTCTGGGTTCCCTGCCATCTCCTTCTAAATCGAGATACGTTTCTACGGAAACGATAGGATTTTCATTTGGGAGTCGAGTATCTCTTTTCCGATGCATTATTCCTCCTTTACTGCATCCCTCGCTTTCTCACATGGACGAAAATAACACACAATTTGCGTCCTTATGAAATACTATGGGTTCCCTGCAATGTTCTTCTAAATCAAGATACGTTTCTACGGAAACGATAGGATTTTCTTTTGGGAGTCGAGTATCTCTTTTCCGACGCATTATTCCTCCTTTACTGCATCCCTCGCTCCCTCACATTGACGAATTAACACACAATTTGCGTCCATATGAAATAATCTGGGTTCCCTGCATTGTCCTTCCAAATCGAGATATGTTTGTACGGAAACGATAGGATTTTCTTTTGGGAGTCGAGTATCTCTTTTCGATACATTATTCCTCCTTTACTGCATCCCTCGCTCCCTCAAATTGACGAATTAACACACAATTTTCGTCCATATGAAATACTCTGTGTTCCCTGCCATCTCCTTCTAAATCGAGATACGTTTCTATGAAAACGATAGGATTTTATTTTGGGAGCCGAGTATCTCTTTTCCGATGCATTATTACTTCTTTACTGCATCCCTCGCACTCTCACATTGACGAATTAACACATTTTGCGTCCATATGAAATACTCTGGGTTCCCTGGATTGTCAATCTAAATCGAGACACGTTTCTACGGAAACGATAGGATTTTCTTTTGGGAGTCGAGTATCTCTTATCCGATGCATTATTCCTCCTTTACTCCATCCTTCGCTCCCTCACATTGACGAATTAACACACAATTTGCGTCCATATGAAATAATTTGGGTTCCCTGCTTTGTCCTTCTAAATCGAGATACGTTTCTACGGAAACGATAAGATTTTCTTTTGGCGACTCGAGTATCTCTTTTCCGATGCATTATTCCTCCTTTACTGCATCCCTCGCTCCCGCACATTGACGAAGTAACACACAATTTGCGTCCATAAGAAATACTCTGGGTTCCCTGCATTGTCCTTCTAATTCGAGATACATTTCTACGGAAACGAGAGGATTTTCTTTTGGGAGTCGAGTATCTCTTTTCCGATGCATTATTACTTCTTTACTGCATCCCTCGCACTCTCACATTGACGAATTAACACACATTTTGCGTCCATATGAAATACTCTGGGTTCCCTGCATTGTATTTCCATATCGAGATATGTTTCTACGGAAACGATAGGATTTTCTTTTGGGAGTCGAGTATCTCTTTTCCGATGCATTATTCCTCCTTTAACGCATCCCTCGCTCCCTCACATTGACGAATTAACACACAATTTGCGTCCATATGAAATACTATGGGTTCCCTGCATTGTCCTTCTAAATCAAGATACGTTTCTACGGAAACGATTGGATTTTCTTTTGGGAGTCGAGTATCTCTTTCCCGATGCATTATTCCTCCTTTACTGCATCCCTCGCTCCCTCACATTGACGATTTAACACACAATTTGCGTCCATACGAAATACTGTGGGTTCCCTGCGTTGTCCTTGTAAATCGAGATACGTTTCTACGGATACGATAGGATTTTCATTTGGGAGTCGAGTATCTATTTTCCGATGCATTATTCCTCCTTAACCGCATCACTCGCTCCCTCACATTGACGAATTAACACACAATTTTCGTCCATATGAAATACTCTGGGTTCCCTGCCAGCTCATTCTAAATCGAGATCTGTTTCTATGGAAACGCTAGCATTTTCTTTTGGGAGTCGGGTATCTCTTTTCCGATACATTATTCCTCCTTTACTACATCTCTCGCTCCCTCACATTGAAGAATTGACACACAATTTGCGTCCATATGAAATACTTTGGGGTCCCTGCCATCTCTTTCTAAATCGAAATACGTTTCTACGGAAAGGAAAGGTTTTTCTTTTGGGAGTCGGGTATCTCTTTTCCTATGCATTATTCCTCCTTTGCTGCATCGCTCGCATCCTCACATTGACGAAGTAACACACAATTTTCGCACATATGAAATACTCTGGGTTCCCTGCCATCTCCTTCTAAATCCAGATACGTTTCTACGGAATCGATAGGATCTTTTTTGGGAGTCAAGTATCTCTTATCCGATGCATTATTCCTCCTTTACTGCATCCCTCGCTCCCTCACAATCACGAATTAACACACAATTTGCGTCCATATGAAATACTCTGGGTTCCCTGCATTGTCCTTCTAAATCGAGATACGTTTCTACGAAAACGATGGGATTTTCTTTTGGGAGTCGAGTATCTCTTTTCCGATGCTTTATTCCTTCTTTACTGCATCCCTCGCACTCTGACATTGACGAATTAACACACATTTTGCGTCCATATGAAATACTCTGGGTTCCCTGCATTGTCCTTCCAAATCGAAATATGTTTGTACGGAAACGATAGGATTTTCTTTTGGGAGTCAAGTATCTCTTTTCCGATGCATTATTTATCCTTTACTGCATCCCTCGCTCCCTCACATTGACGAATTAACACACATTTTACGTCCATATGAAATACTCTGGGTTTCCTGCATTGTCCTCGAAATCGAGATACGTTTCTACGGAAACGATAGGATTTTCTTTTGGGAGTCGAGTATCTCTTTTCCGATGCATTATTCCTCCTGTACTGCTTCCCTCGCTCCCTCACATTGACGAATTAACACACAATTTGCGTCCATATGAAATACTCTGGGTTCCCTGCTATCTCCTTCTAAATCAAGATACGTTTCTACGGAAACGATAGGATTTTTTTTGGGAGTCGAGTATCTCTTTTCCGATGCATTATTCCTCCTGTACTGCTTCCCTCGCTCCCTCACATTGACGAAAATAACACACAATTTGCGTCCATATGAAATACTTTGGGTTCCCTGCCATCTCCTTCTAAATCGAGATACGATTCCACGGAATCGATAAGATTTTTTTTGGGAGTCGAGTATCTCTTTTCTGATGCATTATTCCTACTTTACTGCATCCCTCGCTCCCTCACATTGACGAATTAACTCGCAATTTGCGTCCATATGAAATAATCTGTGTTCCCTGCATTGTCCTTCTAAATCGAGATACGTTTCTACGGAAACGATAAGATTTTCTTTTGGCGCCTCGAGTATCCCTTTTCCGATGCATTATTCCTCCTTTACTGCATCCCTCGCTCCCGCACATTGACGAAGTAACACACAATTTGCGTCCATAAGAAATACTCTGGGTTCCCTGCATTGTCCTTCTAATTCGAGATACATTTCTACGAAAACGATGGGATTTTCTTTTGGGAGTCGAGTATCTCTTTTCCGATGCTTTATTCCTTCTTTACTGCATCCCTCGCACTCTGACATTGACGAATTAACACACATTTTGCGTCCATATGAAATACTCTGGGTTCCCTGCATTGTCCTTCCAAATCGAAATATGTTTGTACGGAAACGATAGGATTTTCTTTTGGGAGTCAAGTATCTCTTTTCCGATGCATTATTCCTCCTGTACTGCTTCCCTCGCTCCCTCACATTCACGAATTAACACACAATTTGCGTCCATATGAAATACTCTGGGTTCCCTGCTATCTCCTTCTAAATCGAGATAGGTTTCTACGGAAACGATAGGATTTTCTTTTGGGAGTCGAGTATCTCTTTTCCGATGCATTATTCCTCCTGTACTGCTTCCCTCGCTCGCTCACATTGACGAAAATAACACACAATTTGCGTCCATATGAAATACTCTGGGTTCCCTGCCAGCTCATTCTAAATCGAGATACGTTTCCATAGAATCGATAGGTTTTTTTTTGGGAGTCGAGTATCTCTTTTCCGATGCATTATTCCTCCTATACTGCATCCCTCGCTCCCTCACATTGACGAATTAACACACAATTTGCGTCCATATGAAATAATCTGGGTTCCCTGCATTGTCCTTCTAAATCGAGATACGTTTCTACGGAAACGATAAGATTTTCTTTTGGCGACACGAGTATCTCTTTTCCGATGCATTATTCCTCCTTTACTGCATCCCTCGCTCGCGCACATTGACGAAGTAACACACAATTTGCGTCCATAAGAAATACTCTGGGTTCCCTGCATTGTCCTTATAATTCGAGATACATTTCTACGGAAACGATAGGATTTTCTTTTGGGAGTCGAGTATCTCTTTTCCGATGCTGTATTCCTTCTTTACTGCATCCCTCGCACTCTCACATTGACGAATTAACACACATTTTGCGTCCATATGAAATACTCTGGGTTCCCTGCATTGTCCTTCCAAATCGAGATATGTTTCTACAGAAACGATAGGATTTTCTTTTGGGAGTCGAGTATCTCTTTCCCGATGCATTATTCCTCCTTTACTGCATCCCTCGCTCCCTCACATTGACGAATTAACACACAATTTGCGTCCATATGATATACTATGGGTTCCCTGCATTGTCCATCTAAATCAAGATACGTTTCTACGGAAACGATAGGATTTTATTTTGGGAGTCGAGTATCTCTTTCCCGATGTATTTTTCCTCCTTTACTGCATCCCTCACTCCCTCACATTGACGAATTAACACACAATTTGCGTCCATATGAAATACTCTTGGTTCCCTGCCAGCTCATTCTAAATCGAGATCTGTTTCTACGGAAACGCTAGCATTTTCTTTTGGGAGTCGGGTATCTCTTTTCCGATGCATTATTCCTCCTTTACTACATCTCTCGCTCCCTCACATTGAAGAATTAACACACAATTTGCGTCCATATGAAATACTTTGGGTCCGTGCCATCTCTTCCTAAATCGATATACGTTTCTACGGAAAGAAAAGTTTTTCTTTTGGGAGTCGGGTATCTCTTTTCCTATGCATTATTCCTCCTTTACTGCATCCATCGCTCCCGCACATTGACGAAGTAACACACAATTTGCGTCCATAAGAAATACTCTGGATTCCCTGCATTGTCCTTCTAATTCGAGTTACATTTCTACGGAAACGATAGGATTTTCTTTTGGGAGTCGAGTATCTCTTTTCCGATGCTTTATTCCTTCATTACTGCATCCCTCGCACTCTCACATTGACGAATTAACACACATTTTGCGTCCATATGAAATACTCTGGGTTCCCTGCATTGTCCTTCCAAATCGAAATATGTTTGTACGGAAACGATAGGATTTTCTTTTGGGAGTCAAGTATCTCTTTTCCGATGCTTTATTCCTCCTTTACTGCATCCCTCGCTCCCTCACATTGACGAATTAACACACAATTTGCGTCCATATGAAATACTATGGGTTCCCTGCATTGTCCTTCTAAATCAAGATACGTTTCTACGGAAACGATAGGATTTTCTCTTGGGAGTCGAGTATCACTTTCCCGATGCATTATTCCTCCTTTACTGCATCCCTCGCTCCCTCACATTGACGAATTAACACACAATTTGCGTCCATATGTAATACTCTGGGTTCCCTGGATTGTCAATCTAAATCGAGACACGTTTCTACGGAAACGAAAGGATTTTCTTTTGGGAGTCGAGTATCTCTTATCCGATGCATTATTCCTCCTTTACTGCATCCCTCGCTCCCTCACATTGAGGAAAATAACACACAATTTGCGTCCATATGAAATACTTTGGGTTCCCTGCCATCTCCTTCTAAATCGAGATACGTTTCCACGGAATCGATAGGATTTTTTTTGGGAGTCGAGTATCTCTTTTCCGATGCATTATTCCTCCTTTACTGCATCCCTCGCTCCCTCACATTGACGAATTAACACACAATTTGCGACCATATGAAATACTATCGGTTCCCTGCATTGTCCTTCTAAATCAAGATACGTTCTACGGAAACGATAGGATTTTCTTTTGGGAGTCGAGTATCTCTTTCCCGATGCATTATCCCTCCTTTACTGCATCCCTCGCTCCCTCACATTGACGAATTAACACACAATTTGCGTCCATATGAAATACTCTGGGTTCCCTTCGTTGTCCTTGTAAATCGAGATACGTTTCTACGGAAAGAATAGGATTTTCATTTGGGAGTCGAGTATCTCTTTTCCGATGGATTATTCCTCCTTTACCGCATCCCTCGCTCCCTCACATTGACGAATTAACACACAATTTTCGTCCATATGAAATACTCTATGTTCCCTGCCAGCTCAGTCTAAATCGAGATCTGTTTCTACGGAAACGCTAGCATTTTCTTTCGGGAGTCGAGTATCTCTTTTCCGATGTATTATTCCTCCTTTACGACATCTCTCGCCCCCTCACATTGACGAATTAACACACAATTTTAGTCCATATGAAATACTTTCGGTTCTCTGCCATCTCTTTCTAAATCGAAATACGTTTCAACGGAAACGAAAGGTTTTTCTTTTTTGAGTCGAGTATCTTATTTCCGATGCATTATTCCTCCTTTACTGCATCCGTCGCTCCCTCACATTGACGAATTAACACACAATTTGCGTCAATATTAAATACTCTTGGTTCCCTGCCATCTCCTTCTAAATCGAGAAACGTTTCTACGGAAACTAAGGATTTTCTATTGGGAGTCAAGTATCTCTTTTCCGATGCATTATTCCTCCTTTACTGCATCCCACGCTCCCTCACATTGACGAATTAACACACAATTTGCGTCCATATGAAATACTCTGTGTTCCCTGCAGTGTCAATCTAAAACGAGATACGTTTCTACAGAAACGATAGGATTTTCTTTTGGGAGTCGAGTATCTCTTTTCCTATGCATTATTCCTCCTTTGCTGCATCCCTCGCACCCTCACATTGACGAAGTAACACACAATTTTCGTACATATGAAATACTCTGGGTACCCTGCCATCTCCTTCTAAATCGAGATACGTTTCTATGGAATCGATAGGATCTGTTTTGGGAGTCAAGTATCTCTTATCCGATGCATTATTCCTCCTTTACTGCATCCCTCGCTCCCTCACATTGACGAAGTAACACACAATTTGCTTCCATATGAAATACTCTGGGTTCCCTGAATTGTCCTTCTAAATCGAGATACGTTTCTACAGAAACGATAGGATTTTCTTTTGGCGAGTCGAGTATCTCTTTCCCGATGCATTATTCCTCATTTACTGCATCCCTCTCTCCCGCACATTGACGAATTAACACACAATTTGCGTCCATGTGAAATACTCTGGGTTCCCTGGATTGTCCTTCATATTTGAGATAAATTTCTACGGAAACGATAGGATTTTCTTTTCGGAGTCGAGTATCTATTTTCCGATGCATTATTCCTCCTTTACTGCATCCCTCGCTCCCTCACATTGACGAATTAACACACAATTTGCGTCCATATGAAATAATCTGGGTTCCCTGCATTGTCAATCTAAATCGAGACACGTTTCTACGGAAATGATAGGATTTTCTTTTGGGAGTCGAGTATCTCTTATCCGATGCATTATTCCACCTTAACTGCATCCCTCGCTCCCTCACATTGACGAAAATAACACACAATTTTCGTCCATATGAAATTCTTTGGGTTCCCTGTCATCTGCTTCAAAATCGAGATACGTTCCCTCGGAATCGATAGGATTTTTTTTGGGAGTCGAGTATCTCTTTTCCGATGCATTATACCTCCTTTACTGCATCCCTCGCTCCCACAAATTGACGAATTAACACACAATTTGCGTCCATATGAAATAATCTGGGTTCCCTGCATTGTCCTCCTAAATCGAGATACGTTTCTACGGAGATTTTCTTTTGGGAGTCGAGTATCTCTTTTCCGATGCATTATTCCTTCTTTACTGCATCCCTCGCACTCTCACATTGACGAATTAACACACATTTTGCGTCCATATGAAATACTCTGGGTTCCCTGCATTGTCCTTCCAAATCGAGATATGTTTCTACGGAAACGATAGGATTTTCTTTTGGGACTCGAGTATCTCCTTTCCGATGCATTATTCCCCCTTTACTGCATCCCTCGCTCCCTAACATAGACGAATTAACACACAATTTGCATCCATATGAAATAATATGGGTTCCCTGCATTGTCCTTCTAAATCAAGATACATTTTTACGGAAACGATAGGATTTTCTTTTGGGAGTCGAGTATCTCTTTCCCGATGCATTATTCCTCCTTTACTGCATCCCTCGCTTTCTCACATTGACGAATTAACACACAATTTGCGTCCATATGAAATACTCTGGGCTCCCTGCATTGTCAATCTAAATCGAGACACGTTTCTACGGAAACGATAGGATTTTCTTTTGGGAGTCGAGTATCTCTTTTCCGATGCATTATTCCTCTTTTACTTCATCCCTCGCTCCCTCACATTGACGAATTAACATACAGTTTGCGTCCATATGAAATACTCTGGGTTCCCTGCCACCTCCTTCTAAAGCGAGATACGTTTCTACGGAAACGATAGGATATTCATTTGGGAGTCTAGTATCTCTTATCCGATGCATTATTCCTCCTTTACTGCATCCATCGCTTTCTCAGATTGACGATTTAACACACAATTTGCGTCCATATGAAATACTCTGGGTTCCGTGGATTGTCAATCTAAATCGAGACACGTTTCTACGGAAACGAAAGGATTTTCTTTTGGGAGTCGAGTATCTCTTATCCGATGCATTATTCCTCCTTTACTGTATCCCTCGCTCCCTCACATTGAGGAAAGTAACACACAATTTGCGTCCAAAAAGAAATACTTTGGGTTCCCTGCCATCTCCTTCTAAATCGAGATACGTTTGCACGGAATCGATAGGATTTTTTTTGGGAGTCGAGTATCTCTTTTCCGATGCATTATTCCTCCTTTACTGCATCCCTCGCTCCCTCACATTGACGAATTAACACACAATTTGCGTCCATATGAATTAATCTGGGTTCCCTGCATTGTCCTTCTAAATCGAGATACGTTTCTATGGAAACGATAAGATTTTCTTTTGGCGACTCGAGTATCTCTTTTCCGATGTATTATTCCTTCTTTACTGCATGCCTCGCTCCCGCACATTAACGAAGTAACACACAATTTGCGTCCATAAGAAATACTCTGTGTTCCCTGCATTGTCCTTCTAATTGGAGATACATTTCTATGGAAACGATAGGATTTTCTTTTGGGAGTCGAGTATCTTTTTTCCGATGCATTATTCCTTCTTTACTCCATCCCTCGTACTCTCACATTGACGAATTAACACACAATTTGCGTCCATATGAAATACTCTGGGCTCCCTGCATTGTCAATCTAAATCGAGACACGTTTCTACGGAAACGATACGATTTTCATTTGGGAGTCGAGTATCTCTTTTCCGATGCATTATTCCTCTTATACTGCATCCCTCGCTCCCTCACATTGACGAATTAACACACAGTTTGCGTCCATATGAAATACTCTGGGTTCCCTGCCACCTCCTGCTAAATCGAGATACGTTTCTACGGAAACGATAGGATATTCATTTGGGAGTCTAGTATCACTTATCCGATGCATTATTCCTCCTTTACTGCATCCATCGCTTTCTCAGATTGACGATTTAACACACAATTTGCGTCCATATGAAATACTCTGGGTTCCCTGGATTGTCAATCTAAATCGAGACACGTTTCTACGGAAACGAAAGGATTTTCTTTTGGGAGTCGAGTATCTCTTATCCGATGCATTATTCCTCCTTAACTGCATCCCTCGCTCCCTCACATTGACGAAAATAACACACAATTTTCGTCCATATGAAATACTTTGGGTTCCCTGTCATCTCCTTCTAAATCGAGATACGTTCCCACGGAATCGATAGGATTTTTTTTGGGAGTCGAGTATCTCTTTTCCGATGCATTATTCCTCCTTTACTGCATCCCTCGCTCCCACACATTGACGAATTAACACACAATTTTCGTCCATATGAAATACTCTGGGTTCCCTGCCAGCTCATTCTAAATCGAGATCTGTTTCTACAGAAACGCTAGCATTTTCTTTTGGGAGTCGAGTATCTCTTTTCCGATGCTTTATTCCTTCTTTACTGCATCCCTCGCACTCTCACATTGACGAATTAAGACACATTTTGCGTCCATATGAAATACTCTGGGTTCCCTGCATTGTCCTTCCAAATCGAAACATGTTTGTACGGAAACGATAGGATTTTCTTTTGGGAGTCAAGTATCTCTTTTCCGATGCATTATTCCTCCTGTACTGCTTCCCTCGCTCCCTCACATTGACGAAAACAACACACAATTTGCGTCCATATGAAATACTCTGGGTTCCCGGCCATCTCCTTCTAAATCGAGATACATTTCTACGGAAACGATAGGATTTTCATTTGGGAGTCGAGTATCTCTTTTCCGATGCATTATTCCTCCTTTACTGCATCCCTCGCTTTCTCACATTGACGAATTAACACACAATTTGCGTCCATATGAAATACTCTGGGCTCCCTGCATTGTCAATCTAAATCGAGACACGTTTCTACGGAAACGATAGGATTTTCTTTTGGGAGTCGAGCATCTCTTTTCCGATGCATTATTCCTCTTTTACTTCATCCCTCGCTCCCTCACATTGACGAATTAACATACAGTTTGCGTCCATATGAAATACTCTGGGTTCCCTGCCACCTCCTTCTAAAGCGAGATACGTTTCTACGGAAACGATAGGATATTCATTTGGGAGTCTAGTATCTCTTATCCGATGCATTATTCCTCCTTTACTGCATCCATCGCTTTCTCAGATTGACGATTTAACACACAATTTGCGTCCATATGAAATACTCTGGGTTCCGTGGATTGTCAATCTAAATCGAGACACGTTTCTACGGAAGCGATACGATTTTCTTTTGGGAGTCGAGTATCTCTTTTCCGATGCATTATTCCTCTTTTACTGCATCCCTCGCTCCCTCACATTGACGAATTAACACACAGTTTGCGTCCATATGAAATACTCTGGGTTCCCTGCCACCTCCTGCTAAATCGAGATACGTTTCTACGGAAACGACAGGATATTCATTTGGGAGTCTAGTATCTCTTATCCGATGCATTATTCCTCCTTTACTGCATCCATCGCTTTCTCAGATTGACGATTTAACACACAATTTGCGTCCATATGAAATACTCTGGGTTCCCTGGATTGTCAATCTAAATCGAGACACGTTTCTACGGAAACGAAAGGATTTTCTTTTGGGAGTCGAGTATCTCTTATCCGATGCATTATTCCTCCTTTACTGCATCCCTCGCTCCCTCACATTGAGGAAAATAACACACAATTTGCGTCCATATGAAATACTTTGGGTTCCCTGCCATCTCCTTCTAAATCGAGATACGTTTCCACGGAATCGATAGGATTTTTTTTGGGAGTCGAGTATCTCTTTTCCGATGTATTATTCCTTCTTTACTGCATGCCTCGCTCCCGCACATTTACGAAGTAACACACAATTTGCGTCCATAAGAAATACTCTGTGTTCCCTGCATTGTCCTTCTAATTGGAGATACATTTCTATGGAAACGATAGGATTTTCTTTTGGGAGTCGAGTATCTTTTTTCCGATGCATTATTCCTTCTTTACTCCATCCCTCGTACTCTCACATTGACGAATTAACAATCATTTTGCGTCCATATGAAATACTCTGGGTTCCCTGCATTGTCCTCCCAAATCGAGATATGTTTCTACGGAAACGATAGGATCTTCTTTTGGGAGTCGAGTATCTCTTTTCCGATGCATTATTCCTCCTTTACTAAATCCCTCGCTCCCTCACATTGACGAATTAACACACAATTTGCGTCCATATGAAATACTATCGGTTCCCTGCATTGTCCTTCTAAATCAAGATACGTTCTACGGAAACGATAGGATTTTCTTTTGGGAGTCGAGTATCTCTTTCCCGATGCATTATCCCTCCTTTACTGCATCCCTCGCTCCCTCACACTGACGAATTAACACACAATTTGCGTCCATATGAAATACTCTGGGTTCCCTTCGTTGTCCTTGTAAATCGAGATACGTTTCTACGGAAACAATAGGATTTTCATTTGGGAGTCGAGTATCTCTTTTCCGATGGATTATTCCTCCTTTACCGCATCCCTCGCTCCCTCACATTGACGAATTAACACACAATTTTCGTCCATATGAAATACTCTATGTTCCCTGCCAGCTCAGTCTAAATCGAGATCTGTTTCTACGGAAACGCTAGCATTTTCATTCGGGAGTCGAGTATCTCTTTTCCGATGTATTATTCCTCCTTTACTACATCTCTCGCCCCCTCACATTGACGAATTAACACACAATTTTAGTCCATATGAAATACTTTCGGTTCTCTGCCATCTCTTTCTAAATCGAAATACGTTTCAACGGAAACGAAAGGTTTTTCTTTTTTGAGTCGAGTATCTCTTTTCCGATGCATTATTCCTCCTTTACTGCATCCCTCGCTCCCTCACATTGACGAATTATCACACAATTTGCGTCCATATGAAATAATCTGGGTTCCCTGCATTGTCAATCTAAATCGAGACACGTTTCTACGGAAATGATAGGATTTTCTTTTGGGAGTCGAGTATCTCTTATCCGATGCATTATTCCTCCTTAACTGCATCCCTCGCTCCCTCACATTGACGAAAATAACACACAATTTTCGTCCATATGAAATACTTTGGTATCCCTGTCATCTCCTTCAAAATCGAGATACGTTCCCACGGAATCGATAGGATTCTTTTTGGGAGTCGAGTATCTCTTTTCCGATGCATTATTCCTCCTTTACTGCATCCCTCGCTCCCACACATTGACGAATTAACACACAATTTGCGTCCATATGAAATAATCTGGGTTCCCTGCATTGTCCTCCTAAATCGAGATACGTTTCTACGGAAACGACGGAATTTTCGTCTGAGAGTCGAGTATCTGTTATCCGATGCATTATTCCTCCTTTACTGTATCCCTCGCTCCCTCACATTGACGAATTAACACACTATTTGCGTCCATATGAAATACTCTGGGTTCCCTGCATTGTCCTTCCAAATCGAGATATGTTTCTACGGAAACGATAGGATTTTCTTTTGGGAGTCGAGTATCTCTTTTCCGATGAATTATTCCTCCTGTACTGCTTCCCTCGCTCCCTCACATTGACGAAAATAACACACAATTTGCGTCCATATGAAATACTCTGGGTTCCCGGCCATCTCCTTCTAAATCGAGATACATTTCTACGGAAACGATAGGATTTTCATTTGGGAGTCGAGTATCGCTTTTCCGATGCATTATTCCTCCTTTACTGCATCCCTCGCTTTCTCACATTGACGAATTAACACACAATTTGCGTCCATATGAAATACTCTGGGCTCCCTGCATTGTCAATCTAAATCGAGACACGTTTCTACGGAAACGATACGATTTTCTTTTGGGAGTCGAGTATCTCTTTTCCGGTGCATTATTCCTCTTTTACTGCATCCCTCGCTCCCTCACATTGACGAATTAACACACAGTTTGCGTCCATATGAAATACTCTGGGTTAACTGCCACCTCCTTCTAAATCGAGATACGTTTCTACGGAAACGATAGGATATTCATTTGGGAGTCTAGTATCTCTTATCCGATGCATTATTCCTCCTTTACTGCATCCATCGCTTTCTCAGATTGACGATATAACACACAATTTGCGTCCATATGAAATACTCTGGGTTCCCTGGATTGTCAATCTAAATCGAGACACGTTTCTACGGATACGAAAGGATTTTCTTTTGGGAGTCGAGTATCTCTTATCCGATGCATTATTCCTCCTTTACTGCATCCCTCGCTCCCTCACATTGAGGAAAATAACACACAATTTGCGTCCATATGAAATACTTTGGGTTCCCTGCCATCTCCTTCTAAATCGAGATACGTTTCCACGGAATCGATAGGATTTTTTTTGGGAGTCGAGTATCTCTTTTCCGATGCATTATTCCTCCTTTACTGCATCCCTCGCTCCCTCACATTGACGAATTAACACACAATTTGCGTCCATATGAATTAATCTGGGTTCCCTGCATTGTCCTTCTAAATCGAGATACGTTTCTACGGAAACGATAAGATTTTCTTTTGGCGACTCGAGTATCTCTTTTCCGATGTATTATTCCTTCTTTACTGCATGCCTCGCTCCCGCACATTTACGAAGTAACACACAATTTGCGTCCATAAGAAATACTCTGTGTTCCCTGCATTGTCCTTCTAATTGGAGATACATTTCTACGGAAACGATAGGATTTTCTTTTGGGAGTCGAGTATCTTTTTTCCGATGCATTATTCCTTCTTTACTCCATCCCTCGTACTCTCACATTGACGAATTAACAATCATTTTGCGTCCATATGAAATACTCTGGGTTCCCTGCATTGTCCTCCCAAATCGAGATATGTTTCTACGGAAACGATAGGATCTTCTTTTGGGAGTCGAGTATCTCTTTTCCGATGCATTATTCCTCCTTTACTGCATCCCTCGCTCCCTCACATTGACGAATTAACACACAATTTGCGTCCATATGAAATACTCTGGGTTCCCTGCTATCTCCTTCTAAATCGAGATACGTTTCTACGGAAACGATAGGATTTTCTTTTGGGAGTCGAGTATTTCTTTTCCGATGCATTATTCCTCCTGTACTGCTTCCCTCGCTCCCTCACATTGACGAAAATAACACACAATTTGCGTCCATATGAAATACTCTGGGTTCCCGGCCATCTCCTTCTAAATCGAGATACATTTCTACGGAAACGATAGGATTTTCATTTGGGAGTCGAGTATCTCTTTTCCGATGCATTATTCCTCCTTTACTGCATCCCTCGCTTTCTCACATTGACGAATTAACACACAATTTGCGTCCATATGAAATACTCTGGGCTCCCTGCATTGTCAATCTAAATCGAGACACGTTTCTACGGAAACGATAGGATTTTCTTTTGGGAGTCGAGTATCTCTTTTCCGATGCATTATTCCTCTTTTACTGCATCCCTCGCTCCCTCACATTGACGAATTAACACACAGTTTGCGTCCATATGAAATACTCTGGGTTCCCTGCCACCTCCTTCTAAATCGAGATACGTTTCTACGGAAACGATAGGATATTCATTTGGGAGTCTAGTATCTCTTATCCGATGCATTATTCCTCCTTTACTGCATACATCGCTTTCTCAGATTGACGATTTAACACACAATTTGCGTCCATATGAAATACTCTGGGTTCCCTGGATTGTCAATCTAAATAGAGACACGTTTCTACGGAAACGAAAGGATTTTCTTTTGGGAGTCGAGTATCTCTTATCCGATGCATTATTCCTCCTTTACTGTATCCCTCGCTCCCTCACATTGAGGAAAATAACACACAATTTGCGTCCATATGAAATACTTTGGGTTCCCTGCCATCTCCTTCTAAATCGAGATACGTTTCCACGGAATCGATAGGATTTTTTTTGGGAGTCGAGTATCTCTTTTCCGATGCATTATTCCTCCTTTACTGCATCCCTCGCTCCCTCACATTGACGAATTAACACACAATTTGCGTCCATATGAATTAATCTGGGTTCCCTGCATTGTCCTTCTAAATCGAGATACGTTTCTACGGAAACGATAAGATTTTCTTTTGGCGACTCGAGTATCTCTTTTCCGATGTATTATTCCTTCTTTACTGCATGCCTCGCTCCCGCACATTAACGAAGTAACACACAATTTGCGTCCATAAGAAATACTCTGTGTTCCCTGCATTGTCCATCTAATTGGAGATACATTTCTACGGAAACGATAGGATTTTCTTTTGGGAGTCGAGTATCTTTTTTCCGATGCATTATTCCTTCTTTACTCCATCCCTCGTACTCTCACATTGACGAATTAACACACATTTTGCGTCCATATGAAATACTCTGTGTTCCCTGCATTGTCCTCCCAAATCGAGATATGTTTCTACGGAAAGAATAGGATTTTCATTTGGGAGTCGAGTATCTCTTTTCCGATGGATTATTCCTCCTTTACCGCATCCCTCGCTCCAGCACATTGACGAATTAACACACAATTTTCGTCCATATGAAATACTCTATGTTCCCTGCCAGCTTAGTCTAAATCGAGATCTCTTTCTACGGAAACGCTAGCATTTTCTTTCGGGAGTCTAGTATCTCTTATCCGATGCATTATTCCTCCTTTACTGCATCCCTCGCTCCATCACATTGACGAATTATCACACAATTTGCGTCCATATGAAATAATCTGGGTTCCCTGCATTGTCAATCTAAATCGAGACACATTTCTACGGAAATGATAGGATTTTCTTTTGGGAGTCGAGTATCTCTTATCCGATGCATTATTCCACCTTAACTGCATCCCTCGCTCCCTCACATTGACGAAAATAACACACAGTTTTCGTCCATATGAAATACTTTGGGTTCCCTGTCATCTCCTTCAAAATCGAGATACGTTCCCACGGAATCGATAGGATTTTTTTTGGGAGTCGAGTATCTCTTTTCCGATGCATTATTCCTCCTTTACTGCATCCCTCGCTCCCACACATTGACGAATTAACACATAATTTGCGTCCATATGAAATAATCTGGGTTCCCTGCATTGTCCTCCTAAATCGAGATACGTTTCTACGGAAACGATAGGATTTTCTTTTGGGAGTCGAGTATCTCTTTTCCGATGCATTATTCCTTCTTTACTGCATCCCTCGCACTCTCACATTGACGAATTAACACACATTTTGCGTCCATATGAAATACTCTGGGTTCCCTGCATTGTCCTTCCAAATCGAGATATGTTTCTACGGAAACGATAGGATTTTCTTTTGGGAGTCGAGTATCTCTTTTCCGATGCATTATTCCTTCTTTACTGCATCACTCGCTCCCTAACATATACGAATTAACACACAATTTGCATCCATATGAAATAATATGGGTTCCCTGCATTGTCCTTCTAAATCAAGATACATTTTTAAGGAAACGATAGGATTTTCTTTTGGGAGTCGAGTATCTCTTTCCCGATGCATTATTCCTCCTTTACTGCATCCATCGCTCCCTCACATTGACGAATTAACACACACTTTGCGTCCATATGAAATACTCTGGGTTCCCTGCGTTGTCCTTGTAAATCGAGATACGTTTCTACGGAAACGATAGGATTTTCATTTGGGAGTCGAGTATCTCTTTTCCGATCCATTATTCCTCCTTTACCGCATCCCTCGCTCCCTCACATTGACGAATTAACACACAATTTTCGTCCATATGAAATACTCTGGGTTCCCTGCCAGCTCATTCTAAATCGAGATCTGTTTCTACGGAAACGCTAGCATTTTCTTTTGGGAGTCGAGTGTCTCTTTTCCGATGCTTTATTCCTTCTTTACTGCATCCCTCGCACTCTCACATTGACGAATTAAGACACATTTTGCGTCCATATGAAATACTCTGGGTTCCCTGCATTGTCCTTTCAAATCGAAACATGTTTGTACGGAAACGATAGGATTTTCTTTTGGGAGTCAAGTATCTCTTTTCCGATGCATTATTCCTCCTGTACTGCTTCCCTCGCTCACTCACATTGACGAATTAACACACAATTTGCGTCCATATGAAATACTCTGGGTACCCTGCTATCTCCTTCTAAATCGAGAAACGTTTCTACGGAAACGATAGGATTTTCTTTTGGGAGTCGAGTATCTCTTTTCCGATGCATTATTCCTCCTGTACTGCTTCCCTCGCTCCCTCACATTGACGAAAATAACACACAATTTGCGTCCATATGAAATACTCTGGGTTCCCAGCCATCTCCTTCTAAATCGAGATACATTTCTACGGAAACGATAGGATTTTCATTTGGGAGTCGAGTATCTCTTTTCCGATGCATTATTCCTCCTTTACTGCATCCCTCGCTTTCTCACATTGACGAATTAACACACAATTTGCGTCCATATGAAATACTCTGGGCTCCCTGCATTGTCAATCTAAATCGAGACACGTTTCTACGGATACGATAGGATTTTCTTTTGGGAGTCGAGTATCTCTTTCCCGATACATTATTCCTCTTTTACTGCATCCCTCGCTCCCTCACATTGACGAATTAACACACAGTTTGCGTCCATATGAAATACACTGGGTTCCCTGCCACCTCTTTCTAAATCGAGATACGTTTCTACGGAAACGATAGGATATTCATTTGGGAGTCTAGTATCTCTTATCCGATGCATTATTCCTCCTTTACTGCATCCATCGCTTTCTCAGATTGACGATTTAACACACAATTTGCGTCCATATGAAATACTCTGCGTTCCCTGGATTGTCAATCTAAATCGAGACACGTTTCTACGGAAACGAAAGGATTTTCTTTTGGGAGTCGAGTATCTCTTATCCGATGCATTATTCCTCCTTTACTGCATCCCTCGCTCCCTCACATTGAGGAAAATAACACACAATCTGCGTCCATATGAAATACTTTGGGTTCCCTGCCATCTCCTTCTAAATCGAGATACGCTTCCACGGAATCGATAGGATTTTTTTTGGGAGTCGAGTATCTCTTTTCCGATGCATTATTCCTCCTTTACTGCATCCCTCGCTCCCTCACATTGACGAATTAACACACAATTTGCGTCCATATGAATTAATCTGGGTTCCCTGCATTGTCCTTCTAAATGGAGATACGTTTCTACGGAAACGATAAGATTTCCTTTTGGCGACTCGAGTATCTCTTTTCCGATGTATTATTCCTTCTTTACTGCATGCCTCGCTCCCGCACATTTACGAAGTAACACACAATTTGCGTCCATAAGAAATACTCTGTGTTCCCTGCATTGTCCTTCTAATTGGAGATACATTTCTACAGAAACGATGGGATTTTCTTTTGGGAGTCGAGTATCTTTTTTCCGATGCATTATTCCTTCTTTACTCCATCCCTCGTACTCTCACATTGACGAATTAACACACATTTTGCGTCCATATGAAATACTCTCGGTTCCCAGCATTGTCCTCCCAAATCGAGATATGTTTCTACGGAAACGATAGGATCTTCTTTTGGGAGTCGAGTGTCTCTTTTCCGATGCATTATTCCTCCTTTACTGCATCCCTCGCTCCCTCACATTGACGAATTAACACACAATTTGCGTCCATATGAAATACTCTGGGTTCCCTGCTATCTCCTTCTAAATCGAGATACGTTTCTACGGAAACGATAGGATTTTCTTTTGGGAGTCGAGTATCTCTTTTCCGATGCATTATTCCTCCTGTACTGCTTCCCTCGCTCCCTCACATTGACGAAAATAACACACAATTTGCGTCCATATGAAATACTCTGGGTTCCCGGCCATCTCCTTCTAAATCGAGATACATTTCTACGGAAACGATAGGATTTTCATTTGGGAGTCGAGTATCTCTTTTCCGATGCATTATTCCTCCTTTACTGCATCCCTCGCTTTCTCACATTGACGAATTAACACACAATTTGTGTCCATATGAAATACTCTGGGCTCCCTGCATTGTCAATCTAAATCGAGACACGTTTCTACGGAAACGATAGGATTTTCTTTTGGGAGTCGAGTATCTCTTTTCCGATGCATTATTCCTCTTTTACTGCATCCCTCGCTCCCTCACATTGACGAATTAACACACAGTTTGCGTCCATGTGAAATACTCTGGGTTCCCTATCACCTCCTTCTAAATCGAGATACGTTTCTACGGAAACGATAGGATATTCATTTGGGAGTCTAGTATCTCTTATCCGATGCATTATTCCTCCTTTACTGCATCCATCGCTTTCTCAGATTGACGATTTAACACACAATTTGCGTCCATATGAAATACTCTGGGTTCCCTGGATTGTCAATCTAAATCGAGACACGTTTTACGGAAACGAAAGGATTTACTTTTGGGAGTCGAGTATCTCTTATCCGATGCATTATTCCTCCTTCACTGCATCTCTCGCTCCCTCACATTGACGAATTAACACACAATTTGCGTCCATATAAAGTACTCTGGGTTCCCTGCATTTACCTTCTAAATCGTGATACGTTTCTACGGAAACAATAGGATATTCCTTTGGGAGTAGAGTATCTCTATTCCGATGCATTATTCCTCCTTTACTGCATCCCTCGCTCCTCCGCATTGACGAAATAACACACAAATTGCGTCCATATGAAATACTCTGTGTTCCCTGCATTATCCTTCTAAATCGAGATACGATTCTACGGAAACGATAGGATTTTCTTTTGGGAGTCGAATATCTCTTTTCCGATGCTTCATTCCTCCTTTACTGCATCCCTCGCTCCCTCACATTGACGAATTAATACACAATTTGCGTCTATATGAAATACTCTGGGTTCCCTGCCGTCTCCTTCTAAATCACGATACGTTTCTACAGGAACGATAGGATTTTCTTTTGGGAGTCGAGTATCTGTTTTCCGATGCATTATTCCTCCTTTACTGCATCCCTCGCTCCGTCACATTGACGATTTAACACACTATTTGCGTCCATATGAAATACTCTGGGTTCCCTGCATAGTCCTTCTAAATCGACATACGTTTCTACGGAAACGATAGGATTTTCTTTTGGGAGACGAGTATCTCTTTTCCGATGCATTATTCCTCCTTTACTGAATCCCTTGCTCCCTCACATTGACGAATTAACACACAATTTGCGTCCATATGAAATACTCTGGAGTCCCTGCCGTCTCCTTCTAAATCAAGACACGTTTCAACAGAAACGATATGATTTTCTTTTGGGAGTCGAGTATCTCGTTTCCGAAGCATTATTCCTCCTTTACTGCATCCCTCGCTCCCTCACATTGACGAATTAACACACAATTTGCCTCCATATAAAATACTCTGGGTTCCCTGCATTGACCTTCTAAATCGAGATACGTTTCTATGGAAACGATAGTATTTTCTTTTGGGAGTCGAGTATCTGTTTTCCGAAGCATTATTCCTCCTTTACTGCATCCCTCGCTCCCTCACATTGACGAATTAATAATCTATTTGCGTCCATATTAAATACTCTGGAGTCCCTGCCGTCTCCTTCTAAATCGAGATACGTTTCTACAGAAACGATAGGATTTTCTTTTGGGTGTCGAGTATCTCTTTTCCGATGCATTATTCCTCCTTTACTGCATCCCTCGCTCCCTCACATTGACGAATTAACACACAATTTGCGTCCATAAGAAATACTCTGGGTTTCCTGCATTTTCCTTCTAAATTGAGATACGTTTCTACGGAAACGATAGGATTTTCTTTTGGGAGTCGAGTATCTCTTTTCCGAAGCATTATTCCTCCTTTACTGCATCACTCGCTCCCTCACATGACGAATTGACACACAATTAGCGTCCATATGAAATACTCTGTTTTCCCTGCATTTACTTTCTAAATCGAGATACGTTTCTACGGAAACAATAGGATATTTTATTGGGAGTAGAGTATCTCTATTCCGATGCATTATTCCTCCTTTACTGCATCCCTTGCTCCCTGACATTGACGAATTGACACACAATTAGCGTCCATATGAGTTACTCTGGTGTCCCTGCCGTCTCCTTCTAAATCGAGATACGTTTCTACAGAAACGAAAGGATTTTCTTTTGGGTGTCGAGTATCTCTTTTCCGATGCATTATTCCTCCTTTACTGCATCCCTCGCTCCCTCACATTGACGAATTAACACACAATTTGCGTCCATACGAAATACTCTGGGTTTCCTGCATTGTCCTTCTAAAACGAAATACGTTTATACGGAAACGGTAGGATTTTCTTTTGGGAGTCGAGTATCTCTTTTCCGAAGCATTATTCCTCCTTTACTGCATCCCTCGCTCCCTCACATTGACGAATTAACACACAATTAGCGTCCATATGAAATACTCTGTTTTCCCTGCATTGACCTTCTAAATCGAGATATGTTTATACGGAAACAATAGGATATTCTTTTGGGAGTAGAGTATCTCTATTCCGATGCGTTTTTCCTCCTTTACTGCATCCCTCGCTCCCTCACATTAATGAATTAACACACAATTTGCGTTCATATGAAATACTCTGGGTTCCATGCATTGTCTTTCTAAATCGACATACGTTTCTACGGAAACGATAGGATTTTCTTTAGGGAGTCGAGTATCTCATTTCCGATGCATTATTCCTCCTTTACTGCATCCCTTGCTCCCTCACATTTACGAATTGACACACAATTTGCGTCCATATGAAATACTCTGGAGTCCCTGACGTCTCCTTCTAAATCGAGATACGTTTCTACAGAAACCATAGGATTTTCTTTTGGGTCTCGAGTATCTCTTTTCCGATGCATTATACCTCCTTTACTGCATCCCTCGCTCCCTCACATTGACGAATTAACACACAATTTGCGTCCATACGAAATACTCTGGGTTTCCTGCATTGTCCTTCTAAAACGAGATACGTTTCTACGGAAACGATAGGATTTTCTTTTGGGAGTCGAGTATCCCTTTTCCGATGCATTATTCCTCCTTTACTGCATCCCTCGCTCCCTCACATTGACGAATTAACACACAATTTGCGTCCATATGAAATAATCTGGGTTCCCTGCCGTCTCCTTCTAAATCAAGATACGTTTCTACAGGAACGATATCATTTTCTTTTGGGAGTCGAGTATCTCTTTTCCGAAGCATTATTCCTCCTTTACTGCATCCCTCGCTCCCTCACATTGACGAATTAACACACAATTAAAGTCCATATAAAATACTCTGTTTTCCCTGCATTGACCTTCTAAATCGAGATACGTTTCTACGGAAACAATAAGATATTATTTTGGTAGTACAGTATCTCAATTCCGATGCATTTTTCCTCCTTTACTGCATCCCTCGCTCCCTCACATTGACGAATTAACACACAATTTGCGTCTATTTGAAATACTCTGGATTCCCTGCCGTCTCCTTCTAAATCAAGATACGTTTCTACAGGAACGATGGGATTTTCTTTTGGGAGTCGAGTATCTCTTTTCCGATGCATTATTCCTCCTTTACTGCATCCCTCGCTCCCTCACATTGACGAATTAACACACAATTTGCGTCCATATAAAATACTCTGGGTTCCCTGCATTTACCTTCTAAATCATGGTACGTTTCTACGGAAACAATAGGATATTCCCTTGGGAGTAGAGTATCTCTATTCCATTGCATTATTCCTCCTTTACTGCATCCCTCCCTCCTCCACGTTGACGAAATAACACACAATTTGCGTCCATATGAAATACTCTGTGTTCCCTGCATTATCCTTCTATATCGAGATACGATTCTACGGAAACGATAGGATTTTCTTTTGGGAGTCGAATATCTCTTTTCCGATGCTTCATTCCTCCTTTACTGCATCCCTCGCTCCCTCACATTGACGAATTAACACAGAATATGCGTCCATACGAAATACCCTGGGTTTCCTGCATTGTCCTTCTAAATCGAGATACGTTTAACGGAAACGATAGGATTTTCTTTTGGGAGTCGTGTATCTCTTTTCCGATGCATTATTCCTCCTTTACTGCATCACTCGCTCCCTCACATTGACGAATCACCACACAATTTGCGATCATATGAAATTCTCTGGGTTCCCTGCATTGTCCTTCTAAATTGACATACGTTTCTACGGAAACGATAGGATTTTCTTTTGGGAGTCGAGTATCTCTTTTCCGATGCATTATTCCTCATTTACTGCATCCCTCGCTCCCTCACATTGAGGAATCAACACACAATTTGCGTTCATATGAAATTCTCTGGGTTCCCTGCATTGTCCTTCTAAATCGACATACGTTTCTACGGAAACGATAGGATTTTCTTTTGGGAGTCGAGTATCTCTATTCCGATTAATTATTCATCCTTTACGGCATCCCTTGCTCCCTCACATTGACGAATTAACACATAATTTGCGTCCATATGAAATACTCTGGGTTCCATGCCGCCTCCTTCTAAATCGAGGTACGTTTCTACAGAAACGATAGGATTTTGTTTTGGGAGTCGAGTATCTCTTTTCCGATGCATTATTCCTCCTTTACTGCTACCCTCGCTCCATCACATTGACGAATTAACACACAATTTGCGTCCATACGAAATACTCTGGGTTCCCTACATTGTCTTTCTAAACCGAGATACGTTTGTATGGAAACGATAGGATTTTCTTTTTGGAGTCGAGTATCTCTTCTCCGATGCATTATTCCTCTGTTACTGCATCCCTCGCTCCCTCACATTGACGAATTAACAAACAATTTGCGTCCATATGAAGTACTCTGGGTTCCCTGCCATCTCCGTCTAAATCGAGATACGTTTCTACGGAAACGATAGAATTTTCGTCTGGGAGTCGAGTATCTGTATTCCGATGCATTATTCCTCCTTTACTGCATCCGTCGCTCCGTCACATTGACGAATTAACACACTATTTGCGTCCATATGAAATACTCTGGGTTCCCTGCATAGTCCTTCTAAATCGACACACGTTTCTACGGAAACGATAGGATTTTCTTTTGGGAGTCGAGTATCTCTTTTCCGATGCATTATTCCTCCTTTACTGCATCCCTTGCTCCCTCACATTGACGAATTAACACACAATTTGCATCCATATGAAATACTCTGGGTTCCCTGCCGTCTCCTTCTAAATCAAGATACGTTTCTACAGAAACGATATGATTTTCTTTTGGGAGTCGAGTATCTCTTTTCCGAAGCATTATTCCTCCTTTACTGCATCCCTCGCTCCCTCACATTGACGAATTAACACACAATTTGCCTCCATATAAAATACTCTGGGTTCCCTGCATTGACCTTCTAAATCGAGATACGTTTCTACGGAAACAATAGGATATTCTTTTGGGAGTAGAGTATCTCTATTCCGATGCATTTTTCCTCATTTACTGCATCCCTCGCTCCTCCGCGTGGCGAAATAACACACAATTTGCGTCCATATGAAATACTCTGTGTTCCCTGCATTATCCTTCTAAATCGAGATACGATTCTACGGAAACGATAGGAATTTCTTTAATGAGTCGAATATCTCTTTTCCGATGCTTCATTCCTCCTTTACTGCATCCCTCGCTCCCTCACATTGACGAATTAACACAGAATTTGCGTCCATACGAAATACCCTGGGTTTCCGGCATTGTCCTTCTAATTCGAGATAAGTTTAATGGAAACGATAGGATTTTTTTTTGGGAGTCGAGTATCTCTTTTCCGATGCATTATTCCTCCTTTACTGCATCCCTCGCTCCCTCACATTGAAGAATTAACACTAAATTTCGTCCATATGAAATACTCTGGGTTCCCTGCATTGTCCTTCTAAATCGAGATACGTTTCTACGGAAACGATAGAATTTTCTTTTGGGAGTCGAGTATCTGTTTTCCGATGCATTATTCCCCCTTTACTGCATCCCTCGCTCCCTCACATTGACGATTTAATAAACTATTTGCGTCCATATGAAATACTCTTGGTTCCCTACATAGTCCTTCTAAATCGACATACGTTTCTACGGAAACGATAGGATTTTCTTTTGGGAGTCGGGTATCTCATTTCCCATGCATTATTCCTCCTTTACTGCACCCCTTGCTCCCTCACATTGACGAATTGACACACAATTTGCGTCCATATGAAATACTCTGGAGTCCCTGCCGTCTCCTTTTAAATCGAGATACGTTTCTACAGAAACGATAGGATTTTCTTTTGGGTGTCGAGTATCTCTTTTCCGATGTATTATTCCTCCTTTACTGCATCCCTCGCTCCCACACATTGACGAATTAACACACAATTTGCGTCTATAAGAAATACTCTGGGTTTCCTGCATTTTCCTTCTAAATCAAGATACGTTTCTACGGAAACGATAGGATTTTCTTTTGGGAGTCGAGTATCTCTTTTCCGATGCATTATTCCTCCTTTACTGCATCCCTCGCTCCCTCACATTGACGAATTAACACACAATTTGCGTCCATATGAAATACTCTGGGTTCCCTGCCGTCTCCTTCTAAATCAAGATACGTTTCTACAGGAACGATATGATTTTCTTTTGGGAGTCGAGTATCTCTTTTCCGAAGCATTATTCCTCCTTTACTGCATCCCTCGCTACCTCACATTGACGAATTGACACACAATTTGCGTCCATATAAAATACTCTGGGTTCCCTGCATTGACTTTCTAAATCGAGATACGTTTCTACGGAAACAATATGATATTCTTTTGGGAGTATCTCATTTCCCATGCATTATTCCTCCTTTACTGCACCCCTTGCTCCCTCTATTCCGATGCATTTCTCCTCCTTTACTGCATCCCTCGCTCCCTCACATTGACGAATTAACACACAATTTGCGTCTATATGAAATACTCTGGGTTCCCTGCCGTCTCCTTCTAAATCAAGATACGTTTCTACAGGAACGATGGGATTTTCTTTTGGGAGTCGAGTATCTCTTTTCCGATGCATTATTCCTCCTTTACTGCATCCCTCGCTCCCTCACATTGACGAATTAACACACAATTTGCGTCCATATAAAATACTCTGGGTTCCCTGCATTTACCTTCTAAATCATGATACGTTTCTACGGAAACAATAGGATATTCCCTTGGGAGTAGAGTATCTCTATTCCGATGCATTATTCCTCCTTTACTGCATCCCTCGCTCCTCCACATTGACGAAATAACACACAATTTGCGTCCATATGAAATACTCTGTGTTCCCTGCATTATCCTTCTATATCGAGATACGATTCTACGGAAACGATAGGATTTTCTTTTGGGAGTCGAATATCTCTTTTCCGATGCTTCATTCCTCCTTTACTGCATCCCTCGCTCCCTCACATTGACGAATTAACACAGAATATGCGTCCATACGAAATACCCTGGGTTTCCTGCATTGTCCTTCTAAATCGAGATACGTTTAACGGAAACGATAGGATTTTCATTTGGGAGTCGTGTATCTCTTTTCCGATGCATTATTCCTCCTTTACTGCATCACTCGCTCCCTCACATTGACGAATCACCACACAATTTGCGATCATATGAAATTCTCTGGGTTCCCTGCATTGTCCTTCTAAATTGACATACGTTTCTACGGAAACGATAGGATTTTCTTTTGGGAGTCGAGTATCTCTTTTCCGATGCATTAATCCTCCGTTACTGCATCCCTCGCTCCCTCACATTGACGAATTAACAAACAATTTGCGTCCATATGAAATACTCTGGGTTCCATGCCGCCTCCTTCTAAATCGAGGTACGTTTCTACAGAAACGATAGGATTTTGTTTTGGGAGTCGAGTATCTCTTTTCTGATGCATTATTCCTCCTTTACTGCTACTCTCGCTCCCTCACATTGACGAATTAACACACAATTTGCGTCCATACGAAATACTCTGGGTTCCCTACATTGTCTTTCTAAACCGTGATACGTTTGTATGGAAACGATAGGATTTTCTTTTTGGAGTCGAGTATCTCTTCTCCGATGCATTAATCCTCCGTTACTGCATCCCTCGCTCCCTCACATTGACGAATTAACAAACAATTTGCGTCCATATGAAGTACTCTGGGTTCCCTGCCATCTCCGTCTAAATCGAGATACGTTTCTACGGAAACGATAGAATTTTCGTCTGGGAGTCGAGTATCTGTATTCCGATGCATTATTCCTCCTTTACTGCATCCCTCGCTCCGTCACATTGACGAATTAACACACTATTTGCGTCCATATGAGATACTCTGGGTTCCCTGCATAGTCCTTCTAAATCGACACACGTTTCTACGGAAGCGATAGGATTTTCTTTTGGGAGTCGAGTAACTCTTTTCCGATGCATTATTCCTCCTTTACTGCATCCCTTGCTCCCTCACATTGACGAATTAACATACAATTTGCGTCCATATGAAATACTCTGGGTTCCCTGCCGTCTCCTTCTAAATCAAGATACGTTTCTACAGAAACGATATGATTTTCTTTTGGGAGTCGAGTATCTCTTTTCCGAAGCATTATTCCTCCTTTACTGCATCCCTCGCTCCCTCACATTGACGAATTAACACACAATTTGCCTCCATATAAAATACTCTGGGTTCCCTGCATTGACCTTCTAAATCGAGATACGTTTCTACGGAAACAATAGGATATTCTTTTGGGAGTAGAGTATCTCTATTCCGATGCATTTTTCCTCCTTTACTGCATCCCTCGCTCCTCCGCGTGCCGAAATAACACACAATTTGCGTCCATATGAAATACTCTGTGTTCCCTGCATTATCCTTCTAAATCGAGATACGATTCTACGGAAACGATAGGACTTTCTTTAATGAGTCGTATATCTCTTTTCCGATGCTTCATTCCTCCTTTACTGCATCCCTCGCTCCCTCACATTGACGAATTAACACAGAATTTGCGTCCATACGAAATACCCTGGGTTTCCGGCATTGTCCTTCTAATTCGAGATAAGTTTAATGGAAACGATAGGATTTTCTTTTGGGAGTCGAGTATCTCTTTTCCGATGCATTATTCCTCCTTTACTGCATACCTCGCTCCGTCACATTGAAGAATTAACACTAAATTTCGTCCATATGAAATACTCTGGGTTCCCTGCATTGTCCTTCTAAATCGAGATACGTTTCTACGGAAACGATAGAATTTTCTTTTGGGAGTCGAGTATCTGTTTTCCGATGCATTATTCCTCCTTTACTGCATCCCTCGCTCCCTCACATTGACGATTTAATAAACTATTTGCGTCCATATGAAATACTCTTGGTTCCCTACATAGTCCTTCTAAATCGACATACGTTTCTACGGAAACGATAGGATTTTCTTTTGGGAGTCGGGTATCTCATTTCCCATGCATTATTCCTCCTTTACTGCATCCCTTGCTCCCTCACATTGACGAATTGACACAAAATTTGCGTCCATATGAAATACTCTGGAGTCCCTGCCGTCTCCTTCTAAATCGAGATACGTTTCTACAGAAACGATAGGATTTTCTTTTGGGTGTCGAGTATCTCTTTTCCGATGCATTATTCCTCCTTTACTGCATCCCTCGCTCCCTCACATTGACGAATTAACACACAATTTGCGTCTATAAGAAATACTCTGGGTTTCCTGCATTTTCCTTCTAAATCGAGATACGTTTCTACGGAAACGATAGGATTTTCTTTTGGGAGTCGAGTATCTCTTTTCTGATGCATTATTCCTCCTTTACTGCATCCCTCGCTCCCTCACATTGACGAATTAACACACAATTTGCGTCCTTATGAAATACTCTGGGTTCCCTGCATTGTCCTTCTAAATCAAGATACGTTTCTACAGGAACGATATGATTTTCTTTTGGGAGTCGAGTATCTCTTTTCCGAAGCATTATTCCTCCTTTACTGCATGCCTCGCTCCCTCACATTGACGAATTGACACACAATTTGCGTCCATATAAAATACTCTGGGTTCCCTGCATTGACCTTCTAAATCGAGATACGTTTCTACGGAAAGAATAGGATATTCTTTTGGGAGTAGAGTATCTCTATTCCGATGCATTTCTCCTCCTTTACTGCATCCCTCGCTCCCTCACATTGACGAATTAACACACAATTTGCGTTCATATGTAATACTCTGGGTTCCCTGCATTGTCCTTCTAAATCGACATACGTTTCTACGTAAACGATAGGATTTTCTTTTTGGAGTCGAATATCTCTTTTCCGATGCATTATTCCTCCTCTACTGCATCCCTTGCTCCCTCATTTTGATGAATTAACACACAATTTGCGTCCATATGAAATACTCTGGGTTCCCTGCCGTCTCCTTCTAAATCGAGATACGTTTCTACAGAAACATTAGGATTTTCTTTTGGGAGTCGAGTATCTCTTTTCCGATGCATTATTCCTCCTTTACTGCATCCCTCGCTCCCTCACATTGACGAACTAACACACAATTTGCGTCCATACGAAATACTCTGGGTTGCCTACATTGTCTTTCTAAATCGAGATACGTTTCTATGGAAACGATAGGATTTTCTTTTGGGAGTAGAGTATCTCTTTTCCGATGCATTATTCTTCCTTTACTGCATCCCTCGCTCCCTCACATTGACGAATTAACAATTAATTTGCGTCCATATGATGTACTCTGGAGTCCCTGCTGTCTCCTTCTAAATCGAAATACGTTTCTGCAGAAACGATAGGATTATCTTTTGGGTGTCGAGTATCTCTTTTCCGATGCATTATTCCTCCTTTACTGCATCCCTCGCCCCCTCACATTGACGAATTAACACAATTTGCGTCTATAAGAAATACTCTGGGTTTCCTGCATTTTCCTTCTAAATCGAGATACGTTTCTACGGAAACGATAGGATTTTCTTTTGGGATACGAGTATCTCTTTTCCGATGCATTATTCCTCCTTTACTGCATCCCTCGCTCCCTCACATTGACGAATTAACACACAATTTGCGTCCATATGAAATACTCTGGGTTCCCTGCCGTCTCCTTCTAAATCAAGATACGTTTCTACAGGAACGATATGATTTTCTTTTGGGATTCGAGTATCTCTTTTCCGAAGCATTATTCCTCCTTTACTGCATCCCTCGCTACCTCACATTGACGAATTGACACACAATTTGCGTCCATATAAAATACTCTGGGTTCCCTGCATTGACCTTCTAAATCGAGATACGTTTCTACGGAAACATTAGGATATTCTTTTGGAAGTAGAGTATCTCTATTCCGATGCATTTCTCCTCCTTTACTGCATCCCTCGCTCCCTCACATTGACGAATTAACACACAATTTGCGTCTATATGAAATACTCTGGGTTCCCTGCCGTCTCCTTCTAAATCAAGATACGTTTCTACAGGAACGATGGGATTATCTTTTGGGAGTCGAGTATCTCTTTTCCGATGCATTATTCCTCCTTTACTGCATCCCTCGCTCCCTCACATTGACGAATTAACACACAATTTGCGTCCATATAAAATACTCTGGGTTCCCTGCATTTACCTTCTAAATCATGATACGTTTCTACGGAAACAATAGGATATTCCCTTGGGAGTAGAGTATCTCTATTCTGATGCATTATTCCTCCTTTACTGCATCCCTCGCTCCTCCACATTGACGAAATAACACACAATTTGCCTCCATATGAAATACTCTCTGTTCCCTGCATTATCCTTCTATATCGAGATACGATTCTACGGAAACGATAGGATTTTCTTTTGGGAGTCGAATATCTCTTTTCCGATGCTTCATTCCTCCTTTACTGCATCCCTCGCTCCCTCACATTGACGAATTAACACAGAATATGCGTCCATACGAAATACCCTGGGTTTCCTGCATTGTCCTTCTAAATCGAGATACGTTTAACGGAAACGATAAGATTTTCTTTTGGGAGTCGTGTATCTCTTTTCCGATGCATTATTCCTCCTTTACTGCATCACTCGCTCCCTCACATTGACGAATCACCACACAATTTTCGATCATATGAAATTCTCTGGGTTCCCTGCATTGTCCTTCTAAATTGACATACGTTTCTACGGAAACGATAGTATTTTCTTTTGGGAGTCGAGTATCTCTTTTCCGATGCATTATTCCTCATTTACTGCATCCCTCGCTCCCTCACATTGAGGAATCAACACACAATTTGCGTTCATATGAAATTCTCTGGGTTCCCTGCATTGTCCTTCTAAATCGACATACGTTTCTACGGAAACGATAGGATTTTCTTTTGGGAGTCGAGTATCTCTATTCCGATTAATTATTCATCCTTTACTGCATCCCTTGCTCCCTCACATTGACGAATTAACACATAATTTGCGTCCATATGAAATACTCTGGGTTCCATGCCGCCTCCTTCTAAATCGAGGTACGTTTCTACATAAACGATAGGATTTTGATTTGGGAGTCGAGTATCTCTTTTCTGATGCATTATATCTCCTTTACTGCTACCCTCGCTCCCTCACATTGACAAATTAACACACAATTTGCGTCCATACGAAATACTCTGCGTTCCCTACATTGTCTTTCTAAACCGAGATACGTTTGTATGGAAACGATAGGATTTTCTTTTTGGAGTCGAGTATCTCTTCTCCGATGCATTATTCCTCCGTTACTGCATCCCTCGCTCCCTCACATTGACGAATTAACAAACAATTAGCGTCCATATGAAGTACTCTGGGTTCCCTGCCATCTCCGTCTAAATCGAGATACGTTTCTACGGAAACGATAGAATTTTCGTCTGGGAGTCGAGTATCTGTATTCCGATGCATTATTCCTCCTTTACTGCATCCCTCGCTCCGTCACATTGACGAATTAACACACTATTTGCGTCCATATGAAATACTCTGCGTTCCCTGCATAGTCCTTCTAAATCGACATACGTTTCTACGGAAACGATAGGATTTTCTTTTGGGAGTCGGGTATCTCATTTCCCATGCATTATTCCTCCTTTACTGCATCCCTTGCTCCCTCACATTGACGAATTGACACACAATTTGCGTCCATATGAAATACTCTGGAGTCCCTGCCGTCTCCTTCTAAATCGAGATACGTTTCTACAGAAACGATAGGATTTTCTTTTGGGTGTCGAGTATCTCTTTTCCTATGCATTATTCCTCCTTTACTGCATCTCTCGCTCCCTCACATTGACGAATTAACACACAATTTGCGTCTATAAGAAATACTCTGGGTTTCCTGCATTTTCCTTCTAAATCGAGATACGTTTCTACGGAAACGACAGGATTTTCTTTTGGGAGTCGAGTATCTCTTTTCCGATGCATTATTCCTCCTTTACTGCATCCCTCGCTCCCTCACATTGACGAATTAACACACAATTTGCGTCCATATGAAATACTCTGGGTTCCCTGCCGTCTCCTTCTAAATCAAGATACGTTTCTACAGGAACGATATGATTTTCTTTTGGGAGTCGAGTATCTCTTTTCCGAAGCATTATTCCTCATTTACTGCATCCCTCGCTCCCTCACATTGACGAATTGACACACAACTTGCGTCCATATAAAATACTCTGGGTTCCCTGCATTGACCTTCTAAATCGAGATCCGTTTCTACGGAAACAATAGGATATTCTTTTGGGAGTCGAGTATCTCTTTTCCGATGCATTTCTCCTCCTTTACTGCATCCCTCGCTCCCTCACATTGACGAATTAACACACAATTTGCGTTCATATGTAATACTCTGTGTTCCCTGCATTGTCCTTCTAAATCGACATACGTTTCTACGGAAACGATAGGATTTTCTTTTTGGAGTCGAATATCTCTTTTCCGATGCATTATTCCTCCTCTACTGCATCCGTTGCTCCCTCACATTGATGAATTAACACACAATTTGCGTCCATATGAAATACTCTGGGTTCCCTGCCGTCTCCTTCTAAATCGAGATACGTTTCTACAGAAACGATAGGATTTTCTTTTGGGAGTCGAGTATCTCTTTTCCGATGCATTATTCCTCCTTTACTGCATCCCTCGCTCCCTCACATTGACGAATTAACATACAATTGGCGTCCATATAATATACTCTGGGTCCCCTGCATTGACATTCTAAATCGAGGTACGTTTCGAGGGAAACAATAGGATTTTCTTTTGGGAGTCGAGTATCTGTTTGCCGATGTATTATTCCTCCTTTACTGCATCTCTCGCACCCTCACATTGACGAAATAACACACAATTTGCGTCCATATGAATTTCTCTGGGTTCCCTGCATTATCCTTCTAAATCGAAATACGATTCTACGGAAACGATAGGATTTTCTTTTGGGAGTCGAATATTTCTTTCCGATGCATTATTCCTCCTTTACTGTATCCCTCGGACCCTCACATTGACGAATTGACACACAATTTGCGTCCATACGATATACATTCGGTTTCCTGCATTGTCTTTCTAATTCGAGATACGTTTCTACGGAAACGATAGAATTTTCTTTTGGGACTCGAGTATCTCTTTTCCGATGCATTATTCCTCCTTTACTGCATCCCTCGCTCCCTCACATTGACGAATTAACACACAATTTGCGTCCATACGAAATACTCTGGGTTGCCTACACTGTCTTTCTAAATCGAGATACGTTTCTATGGAAACGATAGGATTTTCTTGTGGGAGTCGAGTATCTCTTTTACGATGCATTATTCCTCCTTTACTGCAACTCTCGCTCCCTCACATTGACTAATTAACAAACAATTTGCGTCCATAAGAAATACTCTGGGTTTCCTACATTGTCCTTCTAAATCTAGATACGTTTCTACGGAAACGATAGGATTTTCTTTTGGGAGACGAGTATCTCTTTTCCGAAGCATTATTCCTCCTTTACTGCATCCCTCGCTCCCGCACATTGACGAATTAACATACAATTTGCGTCCATATGAAACACTCTGGGTTCCCTGCCGTCTCCTTCTAAATCAAGATACGTTTCTACAGGAACGATATGATTTTCTTTTGGGAGTCGAGTATCTCTTTTACGAAGCATTATTCCTCCTGTACTGCATCCCTCGCTCCCTCACATTGACGAATTGACACACAATTTGCGTCCATATAAAATACTCTGGGTTCCCTGCATTGACCTTCTAAATCGAGATACGTTTCTACGGAAACAATAGGATATTCTTTTGGGTGTAGAGTATCTCTATTCCGATGCATTTCTCCTCCTATACTGCATCCCTCGCTCCCTCACATTGACGAATTAACACACAATTTGCGTTCATATGAAATACCCAGGGTTCCCTGCATTGTCCTTCTAAATCGACATACGTTTCTACGGAAACGATAGGATTTTCTTTTGGGAGTCGAATATCTCTTTTCCGATGCATTATTCCTCCTTTACTGCATCCCTTGCTCCCTCACATTGATGAATTAACACACAATTTATGTCCATATGAAATACTCTGGGTTCCCTGCCGTCTCATTCTAAATCGAGATACGTTTCTACAGAAACGATAGGATTTTCTTTTGGGAGTCGAGTATCTGTTTTCCGATGCATTATTCCTCCTTTACTGCATCCCTCGCTCCCTCACATTGACGAATTAACACACAATTTGCGTCCATATAATATACTCTGGGTTCCCTGCATTGACATTATAAATCGAGGCACGTTTCTACGGAAACAATAGGATTTTCTTTTGGGAGTCGAGTATCTCTTTTCCGATGTATTATTCCTCCTTTACTGCATCCCTCGCACCCTCACATTGACGAAATAACTCACAATTTGCGTCCATATGAATTTCTCTGGGTTCCCTGCATTATCCTTCTAAATCGAGATACGATTCTACGGAAACGAAAGGATTTTCTTTTGGGAGTCGAGTATCTCTTTCCCGATGCATTATCCCTCCTTTACTGCATCCCTCGCTCCCTCACATTGACGAATTAACACACAATTTGCGTCCATATGAAATACTCTGGGTTCCCTTCGTTGTCCTTGTAAATCGAGATACGTTTCTACGGAAACAGTAGGATTTTCATTTGGGAGTCGAGTATCTCTTTTCCGATGGATTATTCCTCCTTTACCGCATCCCTCGCTCCCTCACATTGACGAATTAACACACAATTTTCGTCCATATGAAGTACTCTGGGTTCCCTGCCGTCTCCGTCTAAATCGAGATACGTTTCTACGGAAACGATAGAATTTTCGTCTGGGAGTCTAGTATCTGTTTTCCGATGCATTATTCCTCCTTTACTGCATCCTTCGCTCCCTCACATTGCCGAAGTAACACACAATTTGCGTCCATATGAAATATTCGGGGATCCCTGCATTGTCCATCTAAATCGAGATACGTTTCTACAGAAACGATAGGATTTTCTTTTGGGAGTCGAGTATATCTTTTCCGATGCATTATTCCTCCTTACTGCATCCCTCGCTCCCTCAAATTGACGAAGTAACACACAATTTTCGTCCATATGAAATACTCTGGGTTCCCTGCATTATCCTTCTAATCGAAATACATTTCTACGGAAACGAAAGGATTTTCTTTTGGGAGTCGAGTATCTCCTTTCCGATGCATTATTCCTCCTTTACTGCATCCCTCGCTCATTCACTTTGACGAATTAACAAACAATTTGCGTCCATATGAAATACTCTGGGTTTCCTGCATTGTCCTTCTAAATCGAGATACGGTTCTACGGAAACGATGGGATATTCTTTTGGGAGTCGAGTATCTCTATTCCGATGCATTATTCGTCCTTACTGCATCCCTCGCTCCCTCACATTGACGAATTAACACACAATTTGCGTCCATATGAAATACTCTGGTTTCTATGCCGTCTCCTTCTACATCGAGATATGTTTCTACGGAAACGATAGGATTTTCTATTGGGAGTCGAGTATTTCTTTTCCGATGCATTATGTCTCCTTTACTGGATCCCTCGCTCCTTCACATTGACGAATTAACACACAATTTGCGTCCACATGAAATACTCTGGGTTCCCTGCCGTCTCCCTCTAAATCATGATACGTTTCTACAGAAACGATAGGATTTTCTTTTGGGAGTCGAGTATCTCTTTTCCGATACATTATTCCTCCTTTACTGCATCCCTCGCTCCCTCACATTGACGAATTAACACACAGTTTGCGTCCATATAAAATACTCTGGGTTCCCTGCATTTACCTTCTAAATCGTGATACGTTTCTATGGAAACAATAGGATATTCCATTTGGGAGAAGAGTATCTCTATTCCGATGCATTATTCCTCCATCACTGCATGCCTCGCTCCTCCACATTTGCGAAATAACACACAATTTGCGTCCATATGAAATTCTCTGTGTTCCATGCGTTATCCTTCTAAATCGAGATTCGATTCTATGGAAACGATAGGATTTTCTTTTGGGAGTCGAATATCTCTTTTCCGATGCTTCATTCCTCCTTTACTGCATCCCTCGCTCCCTCACATTGACGAATTAACACAGAATTTGCGTCCATACGAAATAACCTGGGTTTCCTGCATTGTCCTTCTAAATCGAGATACGTTTAACGGAAACGATAGGAATTTCTTTTGGGAGTCTTTTCCGATGCTCCATTCCTCCTTTACTGCATCCCTCGCTCCCTCACATTGACGAATTAACACAGCATTTGCGTCCATACGAAATAACCTGGGTTTCCTGCATTGTCCTTCTAAATCAAGATACGTTTCTACGGAAACGATAGGATTTTCTTTTGGGAGTCGAGTATCTCTTTTACGATGCATTATTCCTCCTTTACTGCATCCCTCGCTCCCTCACATTGACGAATTAACACACAATTTGCGTCCATATGAAATACTCTGTGTTCCCTGCCGTCTCCTTCTAAATCAAGATACGTTTCTACAGGAACGATATGATTTTCTTTTGGGAGTCGAGTATCTCTATTCTGAAGCATTTCTCCTCCTTTACTGCATCCCTCGCTCCCTCACATTGACGAATTAACACACAATTTGCGTTCATATGAAATACTCTGGGTTCCCTGCATTGTCCTTCTAAATCGACATACGTTTCTACGGAAACGATAGGATTTTCTTTTGGGAGTCGAATATCTCTTTTCCGATGCATTATTCCTCCTTTACTGCATCCCTTGCTCCCTCACATTGATGAATTAACACACAATTTGCGTCCATATGAAATACTCTGGGTTCCCTGCCGTCTCCTTCTAAATCGAGATACGTTTCTACAGAAACGATAGGATTTTCTTTTGGGAGTCGAGTATCTCTTTTCCGATGCATTATTCCTCCTTTACTGCATCCCTCGCTCCCTCACATTGACGAATTAACACACAATTTACGTCTATATAATATACTCTGGGTTCCCTGCATTGACATTCTAAAACGAGATACGTTTCTACGGAAACGATAGGATTTTCTTTTGGGAGTCGAGTATCTCTTTTCCGATGCATTATTCCTCCTTTACTGCATCCCTCGCACCCTCACATTGACGAAATAACTCACAATTTGCGTCCATATGAATATCTCTGGATTCCCTGCATTATCATTCTAAATCGAGATACGATTCTACGGAAACGAAAGGATTTTCTTTTGGGAGTCGAATATCTCTTTTCCGATGCATTATTCCTCCTTTACTGCATCCCTCGGACCCTGACATTGACGAATTAACACACAATTTGCGTCCATACGAAATACTCTGGGTTCCCTACATTGTCTTTCTAAATCGAGATACGTTTCTATGGAAACGATAGGATTTTCTTTTGGGAGTCGAGTATCTCTTTTCCGATGCATTATTCTTCCTTTACTGCAGCCCTCGCTCCCTCACATTGATGAATTAACAAACAATTTGCGTCTATATGAAGTACTCTGGGTTCGCTGCCATCTCCGTCTAAATCGAGATACGTTTCTACGGAAACGATAGAATTTTCGTCTGGGAGTCGAGTATCTGTTTTCCGATGCATTATTCCTCCTTTACTGCATCCCTTGCTCCCTCAGATTGACGAATTAACACACGATTTGCGTCCATATGAAATACTCTGGTGTCCCTGCCGTCTCCTTCTAAATCGAGATACGTTTCTACAGAAACGATAGGATTTTCTTTTGGGTGTCGAGTATCTCTTTTCCGATGCATTATTCCTCCTTTACTGCATCCCTCGCTCCCTCACATTGACGAATGAACACACAATTTGCTTCCATACGAAATACTCTGGGTTTCCAGCGTTGTCCTTCTAAATCGAGATACGTTTCTACGGAAACGATAGGATTTTCTTTTGGGAGTCGAGTATCTCTTTTCCGATGCATTATTCCTCCTTTACTGCATCCTTCGCTCCCTCACATTGACGAATTAATAAACAATTTGCGTCCATATGAAGTACTCTGGGTTCCCAGCCATCTCCTTCTAAATAGAGATACGTTCTTACGGAAACGATAGAATTTTCGTTTGGGAGTCGAGTATCTCTTTTCCGATGCATTATTCCTCCTTTACTACACCCCTCGCTCCCTCACATTGACGAAGTAACACACAATTTGCGTCCATATGAAATATTCTGGGATCCCTACATTGTCCATTCAAATCGAGATACGTTTCTACAGAAACGATAGGATTTTCTTTTGGGAGTCGAGTATATCTTTTCCGATGCATTATTCCTCCTTACTGCATCCCTCGCTCCCTCCAATTGACGAAGTAACACACAGTTTTCGTCCATATGAAATACTCTGGGTTCCCTGCATCATCCTTCTAATTGAAATACGTTTCTACGGAAACGAAAGGATTTTCTTTTGGGAGTCGAGTATCTCCTTTCCGATGCATTATTCCTCCTTTACTGCATCCCTCGCTCCCTCACATTGACAAATTAACAAACAATTTGCGTCCATATGAAATACTCTGGGTTTCCTGCATTGTCCTTCTAAATCGAGATACGTTTCTACGGAAACGATGGGATTTTCTTTTGGGAGTCGAGTATCTCTATTCCGATGCATTATTCGTCCTTACTGCATCCCTCGCTCCCTCACATTGACGAATTAACACAAAATTTGCGTCCATATGAAATACTCTGGGTTCCCTGCATTGACCTTCTAAATCGAGAATCGTTTCTACGGAAACCATAGAATTTTCTTTTGGGAATCGAGAATCTCCTTTCCGATGCATTATTCCTCCTTTACTGCATCCCTCGCTCCCTCACATTGACGAATCAACACACAATTTGCGTTCATATGAAATACTCTGGGTTTCCTGCGTTGTCCTTCTAAATCGAGATACGTTTCTACGGAAACGATAGAATTTTCTATTGGGAGTCGAGTATTCCTTTTCCGATGCATTATTTCTCCTTTACTGGATCCCTCGCTCCTTCACATTGACGAATTAACACACAATTTGCGTCCATATGAAATACTCTGGGTTCCCTGCCATCACCTTCTAAATCGAGATAGGTTTCTACGGAAACGATAGAATTTCCTTTTGGGATTCGAGTATCTCTTTTCCGATGCATTATTCCTCCTTTACTGCATCCCGCGCTCCCTCACATTGACGAATTAACACACAATTTGCGTCCATATGAAATTCTCTGGGATCCCTGCATTATCCTTCTAAATCGAGATACGTTTCTATGGAAACGATAGGATATTCTTTTGGGAGTCGAGTATCTCTTTTCCGATGCATTATTCCTCCTTTACTGCATCCCTCGGACCTTCACATTGACGAATTAACACACAATTTGCGTCTATATGAAATACTCTGGGTTCCCTGCCGTCTCCTTCTAAATCATGATACGTTTCTACAGGAACGATAGGATTTTCTTTTGGGAGTCGAGTATCTCTTTTCCGATGCATTATTCCTTCTTTACTGCATCCCTCGCTCCCTCACATTGACGAATTAACACACAATTTGCGTCCATATAAAATACTCTGGGTTCCCTGCATTTACCTTCTAAATCGTGATATGTTTCTACGGAAGCAATAGGATATTCCATTTGGGAGAAGAGTATCTCAATTCCGATGCATTATTCCTCCTTTACTGCATCCCTCGCTCCCTCACATTGACGAATTAACACAGAATTTGCGTCCATACGAAATAACCTGGGTTTCCTGCATTGTCCTTCTAAATCGAGATACGTTTAACGGAAACGATAGGATTTTCTTTTGGAACTCTTTTCCGATGCTTCATTCCTCCTTTCCTTCATCCCTCGCTCCCTCACATTGACGAATTAACACAGAATTTGCGTCCATACGAAATAACCTGGGTTTCCTGCATTGTCCTTCTAAATCGAGATACGTTTAACGGAAACGATAGGATTTTCATTTGGGAGTCGAGTATCTCTTTTCCGATGCATTATTCCTCCTTTACTGCATCACTCGCTCTCTCACATTGACGAATAAACACACAATTTGCGTTCATATGAAATTCTCTTGGTTCCCTGCATTGTCCTTCTAAATCGACATACGTTTCTACGGAAACGATAGGATTATCTTTTGGGAGTCGAGTATCTCTATTCCGATGCATTATTCGTCCTTACTGCATCCCTCGCTCCCTCACATTGACGAATTAACACACAATTTGCGTCCATATGAAATACTCTGGGTTCCTTGCCATGTACTTCCAAATCGAGATACGTTTCTACGGAAGCGATAGGATTTTCTATTGGGAGTCGAGTATCTCTTTTCCGATGCATTATTCTTCCTTTACTGCATCCCTCGCTCCCTCACATAGACGAATTAACACACAATTTGCGTCCATATTAAATACTCTGGGTTCCCTGCATTGACCTTCTAAATCGAGATACGTTTCTACGGAAACAATAGGATATTCTTTTGGGAGTAGAGTATCTCTATTCCGATGAATTTTTCCTCCTTTTCTGCATCCCTCGCTCCTCCAAATTGACGAATTAACACAATTTCGTCCATATGAAATACTCTGGGTTCCATGCCGTCTCCTTCTAAATCGAGGTACGTTTCTACAGAAACGATAGGATTTTGTTTTGGGAGTCGAGTATCTCTTTTCCGATGCATTATTCTTCCTTTACTGCTACCCTCGCTCCCTCACATTGACGAATTAACACACAATTTGCGTTCATACGAAATACTCTGGAGTCCCTGCCGTCTCCTTCTAAATCGAGATACGTTTCTACAGAAACGATAGGATTTTCTTTTTGGGTGTCGAGTATCTCTTTTCCGATGCATTATTCCTCCTTTACTGCATCCCTCGCTCCCTCACATTGACGAATTAACACACAATTTGCGTCCATACGAAATGCTCTGGGTTCCCTACATTGTCTTTCTAAATCGAGATACGATTTTATGGAAAAGACAGGATTTTCTTTTGGGAGTCGAGTATCACTTTTCCGATGCATTATTCCTCCTTTACTACATCCCTGGCTCCCTCACATTGACGAAGTAACACACAATTTGTGTCCATATGAAATATTCTGGGATCCCTGCATTGTCCATCTAAATCGAGATACGTTTCTACAGAAACGATAGGATTTTCTTTTGGGAGTCGAGTATATCCTCTCCGATGCATTATTCCCCCTTACTGCATACCTCGCTCCCTCACATTGACGAAGTAACACACAATTTTCGTCCATATGAAATACTCTGTGTTCCCTGCATTATCCTTCTAATCGAAATACGTTTCTACGGAAAAGAAAGGATTTTCCTTTGGGAGTCGAGTATCTCTTTTCCGATGCATTATTCCTCCTTTACTGCATCCCTCGCTCCCTCACATTGACGAATTAACAAACAATTTGCGTCCATATAAATACTCTGGGTTTCCTGCATTGTCCTTCTAAATCGAGATACGTTTCTACGGAAACGATGGGATTTTCTTTTGGGAGTCGAGTATCTCTATTCCGATGCATTATTCGTCCTTACTGCATCCCTCGCTCCCTCACATTGACGAATTAACACAAAATTTGCGTCCATATGAAATACTCTGGGTTCCCTGCATTGTCCTTCTAAATCGAGATACGTTTCTACGGAAACCGTAGCATTTTTTTTTATGAATCGAGAATCTCTTTTCCGATGCATTATTCCTCCTTTGCTGCATCCCTCGCTCCCTCACATTGACGAATCAACACACAATTTGCGTTCATATGAAATACTCTTAGTTCCCTGAATTGTCCTTCTAAATTGACATACGTTTCTACGGAAACGCCAGGATTTTCTTTTTGGAGTCGAGTATCTCTTTTCCGATACATTATTCGTCCTTACTGCATCCCTCGCTCCCTCACATTGACGAATTAACACACAATTTGCGTCCATATGAAATACTCTGGGTTCCTTGCCATGTACTTCTAAATCGAGATACGTTTCTACAGAAGCGATAGGATTTTCTTTTGGGAGTCGAGTATCTCTTTTCCGATGCATTATTCTTCCTTTAATGCATCCCTCGCTCCCTCACATTGACGAATTAACACACAATTTGCGTCCATATGAAATACTCTGGGTTCCATGCATTGTACATCTAAATCGAGATACCATTCTACGGAAACAGTAGGATTTCGTTTTTGGAGTCGAGTATCTCTTTTCCGATGCAATATTCCTCCTTTACTGCATCCCTCGCACCCTCACATTGAGGAATTAACACACAATTTGCGTCCATATGAAATACTCTGGTTTCAATGCCGTCTCCTTCTAAATCGAGATACGTTTCTACGGAAACGGTAGGATTTTCTATTGGGAGTCGAGTATTTCTTTTCCGATGCATTATTTCTCCTTTACTGGATCCCTCGCTCCTTCACATGGACGAATTAACAAACAATTTGCGTCCATATAAATACTCTGGGTTTCCTGCATTGTCCTTCTAAATCGAGATACGTTTCTACGGAAACGATGGGATTTTCTTTTGGGAGTCGAGTATCTCTATTCCGATGCATTATTCGTCCTTACTGCATCCCTCGCTCCCTCACATTGACGAATTAACACAAAATTTGCGTCCATATGAAATACTCTGGGTTCCCTGCATTGTCCTTCTAAATCGAGATACGTTTCTACGGAAACCGTAGCATTTTTTTTTATGAATCGAGAATCTCTTTTCCGATGCATTATTCCTCCTTTACTGCATCCCGCGCTCCCTCACATTGACGAATTAACACACAATTTGCGTCCATATGAAATACTCTGGGATCCCTGCATTGTCCTTCTAAATCGAGATACGTTTCTATGGAAACGATAGGATTGTCTTTTGGGAGTCGAGTATGTCTTTTCCGATGCATTATTCCACCTTTACGGGATCCCTCGCTCGCTCACATTGACGAATTAACACAGAATTTGCGTCTATATGAAATTCTCTGGGTTCCCTGCCGTCTCCTTCTAAATCACGATACGTTTCTACAGGAACGATAGGATTTTCTTTTGGGAGTCGAGTATCTCTTTTCCGATGCATTATTCCTAATTTACTGCATCCCTTGCTCCCTCAAATTGACGACGTAACACACAATTTGCGTCCATATAAAATACTCTGGGTTCCCTGCATTTACCTTCTAAATCGTGATACGTTACTACGGAAACAATAGGAGATTCCTTTGGGAGTAGAGTATCTCTATTCCGATGCATTATTCCTCCTTTACTGCATCCCTCGCTCCTCCACATTGACGAATTAACACAATTTGCGTCCATATGAAATACTCTGGGTTCCCTGCATTGTCCTTCTAAATCAAGATACGTTTCAACAGGAACGATATGATTTTCTTTTGGGAGTCGAGTATCTCTTTTCCGATGCATTATTCCTCCTTTACTGCATCACTCGCTCCCTCACATTGACGAATCACCACACAATTTGTGATCATATGAAACTCTCTGGGTTCCCTGCATTGTCCTTCTAAATCGACATACGTTTCTACGGAAACGATAGGATTTTCTTTTGGGAGTCGAGTATCTCTTTTCCGATGCATTATTCCTCCTTTACTGCATCCCTTGCTCCCTCACATTGACGAATTAACACACAATTTGCGTCCATATGAAATACTCTAGAGTCCCTCCCGTCTCCTTCTAAATCGAGATACGTTTCTACAGAAACGATAAGATTTTCTTTTGGGAGTCGAGTACCTCTTTTCCGATGCATTATTCCTCCTTTACTGCATCCCTCGCTCCCTCACATTGACGAATTAACACACAATTTGCGTCCATATGAAATACTCTGGGTTCCCTGCCGACTCCTTCTAAATCAAGATACGTTTCTACAGAAACGATATGATTTTCTTTTGGGACTCGAGTATCTCTTTTCCGATGCATTATTCCTCCTTTACTGCATCCCTCGCTCCCTCACATTGACGAATTAACACACAATTTGCGTCCATATAAAATACTATGGGTTCCCTGCATTGACCTTCTATATCGAGATACGTTTCTACGGAAACATAGAATATTCTTTTGGGAGTAGAGTATCTCTATTCCGATGCATTTTTCCTCCTTTACTGCATCCCTTGCTCCTCCACATTGACGAAATAACACACTACTTGCGTCCATATGAAATTCTCTGTGTTCCCTGCATTATCCTTCTAAATCGAGATACGATTCTACAAAAACGATAGGATTTTCTTTAATGAGTCGATTATCTCTTTTCCGATGCTTCATTCCTCCTTTACTGCATCCCTTGCTCCCTCACATTGACGAATTAACACACAATTTGCGTCCATATGAAATACTCTGGTTTCCCTGCCAGCTCCTTCTAAATCGAGATACGTTTCTACAGAAACGATAGGATTTTCTTTTGGGAGTCGAGTATCTCTTTTCCGATGCATTATTCCTCCTTTTACTGCATCCCTCGCTCCCTCACATTGACGAATTAACACACAATTGGCGTCCATATAATATACTCTGGGTTCCCTGCATTGACATTCTAAATCGAGGTACGTTTCTACTGAAACAATAGGATTTTCTTTTGGGAGTCGAGTATCTCTTTTCCGGTGTTTTATTCCTCCTTTACTGCATCTCTCGCACCCTCACATTGACGAAATAACACACAATTTGCGTCCATATGAATTTCTCTGGGTTCCCTGCATTATCCTTCTAAATCGAGATACGATTCTACGGAAACGATAGGATTTTCTTTTGGGGGTCGAATATCTCTTTTCCGATGCATTATTCCTCCTTTACTGCATCCCTCGGACCCTCACATTGACAAATTAACACACAATTTGCGTCCATACGAAATACTTTTGGTTTCCTGCATTGTCTTTCTAAATCGAGATACGTTTCTACGGAAACGATAGAATTTTCTTTTGGGAGTCGAGTATCTCGTTTCCGATGCATTATTCCTCCTTTACTGCATCCCTCGCTCCCTCACATTGACGAATTAACACACAATTTGCGTCCATACGAAATACTCTGGGTTCCCTACATTGTCTTTCTAAATCGAGATACGTTTCTATGGAAACGATAGGATTTTCTTTTCGGAGTCGAGTATCTCTTTTCCGATGCATTATTCTTCCTTTACTGCATCCCTCGCTACCTCATATTGACGAATTAACACACAATTTGCGTCCATATGAACTACTCTGGGTTCCCTGCCATCTCCGTCTAAATCGAGATACGTTTCTACGGAAACGATAGAATTTTCGTCTGGAAGTCGAGTATCTCTTTTCCGATGCATTATTCCTCCTTTACTGCATCCCTTGCTCCCTCACATTGACGAATTAACACACGATTTGCGTCCATATGAAATACTCTGGAGTCCCTGCCGTCTCTTTCTAAATCGAGATACGTTTCTACAGAAACGAAAGGATTTTCTTTTGGGTGTCGAGTATCTCTTTTCCAATGCATTATTCCTCCTTAAAAGCATCCATCGCTCCGTCACATTGACGAATTAACACACAATTTGCGTCCATACGAAATACTCTGGGTTTCCTGCGTTGTCCTTCTAAATCGAGATACGTTTCTACGGAAACGATAGGATTTTCTTTTGGGAGTCGAGTATCTCTTTTCCGATGCATTATTCCTCCTTTACTGCATCTCTCGCTCCCTCACATTGACGAATTAATAAACAATTTGCGTCCATATGAAGTACTCTGGGTTCCCAGCCATCTCCTTCTAAATCGAGATACGTTCCTACGGAAACGATAGAATTTTAGTCTGGGAGTCGAGGATCTCTTTTCCGATGCATTATTCCTCCTTTACTACATCGCTCACTCCCTCACATTGACGAAGTAACACACAATTTGCGTCCATATGAAATATTCTGGGATCCCTCCATTGTCCATCTAAATCGAGATACGTTTCTACAGAAACGATAGGATTTTCTTTTGGGAGTCGAGTATATCTTTTCCGATGCATTATTCATCCTTACTGCATCACTCGCTCCCTCACATTGACGAAGTAACACACAATTTTCGTCCATATGAAATACTCTGGGTTCCCTGCATTGACCTTCTAAATCGAGATACGTTTCTACGGAAACAATAGGATATTCTTTTGGGAGTAGAGTATCTCTATTCCGATGCATTTTTCCTCCTTTACTGCATCCCTCGCTCCCTCACATTGACCAATTAACACACAATTTGCGTTCATATGAAATACTCTGGGTTCCCTGCATTGTCCTTCTAAATCGACATACATTTCTACGGAAACGATAGGGTTTTCTTTTGGGAGTCGAATATCTCTTTTCCAATGCATTATTCCTCCTTTACTGCATCCCTTGCTCCCTCACATTGACGAATGAACACACAATTTGCGTCCATATGAAATATTCTGGGTTCCCTGCCGTCTCCTTCTAAATCGAGTTACGTTTCTACAGAAACGATAGGATTTTCTTTTGGGAGTCGAGTATCTCTTTTCCGATGCATTATTCCTCCTTTACTGCATCCCTCGCTCCCTCACATTGACGAATTAACACACAATTTGCGTCCATATAATATACTCTGGGTTCCCTGCATTGACATTCTAAATCGAGGTACGTTTCTACGGAAACAATAGGATTTTCTTTTGGGAGTCGAGTATCTCTTTTCCGGTGTATTATTCCTCCTTTACTGCATCTCTCGCACCCTCACATTGACGAAATAACACACAATTTGCGTCCATATGAATTTCTCTGGGTTCCCTGCATTATCCTTCTAAATCGAGATACGATTCTACGGAAACGATAGGATTTTCTTTTGGGGGTCGAATATCTCTTTTCCGATGCATTATTCCTCCTTTACTGCATCCCTCGGACCCTCACATTGACAAATTAACACACAATTTGTGTCCATACGAAATACTTTTGGTTTCCTGCATTGTCTTTCTAAATCGAGATACGTTTCTACGGAAACGATAGAATTTTCTTTTGGGAGTCGAGTATCTCGTTTCCGATGCATTATTCCTCCTTTACTGCATCCCTCGCTCCCTCACATTGACGAATTATCACACAATTTGCGTCCATACGAAATACTCTGGGTTCCCTACATTGTCTTTCTAAATCGAGATACGTTTCTATGGAAACGATAGGATTTTCTTTTGGGAGTCGAGTATCTCTTTTCCGATGCATTATTCATCCTTACTGCATCACTCGCTCCCTCACATTGACGAAGTAACACACAATTTTCGTCCATATGAAATACTCTGGGTTCCCTGCATTACCCTTCTAATCGCAATACTTTTCTACGGAAACGAAAGGATTTTCTTATGGGAGTCGAGTATCTCCTTTCCGAAGCATTATTCCTCCTTTACTGCATCCCTCGTTCCCTCACAATGACGAATTAACACACAATTTGCGTCCATATAAAATACTCTGGGTTCCCTGCATTGACCTTCTAAATCGAGATACGTTTCTACGGAAACAATAGGATATTCTTTTGGGTGTAGAGTATCTCTATTCCGATGCATTTTTCCTCCTTTACTGCATCCCTCGTTCCCTTACATTGACGAATTAACACGCAATTTGCGTTCATATGAAATACTCTGGGTTCCCTGCATTGTCCTTCTAAATCGACATACGTTTCTACGGAAACGATAGGATTTTCTTTTGGGAGTCGAATATCTCTTTTCCGATGCATTATTCCTCCTTTACTGCATCCCTTGCTCCCTCAGATTCACGAATTAACACACGATTTGAGTCCATATGAAATACTCTGGAGTCCCTGCCGTCTCCTTCTAAATCGAGATACGTTTCTACAGAAACGATAGGATTTTCTTTTGGGAGTCGAGTATATCTTTTCCGATGCATTATTCATCCTTACTGCATCACTCGCTCCCTCACATTGACGAAGTAACACACAATTTTCGTCCATATGAAATACTCTGTGTTCCCTGCATTACCCTTCTAATCGAAATAAGTTTCTACGGAAACGAAAGGATTTTCTTTTGGGAGTCGAGTATCTCCTTTCCGATGCATTAATCCTCCTTTACTGCATGCCTCGCTCCCTCACATTGACGAATTAACAAACAATTTGCGTCCATATGAAATACTCTGGGTTTCCTGCATTGTCCTTCTAAACCGAGATACGTTTCTACGGAAACGATGGGATTTTCTTTTGGGAGTCGAGGATCTCTAATCCGATGCATTATTCGTCCTTACTGCATCCCTCGCTCCCTCACATTGACGAATTAACACAAAATTTGCGTCCATATGAAATACTCTGGGTTCCCTGCGTTGTCCTTCTAAATCGAGATACGTTTCTACGGAAACCATAGAATTTTGTTTTGGGAATCGAGAATCTCTTTTCCGATGCATTATTCCTCCTTTACTGCATCCCTCGCTCCCTCACATTGACGAATCAACACACAATTTGCGTTCATATGAAACACTCTGGGTTCCCTGAATTGTCCTTCTAAATCGACATACATTTCTACGGAAACGATAGGATTTTCTTTTGGGAGTCGAATATCTCTTTTTCGATGCATTATTCCTCCTTTACTGCACCCTTGCTCCCTCACATTGACGAATTAACACACAATTTGCGTCCATATGAAATACTCTGTGTTCCCTTCCGTCTCCTTCTATATCGAGATACGTTTCTACAGAAACGATAGGATTTTCTTTTGGGACTCGAGTATCTCATTTCCGATGCATTATTCCTCCTTTACTGCATCCCTCGCTCCCTCACATTGACGATTTAATACACAATTTGCGTCCATATAATATACTCTGGGTTCCCTGCATTGACATTCTAAATCGAGGTACGGTTCTACGGAAGCAATAGGATTTTCTTTTGGGAGTCGAGTATCTCTTTTCCGATGTATTATTCCTCCTTTACTGCATCCCTCGCACCCTCACATTGACGAAATAATACACAATTTACGTCCATATGAATTTCTCTGGGTTCACTGCATTATCCTTCTAAATCGAGATACGATTCTACGGAAACGATAGGATTTTCTTTTGGGAGTCGAATATCTCTTTTCCGATGCATTATTCCTCCTTTACTGCATCCCTCGGACCCTCACTTTGACGAATTAACACACAATTTGCGTCCATACGAAATACTTTGGGTTTCCTGCATTGTCTTTCTAAATCGAGATACGTTTCTACGGAAACGATAGAATTTTCTTTTGGGAGTCGAGTATCTCTTTTCCGATGCATTATTCCTCCTTTACTGCATCCCTTGCTCCCTCACATTGACGAATTAACACACAATTTGCGTCCATACGAAATACTCTGGGTTCCCTACATTGTCTTTCTAAATCGAGTTACGTTTCTATGGAAACGATAGGATTTTCTTTTGGGAGTCGAGTATCTCTTTTCCGATGCTTTATTCTTCCTTTACTGCATCCCTCGCTCCCTCACATTGACGAATTAACAAACAATTTGCGTCCATATGAAGTACTCTGGGTTCCCTGCCATCTCCGTCTAAATCGAGATACGTTTCTACGGAAACGATAGAATTTTCGTCTGGGAGTCGAGTATCTGTTTTCCGATGCATTATTCCTCCTTTACTGCATCCCTCGCTCCCTCACATTGACGAATTAACACACTATTTGAGTCCATATGAAATACTCTGCAGTCCCTGCCGTCTCCTTCTAAATCGAGATACGTTTCTACAGAAACGATAGGATTTTCTTTTGGGTGTCGAGTATCTCTTTTCCGATGCATTATTCCTCCTTTACTGCATCCCTCGCTGCCTCACATTGACGAATTAACGCACAATTTGCGTCCATACGAAATACTCTGGGTTTCCTGCGTTGTCCTTCTAAATCGAGATACGTTTCTATGGAAAAAAAGGATTTTCTTTTGGGAGTCGAGTATCTGTTTTCCGATGCATTATTCCTCCTTTACTGCATCCCTCGCTCCCTCACATTGACGAATTAATAAACAATTTGCGTCCATATGAAGTACTCCGGGTTCCCAGCCATCTCCTTCTAAATCGAGATACGTTCCTACTGAAACAATAGAATTTTCGTCTGGGAGTCGAGTATCTCTTTTCCGATGCATTATTCCTCCTTTACTACATCCCTCGTTCCCTCAAATTGACGAAGTAACACACAATTTGCGTCCATATGAAATATTCTGGGATCCCTGCACTGTCCATCTAAATCGAGATACGTTCCTAAAGAAACGATAGGATTTTCTTTTGGGAGTCGAGTATATCTTTTCTGATGCATTATTCCTCCTTACTGCATCCCTCGCTCCCTCACATTGACGAAGTAACACACAATTTTTGTCCATATGAAATACTCTGTGTTCCCTGCATTATCCTTCTAATCGAAATACGTTTCTACGGAAACGATGGGATTTTCTTTTGGGAGTCGAGTATCTCTATTCCGATGCATTATTCGTCCTTACTGCATCCCTCGCTCCCTCACATTGACGAATTAACACAAAATTTGCGTCCATATGAAATACTCTGGTTCTCTGCATTGTCCTTCTAAATCGAGATACGTTTCTACGGAAACCATAGAATTTTCTTTTGGCAATCGAGAATCTCTTTTCCGATGCATTATTCCTCCTTTACTGCATCCCTCGCTCCCTCACATTGACGAATCACCACACAATTTGCGTTCATATGAAATACTCTGGTTCCCTGAATTGTCCTGCTAAATCGACATACGATTCTACGGAAACGATAGGATTTTCCTTTTGGAGTCGAGTATCTCTTTTCCGATGCATTATTCGTCCTTACTGCATCCCTCGCTCCCTCACATTGACGAATTAACACACAATTTGCGTCCATATGAAATACTCTGGGTTCCTTGCCATGTACTTCTAAATCGAGATACGTTTCTACGGAAGCGATAGGATTTCCTTTTGGGAGTCGAGTATCTCTTTTCCGGTGCATTATTCTTCCTTTACTGCATCCCTCGCTCCCTCACATTGACGAATTAACACACAATTTGCGTCCATATGAAATACTCTGGGTTCCATGCATTGTACTTCTAAATCGAGATACGTTTCTACGGAAACGATAGGATTTTGTTTTTGGAGTCCAGTATCTCTTTTCCGATGCAATATTCCTCCTTTACTGCATCCCTCGCTCCCTCACATTGAGGAATTAATACACAAATTGCGTCCATATGAAATACTCTGGTGTCAATGCCGTCTCCTTCTAAATCACGATACGTTTCTACAGGAACGATAGGATTTTCTTTTGGGAGTCGAGTATCTCTTTTCCGATGCATTATTCCTCCTTTACTGCATCCCTCGCTCCCTCAAATTGACGAATTAACACACAATTTGCGTCCATATAAAATACTCTGGGTTCCCTGCCGTCTCCTTCTAAATCGAGATACGTTTCTACAGAAACGATAGGATTGACTTTTGAGAGTCGAGTATCTCTTTTCCGATGCATTATTCCTCCTTTACTGCATCCCTCGCTCCCTCACATTGACGAATTAACACACAATTTTCGTCCATATGATATACTCTGGGTTCCCTGCATTGACATTCTAAATCGAGGTACGTTTCTACGGAAACAATAGGATTTTCTTTTGGGAGTCGAGTATCTCTTTTCCGGTGTATTATTCCTCCTTTACTGCATCTCTCGCACCCTCACATTGACGAAATAACACACAATTTGCGTCCATATGAATTTCTCTGGGTTCCCTGCATTATCCTTCTAAATCGAGATACGATTCTACGAAAACGATAGGAGTTTCTTTTGGGGGTCGAATATCTCTTTTCCGATGCATTATTCCTCCTTTACTGCATCCCTCGGACCCTCACATTGACAAATTAACACACAATTTGCGTCCATACGAAATACTTTTGGTTTCCTGCATTGTCTTTCTAAATCGAGATACGTTTCTACGGAAACGATAGAATTTTCTTTTGGGAGTCGAGTATCTCGTTTCCGATGCATTATTCCTCCTTTACTGCATCCCTCGCTCCCTCACATTGACGAATTATCACACAATTTGCGTCCATACGAAATACTCTGGGTTCCCTACATTGTCTTTCTAAATCGAGATACGTTTCTATGGAAACGATAGGATTTTCTTTTGGGAGTCGAGTATCTCTTTTCCGATGCATTATTCATCCTTACTGCATCACTCGCTCCCTCACATTGACGAAGTAACACACAATTTTCGTCCATATGAAATACTCTGGGTTCCCTGCATTACCCTTCTAATCGCAATACTTTTCTACGGAAACGAAAGGATTTTCTTATGGGAGTCGAGTGTCTCCTTTCCGAAGCATTATTCCTCCTTTACTGCATCCCTCGTTCCCTCACAATGACGAATTAACACACAATTTGCGTCCATATAAATTACTCTGGGTTCCCTGCATTGACCTTCTAAATCGAGATACGTTTCTACGGAAACAATAGGATATTCTTTTGGGTGTAGAGTATCTCTATTCCGATGCATTTTTCCTCCTTTACTGCATCCCTCGCTCCCTTACATTGACGAATTAACACACAATTTGCGTTCATATGAAATACTCTGGGTTCCCTGCATTGTCCTTCTAAATCGACATACGTTTCTACGGAAACGATAGGATTTTCTTTTGGGAGTCCAATATCTCTTTTCCGATGCATTATTCCTCCTTTACTGCATCCCTTGCTCCCTCAGATTCACGAATTAACACACGATTTGAGTCCATATGAAATACTCTGGAGTCCCTGCCGTCTCCTTCTAAATCGAGATACGTTTCTACAGAAACGAAAGGATTTTCTTTTGGGTGTCGAGTATCTCTTTTCCAATGCATTATTCCTCCTTAAAAGCATCCCTCGCTCCCTCACATTGACGAATTAACACACAATTTGCGTCCATACGAAATACTCTGGGTTTCCTGCGTTGTCCTTCTAAATCGAGATACGTTTCTACGGAAACGATAGGATTTTCTTTTGGGAGTCGAGTATCTCTTTTCCGATGCATTATTCCTCCTTTACTGCATCCCTCGCTCCCTCACATTGACGAATTAAAAAACAATTTGCGTCCATATGAAGTACTCTGGGTTCCCAGCCATCTCCCTCTAAATCGAGATACGTTCCTACGGAAATGATAGAATTTTAGTCTGGGAGTCGAGGATCTCTTTTCCGATGCATTATTCCTCCTTTACTACATCGCTCGCTCCCTCACATTGACGAAGTAACACACAATTTGCGTCCATGTGAAATATTCTGCGATCCCTGCATTGTCCATCTAAATCGAGATACGTTTCTACAGAAACGATAGGATTTTCTTTTGGGAGTCGAGTATATCTTTTCCGATGCATTATTCATCCTTACTGCATCACTCGCTCCCTCACATTGACGAAGTAACACACAATTTTCGTCCATATGAAATACTCTGGGTTCCCTGCATTACCCTTCTTATCGAAATAAGTTTCTACGGAAACGAAAGGATTTTCTTTTGGGAGTCGAGTATCTCCTTTCCGATGCATTAATCCTCCTTTACTGCATGCCTCGCTCCCTCACATTGACGAATTAACAAACAATTTGCGTCCATATGAAATACTCTGGGTTTCCTGCATTGTCCTTCTAAACCGAGATACGTTTCTACGGAAACGATGGGATTTTCTTTTGGGAGTCGAGGATCTCTAATCCGATGCATTATTCGTCCTTACTGCATCCCTCGCTCCCTCACATTGACGAATTAACACAAAATTTGCGTCCATATGAAATACTCTGGGTTCCCTGCGTTGTCCTTCTAAATCGAGATACGTTTCTACGGAATCCATAGAATTTTGTTTTGGGAATCGAGAATCTCTTTTCCGATGCATTATTCCTCCTTTACTGCATCCCTCGCTCCCTCACATTGACGAATCAACACACAATTTGCGTTCATATGAAACACTCTGGGTTCCCTGAATTGTCCTTCTAAATCGACATACATTTCTACGGAAACGATAGAATTTTCTTTTGGGAGTCGAATATCTCTTTTTCGATGCATTATTCCTCCTTTACTGCACCCTTGCTCCCTCACATTGACGAATTAACACACGATTTGCGTCCATATGAAATACTCTGTGTTCCCTTCCGTCTCCTTCTATATCGAGATACGTTTCTACAGAAACGATAGGAATTTCTTTTGGGACTCGAGTATCTCATTTCCGATGCATTATTCCTCCTTTACTGCATTCCTCGCTCCCTCACATTGACGATTTAATACACAATTTGCGTCCATATAATATACTCTGGGTTCCCTGCATTGACATTGTAAATCGAGGTACGTTTCTACGGAAGCAATAGGATTTTCTTTTGGGAGTCGAGTATCTCTTTTCCGATGTATTATTCCTCCTTTACTGCATCCCTCGCACCCTCACATTGACGAAATAATACACAATTTACGTCCATATGAATTTCTCTGGGTTCCCTGCATTATCCTTCTAAATCGAGATACGATTCTACGGAAACGATAGGATTTTCTTTTGGGACTCGAATATCTCTTTTCCGATGCATTATTCCTCCTTTACTGCATCCCTCGGACCCTCACTTTGACGAATTAACACACAATTTGCGTCCATACGAAATACTTTGGGTTTCCTGCATTGTCTTTCTAAATCGAGATACGTTTCTACGGAAACGATAGAATTTTCTTTTGGGAGTCGAGTATCTCTTTTCCGATGCATTATTCCTCCTTTACTGCATCCCTTGCTCCCTCACATTGACGAATTAATACACAATTTGCGTCCATACGAAATACTCTGGGTTCCCTACATTGTCTTTCTAAATCGAGTTACGTTTCTATGGAAACGATAGGATTTTCTTTTGGGAGTCGAGTATCTCTTTTCCGATGCTTTATTCTTCCTTTACTGCATCCCTCGCTCCGTCACATTGACGAATTAACAAACAATTTGCGTCCATATGAAGTACTCTGGGTTCCCTGCCATCTCCGTCTAAATCGAGATACGTTTCTACGGAAACGATAGAATTTTCGTCTGGGAGTCGAGTATCTGTTTTCCGAAGCATTATTCCTCCTTTACTGCATCCCTCGCTCCCTCACATTGACGAATTAACACACTATTTGAGTCCATATGAAATACTCTGCAGTCCCTGCCGTCTCCTTCTAAATCGAGATACGTTTCTACAGAAACGATAGGATTTTCTTTTGGGTGTCGAGTATCTCTTTTCCGATGCATTATTCCTCCTTTACTGCATCCCTCGCTGCCTCACATTGACGAATTAACGCACAATTTGCGTCCATACGAAATACTCTGGGTTTCCTGCGTTGTCCTTCTAAATCGAGATACGTTTCTATGGAAAAAAAGGATTTTCTTTTGGGAGTCGAGTATCTGTTTTCCGATGCATTATTCCTCCTTTACTGCATCCCTCGCTCCCTCACATTGACGAATTAATAAACAATTTGCGTCCATATGAAATACTCTGGGTTCCCAGCCATCTCCTTCTAAATCGAGATACGTTCCTACTGAAACAATAGAATTTTCGTCTGGGAGTCGAGTATCTCTTTTCCGATGCATTATTCCTCCTTTACTACATCCCTCGCTCCCTCAAATTGACGAAGTAACACACAATTTGCGTCCATATGAAATATTCTGGGATCCCTGCACTGTCCATCTAAATCGAGATACGTTCCTAAAGAAACGATAGGATTTTCTTTTGGGATTCGAGTATATCTTTTCTGATGCATTATTCCTCCTTACTGCATCCCTCGCTCCCTCACATTGACGAGGTAACACACAATTTTCGTCCATATGAAATACTCTGTGTTCCCTGCGTTATCCTTCTAATCGAAATACGTTTCTACGGAAACGATGGGATTTTCTTTTGGGAGTCGAGTATCTCTATTCCGATGCATTATTCGTCCTTACTGCATCCCTCGCTCCCTCACATTGACGAATTAACACAAAATTTGCGTCCATATGAAATACTCTGGTTTTCTGCATTGTCCTTCTAAATCGAGATACGTTTCTACGGAAACCATTGAATTTTCTTTTGGCAATCGAGAATCTCTTTTCCGATGCATTATTCCTCCTTTACTGCATCCCTCGCTCCCTCACATTGACGAATCACCACACAATTTGCGTTCATATGAAATACTCTGGTTCCCTGAATTGTCCTGCTAAATCGACATACGATTCTACGGAAACGATAGGATTTTCCTTTTGGAGTCGAGTATCTCTTTTCCGATGCATTATTCGTCCTTACTGCATCCCTCGCTCCCTCACATTGACGAATTAACACACAATTTGCGTCCATATGAAATACTCTGGGTTCCTTGCCATGTACTTCTAAATCGAGATACGTTTCTACGGAAGCGATAGGATTTCCTTTTGGGAGTCGAGTATCTCTTTTCCGGTGCATTATTCTTCCTTTACTGCATCCCTCGCTACCTCACATTGACGAATTAACACACAATTTGCGTCCATATGAAATACTCTGGGTTCCCTGCCGTCTTCTAAATCGAGATACGTTTCTACAGAAACGATAGGATTGACTTTTGAGAGTCGAGTATCTCTTTTCCGATGCATTATTCCTCCTTTACTGCATCCCTCGCTCCCTCACATTGACGAATTAACACACAATTTGCGTCCATATAATATACTCTGGATTCCCTGCATTGACATTCTAAATCGAGGTACGTTTTTACGGAAACAATAGGATTTTCTTTTGGGATCGAGTATCTCTTTTCCGATCCATTATTCCTCCTTTACTGCATCCCTCGCACCCTCACATTGACGAAATAACACACAATTTGCATCCATAAAAATTACTCTGGGTTCCCTGCATTATCCTTCTAAATCGAGATACGATTCTACGGAAACGATAGGATTTTCTTTTGGGAGTCGAATATCTCTTTTCCGATGCATTATTCCTCCTTTATTGCATCCCTCGGTCCCTCACATTGACAAATTAACACACAATTTGTGTCCATACGAAATACTTTGGGTTTCCTGCATTGTCCTTCTAAATCAAGATACGTTTCTACGGAAACGATAGAATTTTCTTTTGGGAGTCGAGTATCTCTTTTCCGATGCATTATTCCTCCTTTACTGCATCCCTCGCTCCCTCACATTGACGATTTAACACACAATTTGCGTCCTTACGAAATACTCTGGGTTCCATACATTGTCTTTCTAAATCGAGATACGTTTCTACGGAAACGATAGGATTTTCTCTTTGGAGTCGAGTATCTCTTTTCCGATGCATTATTGCCCCGTTACTGCATCCCTCGCTCCCTCACATTGACGAATTAACAAACAATTTGCGTCCATATGAAGTACTCTGGGTTCCCTGCCATCTCCGTCTAAATCGAGATACGTTTCTACGGAAACGATGGAATTTTCGTCTGAGAGTCGAGTATCTGTAATCCGATGCATTATTCCTCCTTTACTGCATCTCTCGCTCCCTCACATTGACGAATTAACACAGTATTTGCGTCCATATGAAATACTCTGGGTTCCCTGCATAGTCCTTGTAAATCGACATACGTTTCTACGGAAACGGTAGGATTTTCTTTTGGGAGTCGAGTATCTCTTTTCCGATGCATTATTCCTCCTTTACTGCATCCCTTGCTCCCTCACATTGACGAATTAACACACAATTTGCGTCCATATGAAATACTCTGGAGTCCCTGCCGTCTCCTTCTAAATCGAGATACGTTTCTACAGAAACGATAGGATTTTCTTTTGGGTGTCGAGTAACTCTTTTCCGTTGCATTATTCCTCCTTTACTGCATCCCTCGCACCCTCACATTGACGAATTAACACACAATTTGCGTCCATACAAAATACACTGGGTTTCCTGCATTGTCCTTCTAAATCGAGATACGTTTCTACAGAAACGGTAGGATTTTCTTTTGGAAGTCGAGTATCTCTTTTCCGATGCATTATTCTTCCTTTACTGCATCCCTCGCTCCCTCACATAGAGGAATTAACACACAATTTGCGTCCATATTAAATACTCTGGGTTCCCTGCATTGACATTCTAAATCGAGATACGTTTCTACGGAAACAATAGGATATTCTTTTGGGAGTAGAGTATATTCCGATGCATTTTTCCTCCTTTACTGCATCCCTCGCTCCTCCACATTGACGAAATAACACACAATTTGCGTCCATATGAAATACTCTGTGTTCCCTGCATTATCCTTCTAAATCGAGATACGATTCTTCGGAAACGATAGGATCTTCTTTTGGGAGTCGAGTATCTGTTTTCCGATGCATTATTCCTCCTTTACTGCATCCCTCGCTCCCTCACATTGACAAATTAACACAATTTGCGTCCATATGAAATACACTGATTTCCCTGCATTGTCCTTCCAAATCGAGAAACGTTTCTACGGAAACGATAGAATTTTCTTTTTGGAGTCGAGTATCTCTTTTCCGATGCATTATTCCTCCTTCACTGCATCCCTCGCTCCCTCACATTGACGAATTAACACACAATTTGCGTCCATATGAAATACTCTAGGTTCCCTGCCGTCTCCTTCAAAATCAAGATACGTTTCAACAGGAACGAAAGGAATTTCTTTTGGGAGTCGAGTATCTCTTTTCCGATGCATTATTCCTCCTTTACTGCATCCCTTGCTCCCTAACATTGACGAATTAACACATAAATTGCGTCCATATGAAATACGCTGGGTTCCCTGCCGTCTCCTTCTAAATCGAGATACGTTTCTACAGAAACGATAGGATTTTCTTTTGAGAGTCGAGCATCTCTTTTCCGATGCATTATTCCTCCTTTACTGCATCCCTCGCTCCCTCACATTGACGAATTAACACACAATTTGTGTCCATACGAAATACTTTGGGTTTCCTGCATTGTCCTTCTAAATCGAGATACGTTTCTACGGAAACGATAGAATTTTCTTTTGGGAGTCGAGTATCTCTTTTCCGATGCATTATTCCTCATTTACTGCATCTCTCGCTCCCTCACATTGACGAATCACCACACAATTTGCGTTCATATGAAATACTCTGGGTTCCCTGAATTGTTTCTTCTATATCGACATACGATTCTACGGAAACGATAGGATTTTCTTTTTGGAGTCGAGTATCTCATTTCCGATGCATTATTCCTCCGTTACTGCATCCCTCGCTCCCTCACATTGACGAATTAACACACAATTTGAGTCCATATGAAATACTCTGGGTTCCCTGCCGTCTCCTTCTAAATCAAGATACGTGTCAACATTAACGATATGATTTTCTTTTGGGAGTCGAGTATCTCTTTTCCGATGCATTATTCCTCCTTTACTGCATCCCTCGCTCCCTCACATTGACGAATTAACACACAATTTGCGTCCATATGAAATACTCTGGGTTCCATGCATTGTCCTTCTAAATCGAGATACGTTTCTACGGAAACGATAGGATTTTCTATTGGGAATGGAGTATCTCTTTTCCGATACATTATTACTCAATTACTGCATCCCTCGCTCCCTCACATTGACGTATTAACACACAATTTGCGTCCATATAAAATACTCTGGGTTCCCTGCTTTGACCTTCTAAATCAAGATACGTTTCTACGGAAACAATAGGATATTCTTTTGAGAGTAGAGTATCTCTATTCCGATGCATTTTTCCTCCTTTACTGCATCCCTCGCTAATCCACATTGACGAAATAACACACAATTTGCGTCCATATGAAATACTCTGTGTTCCCTGCATTATCCTCCTAAATCGAGATACGATTCTTCGGAAACGATAGGATTTTCTTTTGGGAGTCGAATATCTCTTTTCCGATGCTTCTTTCCTCCTTTACTTCATCCCTCGCTCCCTCACATTGACGAATTAACAAATAATTTGCGTCCATACGAAATACCCTGGGTTTCCTGCATTGTCCTTCTAAATCGAGATACGTTTAACGGAAACGATAGGATTTTCTTTTGGGAGTCGAGTATCTCTTTTCCGATGCATTATTCCTCCTTTACTGCAACCCCCGCTCCCTCACATTGACGAATTAACACACAATTTGCGTCCATACGAAATACTCTGGGTTTCCTGCATTGTCCTTCTAAATCGAGATTCGTTTCTACGGAAACGATAGAATTTTCTTTTGGGAGTCGAGAATCTCTTTTCCGATGCATTATTCCTCCTTTACTGCATCCCTCGCTCCCTCACATTGACGAATTAACACACAATTTGCGTCCATACCAAATACTCTGGGTTCCCTACATTGTCTTTCTAAATCGAGATACGTTTCTATGGAAACGATAGGATTTTCTTTTGGGAGTCGAGTATCTCTTTTCCGATGCATTATTCCTCGTTTACTGCATCCCTCGCTCCCTCACATTGACGAATTGACAAACAATTTGCGTCCATATGAAGTACTCTGGGTTCCCTGTCATCTCCGTCTAAATCGAGATACGTTTCTACGGAAACGATAGAATTTTCGTCTGGGAGTCGAGTATCTGTTTTCCGATGCATTATTCCTCCTTTACTGCATCCCTCGCTCCCTCACATTGACGAATTAACACACTAGTAGCGTCCATATGAAATACTCTGGGTTCCCTGCATAGTCCTTCTAAATCGACATACGATTCCACGGAAACTATAGGATTTTCTTTTGGGAGTCGAGGATCTCTTTTCTGATGCATTATTCCTCCTATACTGCATCCCTTGCTCCCTCAGATTGACGAATTAACACACGATTTGCGTCCATGTGAAATACGCTGGAGTCCCTGCCGTCTCCTCCTAAATCGAGATACGTTTCTACAGAAACGATAGGATTTTCTTTTGGGTGTCGAGTATTTCTTTTCCGATGCATTATTCCTCCTTTACTGCATCCCTCGCTCCCTCACATTGACGAATTAACGCACAATTTGCGTCCATACGTAATACTCTGGGTTTCCTGCGTTGTCCCTCTAAATCGAGATACGTTTCTAAGGAAACGATAGGATTTTCTTTTGGGAGTCGAGTATCTCTTTTTCCGATGCATTATTCCTCCTTTACTGCATCCCTCGCTCCCTCACATTGACGAATTAACACACAATTTGCGTCCATACGAAATACTCTGGGTTCCCTACATTGTCTTTCTAAATCGAGATACGTTTCTATGGAAACGATAGGATTTTCTTTTGGGAGTCGAGTATTTCTTTTCCGATGCATTATTCTTCCTTTACTGCATCCCTCGCTCCCTCACATAGAGGAATTAACACACAATTAGCGTCCATATTAAATACTCTGGGTTCCCTGAATTGACCTTCTAAATCGAGATACGTTTCTACGGAAACAATAGAATTTTCTTTTGGGAGTCGAGTATCTCTTTTCCGAAGCATTATTCCTCCTTTACTGCATCCCTCGCTCCCTCACATTGACGAATTAACACAATTTGCGTCCATATGAAATACTCTGGGTTCCCTGCATTGTCTTTCTAAATCGAGATACGTTTCTACGGAAACGATAGAATTTTCTTTTGGGAGTCGAGTATCTCTTTTCCGATGCATTATTCCTCCTTTACTGCATCCCTCGCTCCCTCACATTGACGAATTAACACACAATTTGCGTCCATATGAAATACTCTGCGTTCCCTGCCGTCTCCTTCTAAATCAAGATACGTTTCAACAGGAATGATATGATTTTCTTTTGGGAGTCGAGTATCTCTTTTCCGATGCATTATTCCTCCTTTACTGCATCCCTTGCTCCCTCACATTGACGAATTAACACATAATTTGCGTCCATATGAAATACTCTGGGTTCCCTGCCGTCTCCTTCTAAATCGAGATACGTTTCTACAGAAACGATAGGATTGACTTTTGAGAGTCGAGTATCTCTTTTCGGATGCATTATTCCTCCTTTACTGCATCCCTCGCTCCCTCACATTGATGAATTAACACACAATTTGCGTCCATATAATATACTCTGGATTCCCTGCATTGACATTCTAAATCGAGGTACGTTTTACGGAAACAATAGGATTTTCTTTTGGGGTCGAGTATCTCTTTTCCGATCCATTATTCCTCCTTTACTGCATCCCTCGCACCCTCACATTGACGAAATAACACACAATTTGCATCCATATAAGTTACTCTGGGTTCCCTGCATTATCCTTCTAAATCGAGATACGATTCTACGGAAACGATAGGATTTTCTTGTGGGAGTCGAATATCTCTTTACCGATGCATTATTCCTCCTTTATTGCATCCCTCGGTCCCTCACATTGACGAATTAACACACAATTTGTGTCCATACGAAATACTTTGGGTTTCCTGCATTGTCCTTCTAAATCAAGATACGTTTCTACGGAAACGATAGAATTTTCTTTTGGGAGTCGAGTATCTCTTTTCCGATGCATTATTCCTCCTTTACTGCATCCCTCGCTCCCTCACATTGACGAATTAACACATAATTTGCGTCCTTACGAAATACTCTGGGTTCCGTACATTGTATTTCTAAATCGAGATACGTTTCTATGGAAACGATAGGATTTTCTTTTTGGAGTCGAGTATCTCTTTTCCGATGCATTATTGCTCCGTTACTGCATCCCTCGCTCCCTCACATTGATGATTTAACAAACAATTTGCGTCCGTATGAAGTACTCTGGGTTCCCTGCCATCTCCGTGTAAATCGAGATACGTTTCTACGGAAACGACGGAATTTTCGTCTGAGAGTCGAGTATCTGTTATCCGATGCATTATTCCTCCTTTACTGTATCCCTCGCTCCCTCACATTGACGAATTAACACACTATTTGCGTCCATATGAAATACTCTGGGTTCCCTGCATAGTCCTTCTAAATCGACATACGTTTCTACGGAAACGATAGGATTTTCTTTTGGGAGTCGAGTATCTCTTTTCCGATGCATTATTCCTCCTTTACTGCATCCCTTGCTCCCTCACATTGACGAATTAACACACAATTTGCGTCCATATGAAATACTCTGGAGACCCTGCCGTCTCCTTCTAAATCGAGATACGTTTCTACAGAAACGATAGGATTTTCTTTTGGGTGTCGAGTAACTCTTTTCCGATGCATTATTCCTCCTTTACTGCATCCCTCGCTCCCTCACATTGACGAATTAACACACAATTTGCGTCCATACAAAATACACTGGGTTTCCTGCATTGTCCTTGTAAATCGAGATACGTTTCTACAGAAACGGTAGGATTTTCTTTTTGGAGTCGAGTATCTTTTTTCCGATGCATTATTCCTCCTTCACTGCATCCCTCGCTCCCTCACATTGACGAATTAACACGCAATTTGCGTCCATATAAAATACTCTGGGTTCCCTGCCGTCTCCTTCTAAATCAAGATACGTTTCAACAGGAACGAAAGGATTTTCTTTTGGGAGTCGAGTATCTCTTTTCCGATGCATTTTTCCTCCTTTACTGCATCCCTCGCTCCTCGACATTGACGAAATAACACACAATTGGCGTCCATATGAAATACTCTGTGTTCCCTGCATTATCCTTCTAAATCGAGATACGATTCTTCGGAAACGATAGGATTTTCTTTTGGGAGTGGAGTATCTGTTTTCCGATGCATTATTCCTTCTTTACTGCATCCCTCGCTCCCTCACATTGACAAATTAACACAATTTGCGTCCATATGAAATACACTGGGTTCCCTGCATTGTCCTTCTAAATCGAGATACGTTTCTACGGAAACGATAGAATTTTCTTTTTGGAGTCGAGTATCTTTTTTCCGATGCATTATTCCCGCTTCACTGCATCCCTCGCTCCCTCACATTGACGAATTAACACGCAATTTGCGTCCATATGAAATACTCTGGGTTCCCTGCCGTCTCCTTCTAAATCAAGATACGTTTCAACAGGAACGAAAGGATTTTCTTTTGGGAGTCGAGTATCTCTTTTCCGATGCATTATTCCTCCTTTATTGCATCCCTCGGTCCCTCACAATGACGAATTAACACACAATTTGTGTCCATACGAAATACTTTGGGTTTCCTGCATTGTCCTTCTAAATCGAGATACGTTTCTACGGAAACGATAGAATTTTCTTTTGGGAGTCGAGTATCTCTTTTCCGATGCATTATTCCTCCTTTACTGCATCTCTCGCTCCCTCACATTGACGAATCACCACACAATTTGCGTTCATATGAAATACTCTGGGTTCCCTGAATTGTCCTTCTAAATCGACATACGATTCTATGGAAACGATAGGATTTTCTCTTTGGAGTCGAGTATCTCTTTTCCGATGCATTATTCCTCCGTTACTGCATACCTCGCTCCCTCACATTGACGAATTAACACACAATTTGCGTCTATATGAAATACTCTGGGTTCCCTGTCGTCTCCTTCTAAATCACGATACGTGTCAACATTAACGATATGATTTTCTTTTGGGAGTCGAGTATCTCTTTTCCGATGCATTATTCCTCCTTTACTGCATCCCTCGCTCCCTCACATTGTCGAATCAACACACAATTTGCGTTCATATGAAATTCTCTGGGTTCCCTGCATTGTCCTTCTAAATCGACATACGTTTCTACGGAAACGATAGGATTTTCTTTTGGGAGTCGAGTATCTCTATTCCGATGCATTATTCGTCCTTACTGCATCCCTCGCTCCCTCACATTGACGAATTAACACACAATTTGCGTCCATAAGAATTACTCTGGGTTCCCTGCATTATCCTTCTAAATCGAGATACGATTCTACAGAAACGATAGGATTTTCTTTTGGGAGTCGAGTATCTCTTTTCCGATGCATTATTCCTCCTTTACTGCATCCCTCGCTCCCTCACATTGACGTATTAACACACAATTTGCGTCCATATAAAATACTCTAAATTCCCTGCTTTGACCTTCTAAATCAAGATACGTTTCTACGGAAACAATAGGATATTCTTTTGAGAGTAGAGTATCTCTATTCCGATGCATTTTTCCTCCTTTACTGCATCCCTCGCTAATCCACATTGACGAAATAACACACAATTTGCGTCCATATGAAATACTCTGTGTTCCCTGCATTATCCTCCTAAATCGAGATACGATTCTTCGGAAACGATAGGATTTTCTTTTGGGAGTCGAATATCTCTTCTCCGATGCTTCTTTCCTCCTTTACTTCATCCCTCGCTCCCTCACATTGACGAATTAACACATAATTTGCGTCCATAGGAAATACTCTGGGTTTCCAGCATTGTCCTTCTAAATCGAGATTCGTTTCTACGGAAACGATAGAATTTCCTTTTGGGAGTCGAGAATCTCTTTTCCGATGCATTATTCCTCCTTTACTGCATCCCTCGCTCCCTCACATTGACGAATTAACACACAATTTGCGTCCATATAATATACTCTGGATTCCCTGCATTGACATTCTAAATCGAGGTACGTTTTACGGAAACAATAGGATTTTCTTTTGGGGTCGAGTATCTCTTTTCCGATCCATTATTCCTCCTTTACTGCATCCCTCGCACCCTCACATTGACGAAATAACACACAATTTGCATCCATATAAGTTACTCTGGGTTCCCTGCATTATCCTTCTAAATCGAGATACGATTCTACGGAAACGATAGGATTTTCTTGTGGGAGTCGAATATCTCTTTTCCGATGCATTATTCCTCCTTTATTGCATCCCTCGGTCCCTCACATTGACGAATTAACACACAATTTGCGTCCATACGAAATACTCTGGGTTTCCTGCGTTGTCCCTCTAAATCGAGATACGTTTCTAAGGAAACGATAGGATTTTCTTTTGGAAGTCGAGTATCTCTTTTTCCGGTGCATTATTCCTCCTTTACTGCATCCCTTGCTCCCTCACATTGACGAATTAACACATAATTTGCGTCCATATGAAATACTCTGGGTTCCCTGCCGTCTCCTTCTAAATCGAGATACGTTTCTACAGAAACTATAGGATTGACTTTTGAGAGTCGAGTATCTCTGTTCCGATGCATTATTCCCCCTTTACTGCATCCCTCGCTCCCTCACATTGATGAATTAACACACAATTTGCGTCCATATAATATACTCTGGATTCCCTGCATTGACATTCTAAATCGAGGTACGTTTTACGGAAACAATAGGATTTTCTTTTGGGGTCGAGTATCTCTTTTCCGATCCATTATTCCTCCTTTACTGCATCCCTCGCACCCTCACATTGACGAAATAACACACAATTTGCATCCATATAAGTTACTCTGGGTTCCCTGCATTATCCTTCTAAATCGAGATACGATTCTTCGGAAACGATAGGATTTTCTTTTGGGAGTCGAATATCTCTTCTCCGATGCTTCTTTCCTCCTTTACTTCATCCCTCGCTCCCTCACATTGACGAATTAACACATAATTTGCGTCCATAGGAAATACTCTGGGTTTCCAGCATTGTCCTTCTAAATCGAGATTCGTTTCTACGGAAACGATAGAATTTCCTTTTGGGAGTCGAGAATCTCTTTTCCGATGCATTATTCCTCCTTTACTGCATCCCTCGCTCCCTCACATTGACGAATTAACACACAATTTGCGTCCATACCAAATACTCTGGGTTCCCTACATTGTCTTTCTAAATCGAGATACGTTTCTATGGAAACGATAGGATTTTCTTTTGGGAGTCGAGTATCTCTTTTCCGATGCATTATTCCTCCTTTACTGCATCCATCGCTCCCTCACATTGACGAATTGACAAACAATTTGCGTCCATATGAAGTACTCTGGGTTCCCTGCCATCTCCGTCTAAATCGAGATACGTTTCTACGGAAACGATAGAATTTTCGTCTGGGAGCCGAGTATCTGTTTTCCGATGCATTATTCCTCCTTTACTGCATCCCTCGCTCCCTCACATTGACGAATTAACACACTAGTAGCGTCCATATGAAATACTCTGGGTTCCCTGCATAGTCCTTCTAAATCGACATACGATTCCACGGAAACTATAGGATTTTCTTTTGGGAGTCGAGGATCTCTTTTCTGATGCATTATTCCTCCTTTACTGCATCCCTTGCTCCCTCAGATTGACGAATTAACACACGATTTGCGTCCATATGAAATACGCTTGAGTCCCTGCCGTCTCCTCCTAAATCGAGATACGTTTCTACAGAAACGATAGGATTTTCTTTTGGGTGTCGAGTATTTCTTTTCCGATGCATTATTCCTCCTTTACTGCATCCCTCGCTCCCTCACATTGACGAATTAACACACAATTTGCGTCCATACGAAATACTCTGGGTTTCCTGCGTTGTCCCTCTAAATCGAGATACGTTTCTAAGGAAACGATAGGATTTTCTTTTGGAAGTCGAGTATCTCTTTTTCCGGTGCATTATTCCTCCTTTACTGCATCCCTTGCTCCCTCACATTGACGAATTAACACATAATTTGCGTCCATATGAAATACTCTGGGTTCCCTGCCGTCTCCTTCTAAATCGAGATACGTTTCTACAGAAACTATAGGATTGACTTTTGAGAGTCGAGTATCTCTGTTCCGATGCATTATTCCCCCTTTACTGCATCCCTCGCTCCCTCACATTGATGAATTAACACACAATTTGCGTCCATATAATATACTCTGGATTCCCTGCATTGACATTCTAAATCGAGGTACGTTTTACGGAAACAATAGGATTTTCTTTTGGGGTCGAGTATCTCTTTTCCGATCCATTATTCCTCCTTTACTGCATCCCTCGCACCCTCACATTGACGAAATAACACACAATTTGCATCCATATAAGTTACTCTGGGTTCCCTGCATTATCCTTCTAAATCGAGATACGATTCTACGGAAACGATAGGATTTTCTTGTGGGAGTCGAATATCTCTTTTCCGATGCATTATTCCTCCTTTATTGCATCCCTCGGTCCCTCACATTGACGAATTAACACACAATTTGTGTCCATACGAAATACTTTGGGTTTCCTGCATTGTCCTTCTAAATCAAGATACGTTTCTACGGAAACGATAGAATTTTCTTTTGGGAGTCGAGTATCTCTCTTCCGATGCATTATTCCTCCTTTACTGCATCCCTCGCTCCCTCACATTGACGAATTAACACATAATTTGCGTCCTTACGAAATACTCTGTGGTCCGTACATTGTATTTCTAAATCGAGATACGTTTCTATGGAAACGATAGGATTTTCTTTTTGGAGTCGAGTATCTCTTTTCCGATGCATTATTGCTCCGTTACTGCATCCCTCGCTCCCTCACATTGACGAATTAACAAACAATTTGCGTCCATATGAAGTACTCTGGGTTCCCTGCCATTTCCGTGTAAATCGAGATACGTTTCTACGGAAACGACGGAATTTTCGTCTGAGAGTCGAGTATCTGTTATCCGATGCATTATTCCTCCTTTACTGTATCCCTCGCTCCCTCACATTGACGAATTAACACACTATTTGCGTCCATATGAAATACTCTGGGTTCACTGCATAGTCCTTCTAAATCGACATACGTTTCTACGGAAACGATAGGATTTTCTTTTGGGAGTCGAGTATCTCTTTTCCGATGCATTATTCCTCCTTTACTGCATCCCTTGCTCCCTCACATTGACGAATTAACACACAATTTGCGTCCATATGAAATACTCTGGAGTCCCTGCCGTCTCCTTCTAAATCGAGATACGTTTCTACAGAAACGATAGGATTTTCTTTTGGGTGTCGAGTAACTCTTTTCCGATGCATTATTCCTCCTTTACTGCATCCCTCGCTCCCTCACATTGACGAATTAACACACAATTTGCGTCCATACAAAATACACTGGGTTTCCTGCATTGTCCTTGTAAATCGAGATACGTTTCTACAGAAACGGTAGGATTTTCTTTTTGGAGTCGAGTATCTTTTTTCCGATGCATTATTCCTCCTTCACTGCATCCCTCGCTCCCTCACATTGACGAATTAACACGCAATTTGCGTCCATATGAAATACTCTGGGTTCCCTGCCGTCTCCTTCTAAATCAAGATACGTTTCAACAGGAACGAAAGGATTTTCTTTTGGGAGTCGAGTATCTCTTTTCCGATGCATTTTTCCTCCTTTACTGCATCCCTCGCTCCTCGACATTGACGAAATAACACACAATTTGCGTCCATATGAAATACTCTGTGTACCCTGCATTATCCTTCTAAATCGAGATACGATTCTTCGGAAACGATAGGATTTTCTTTTGGGAGTCGAGTATCTGTTTTCCGATGCATTATTCCTCCTTTACTGCATCCCTCGCTCCCTCACATTGACAAATTAACACAATTTGCGTCCATATGAAATACACTGGGTTCCCTGCATTGTCCTTCTAAATCGAGATACGTTTCTACGGAAACGATAGAATTTTCTTTTTGGAGTCGAGTAGCTTTTTTCCGATGCATTATTCCTCCTTCACTGCATCCCTCGCTCCCTCACATTGACGAATTAACACGCAATTTGCGTCCATATGAAATACTCTGGGTTCCCTGCCGTCTCCTTCTAAATCAAGATACGTTTCAACAGGAACGAAAGGATTTTCTTTTGGGAGTCGAGTATCTCTTTTCCGATGCATTATTCCTCCTTTATTGCATCCCTCGGTCCCTCACAATGACGAATTAACACACAATTTGTGTCCATACGAAATACTTTGGGTTTCCTGCATTGTCCTTCTAAATCGAGATACGTTTCTACGGAAACGATAGAATTTTCTTTTGGGAGTCGAGTATCTCTTTTCCGATGCATTATTCCTCCTTTACTGCATCTCTCGCTCCCTCACATTGACGAATCACCACACAATTTGCGTTCATATGAAATACTCTGGGTTCCCTGAATTGTCCTTCTAAATCGACATACGATTCTATGGAAACGATAGGATTTTCTTTTTGGAGTCGAGTATCTCTTTTCCGATGCATTATTCCTCCGTTACTGCATAGCTCGCTCCCTCACATTGACGAATTAACACACAATTTGCGTCTATATGAAATACTCTGGGTTCCCTGCCGTCTCCTTCTAAATCACGATACGTGTCAACATTAACGATATGATTTTCTTTTGGGAGTCGAGTATCTCTTTTCCGATGCATTATTCCTCCTTTACTGCATCCCTCGCTCCCTCACATTGTCGAATCAACACACAATTTGCGTTCATATGAAATTCTCTGGGCTCCCTGCATTGTCCTTCTAAATCGACATACGTTTCTACGGAAACGATAGGATTTTCTTTTGGGAGTCGAGTATCTCTATTCCGATGCATTATTCGTCCTTACTGCATCCCTCGCTCCCTCACATTGACGAATTAACACACAATTTGCGTCCATAAGAATTACTCTGGGTTCCCTGCATTATCCTTCTAAATCGAGATACGATTCTACAGAAACGATAGGATTTTCTTTTGGGAGTCGAGTATCTCTTTTCCGATGCATTATTCCTCCTTCACTGCATCCCTCGCTCCCTCACATTGACGTATTAACACACAATTTGCGTCCATATAAAATACTCTGGGTTCCCTGCTTTGACCTTCTAAATCAAGATACGTTTCTACGGAAACAATAGGATATTCTTTTGAGAGTAGAGTATCTCTATTCCGATGCATTTTTCCTCCTTTACTGCATCCCTCGCTAATCCACATTGACGAAATAACACACAATTTGCGTCCATATGAAATACTCTGTGTTCCCTGCATTATCCTCCTAAATCGAGATACGATTCTTCGGAAACGATAGGATTTTCTTTTGGGAGTCGAATTTCTCTTCTCCGATGCTTCTTTCCTCCTTTACTTCATCCCTCGCTCCCTCACATTGACGAATTAACACATAATTTGCGTCCATACGAAATACCCTGGGTTTCCTGCATTGTCCTTCTAAATCGAGATACGTTTAACGGAAACGATAGGATTTTCTTTTGGGAGTCGAGTATCTCTTTTCCGATGCATTATTCCTCCTTTACTGTATCCCTCGCTCCCTCACATTGACGAATTAACACACAATTTGCGTCCATAGGAAATACTCTGGGTTTCCAGCATTGTCCTTCTAAATCGAGATTCGCTTCTACGGAAACGATAGAATTTCCTTTTGGGAGTCGAGAATCTCTTTTCCGATGCATTATTCCTCCTTTACTGCATCCCTCGCTCCCTCACATTGACGAATTAACACACAATTTGCGTCCATACGAAATACTCTGGGTTCCCTACATTGTCTTTCTAAATCGAGATACGTTTCTATGGAAACGATAGGATTTTCTTTTGGAAGTCGAGTATCTCTTTTTCCGGTGCATTATTCCTCCTTTACTGCATCCCTCGCTCCCTCACATTGACGAATTAACACACAATTTGCGTCCATACGAAATACTCTGGGTTCCCTACATTGTCTTTCTAAATCGAGATACGTTTCTATGGAAACGATAGGATTTTCTTTTGGGAGTCGAGTATCTCTTTTCCGATGCATTATTCCTCCTGTACTGCATCCCTCGCTCCCTCACATTGACAAATTAACAAACAATTTGCGTCCATATGAAGTACTCTGGGTTCCCTGCCATCTCCGTCTAAATCGAGATACGTTTCTACTGAAACGATAGAATTTTCGTCTGGGAGTCGAGTATCTGTTTTCCGATGCATTATTCCTCCTTTACTGCATCCCTCGCTCCCTCACATTGACGAAGTAACACACAATTTGCGTTCATATGAAATATTCTGGGATCCCTGCATTGTCCATCTAAATCGAGATACGTTTCTACAGAAACGATAGGAATTTCTTTTGGGAGTCGAGTATATCTTTTCCGATGCATTATTCCTCCTTACTGCATCCCTCGCTCCCTCACATTGACGAATTAACAAACAATTTGCGTCCACATGAAGTACTCTGGGTTCCCTGCCATCTCCTTCTAAATCGAGATACGTTTCTACCTAAACGATAGGATTTTCTTTTTGGAGTCGAGTATCCCTTTTCCGATGCATTATTCCTCCTTTACTGCATCCCTCGCTCCCTCACATTGACGAATTAACACACAATTTGCGTCCATATGAAATACTCTGGGTTTCTCTGACATCTCCTTCTAAATCGAGATACGTTTCTACGGAAACGATAGTATTTACTTTTGGGAGTCGAGTATCTCTTTTCCTATGCATTATTCCTCCTTTACAGCATCCCGCGCTCCCTCACATTGACGAATTAACACACAATTTGCATCCATATGAAGTACTCTGGGATCCCTGCATTGTCATTCTAAATCGAGATACGTTTCTACGGAAACGATAGGATTTTCTTTTGGGAGTCGAGTATCTCTCTTCCGATGCATTATTCCTCCTTTACTGAATCCCTCGCTCCCTCACATTGACGAATTAACACACAATTTGCGTCCATATGAAATACTCTGGGTTCAATGCCGTCTCCTTCTAAATCGAGATACGTTTCTACGGAAACGATAGGATTTTCTTTTGGGAGTCGAGTATTTCTTTTCCTATTCATTATTTCTCCTTTACCGGATCCTCGCTCCTTCACATTGACGAATTAACACACAATTTGCATCCATATGAAATACTCTGGGTTTCCCTGCATTGTCCTTCTAAATCGAGATAAGTTTCTACGGAAACGATAGGATTTTCTTTTGGGAGTCGAGAATCTCTTTTCCGATGCATTATTCCTCCTTTACTGCATCCCTCGCTCCTCGACAATGACGAAATAACACACAATTTGCGTCCATATGAAATACTCTGTGTTCCCTGCATTATCCATCTAAATCGAGGTACGTTTCTACAGAAACGATAGGATTTTCTTTTGGGAGTCGAGTATCTGTTTTCCGATGCATTATTCCTCCTTTACTGCATCCCTCGCTCCCTCACATTGACAAATTAACACAATTTGCGTCCATATGAAATACACTGGGTTCCCTGCATTGTCCTTCTAAATCGAGATACGTTTCTACGGAAACGATAGAATTTTCTTTTTGGAGTCGAGTATCTTTTTTCCGATGCATTATTCCTCCTCCACTGCATCCCTCGCTCCCTCACATTGACGAATTAACACGCAATTTGCGTCCATATGAAATACTCTGGGTTCCCTGCCGTCTCCTTCTAAATCAAGATACGTTTCAACAGGAACGAAAGGATTTTCTTTTGGGAGTCGAGTATCTCTTTTCCGATGCATGATTCCTCCTTTACTGCATCCCTTGCTCCCTAACATTGACGAATTAACACATAAATTGCGTCAATATGAAATACGCTGGGTTCCCTGCCGTCTCCTTCTAAATCGAGATACGTTTCTACAGAAACGATAGGATTTTCTTTTGAGAGTCGAGCATCTCTTTTCCGATGCATTATTCCTCCTTTACTGCATCCCTCGCTCCCTCACATTGACGAATTAACACACAATTTGCGCCCATATAATATACTCTGGGTTCCCTGCATTGACATTCAAAATCGAGGTATGTTCCTACGGAAAAAATAGGATTTTCTTTTGGGGGTCGAGTATCTCTTTTCCGATCCATTATTCCTCCTTTACTGCATCCCTCGCACCCTCACATTGACGAAATAACACACAATTTGCGTCCATATGAATTACTCTGGGTTCCCTGCATTATCCTTCTAAATCGAGATACGATTCTACGGAAACGATAGGATTTTCTTTTGGGAGTTGAATATCTCTTTTCCGATGCATTATTCCTCCTTTATTGCATCCCTCGGTCCCTCAGAATGACGAATTAACACACAATTTGTGTCCATACGAAATACTTTGGGTTTCCTGCATTGTCCTTCTAAATCGAGATACGTTTCTACGGAAACGATAGAATTTTCTTTTGGGAGTCGAGTATCTCTTTTCCGATGCATTATTCCTCCTTTACTGCATCTCTCGCTCCCTCACATTAACGAATCACCACACAATTTGCGTTCATATGAAATACTCTGGGTTCCCTGAATTGTCCTTCTAAATCGACATACGATTCCATGGAAACGATAGGATTTTCTTTTTGGAGTCGAGTATCTCTTTTCCGATGCATTATTCCTCCGTTACTGCATACCTCGCTCCCTCACATTGACGAATTAACAGACAATTTGCGTCCATATGAAATACTCTGGGTTCCCTGCCGTCTCCTTCTAAATCAAGATACGTGTCAACATTAACGATATGATTTTCTTTTGGGAGTCGAGTATCTCTTTTCCGATGCATTATTCCTCCTTTACTGCATCCCTCGCTCCCTCACATTGTCGAATCAACACACAATTTGCGTTCATATGAAATTCTCTGGGTTCCCTGCATTGTCCTTCTAAATCGACATACGTTTCTACGGAAACGATAGGATTTTCTTTTGGGAGTCGAGTATCTCTATTCCGATGCATTATTCGTCCTTACTGCATCCCTCGCTCCCTCACATTAACGAATTAACACACAATTTGCGTCCATAAGAATTACTCTGGGTTCCCTGCATTATCCTTCTAAATCGAGATACGATTCTACAGAAACGATAGGATTTTCTTTTGGGAGTCGAGTATCTCTTTTCCGATGCATTATTCCTCCTTTACTGCATCCCTCGCTCCCTCACATTGACGTATTAACACACAATTTGCGTCCATATAAAATACTCTGGGTTCCCTGCTTTGACCTTCTAAATCAAGATACGTTTCTACGGAAACAATAGGATATTCTTTTGAGAGTAGAGTATCTCTATTCCGATGCATTTTTCCTCCTTTACTGCATCCCTCGCTAATCCACATTGACGAAATAACACACAATTTGCGTCCATATGAAATACTCTGTGTTCCCTGCATTATCCTCCTAAATCGAGATACGATTCTTCGGAAACGATAGGATTTTCTTTTGGGAGTCGAATATCTCTTTTCCGATGCTTCTTTCCTCCTTTACTTCATCCCTCGCTCCCTCACATTGACGAATTAACACATAATTTGCGTCCATACGAAATACCCTGGGTTTCCTGCATTGTCCTTCTAAATCGAGATACGTTTAACGGAAACGATAGGATTTTCTTTTGGGAGTCGAGTATCTCTTTTCCGATGCATTATTCCTCCTTTACTGCATCCCTCGCTCCCTCACATTGACGAATTAACACACAATTTGCGTCCATAGGAAATACTCTGGGTTTCCAGCATTGTCCTTCTAAATCGAGATTCGTTTCTACGGAAACGATAGAATTTCCTTTTGGGAGTCGAGAATCTCTTTTCCGATGCATTATTCCTCCTTTACTGCATCCCTCGCTCCCTCACATTGACGAATTAACACACAATTTGCGTCCATACCAAATACTCTGGGTTCCCTACATTGTCTTTCTAAATCGAGATACGTTTCTATGGAAACGATAGGATTTTCCTTTGGGAGTCGAGTATCTCTTTTCCGATGCATTATTCCTCCTTTACTGCATCCATCGCTCCCTCACATTGACGAATTGACAAACAATTTGCGTCCATATGAAGTACTCTGGGTTCCCTGCCATCTCCGTCGAAATCGAGATACGTTTCTACGGAAACGATAGAATTTTCGTCTGGGAGCCGAGTATCTGTTTTCCGATGCATTATTCCTCCTTTACTGCATCCCTCGCTCCCTCACATTGACGAATTAACACACTAGTAGCGTCCATATGAAATACTCTGGGTTCCCTGCATAGTCCTTCTAAATCGACATACGATTCCACGGAAACTATAGGATTTTCTTTTGGGAGTCGAGGATCTCTTTTCTGATGCATTATTCCTCCTTTACTGCATCCCTTGCTCCCTCAGATTGACGAATTAACACACGATTTGCGTCCATATGAAATACGCTGGAGTCCCTGCCGTCTCCTCCTAAATCGAGATACGTTTCTACAGAAACGATAGGATTTTCTTTTGGGTGTCGAGTATTTCTTTTCCGATGCATTATTCCTCCTTTACTGCATCCCTCGCTCCCTCACATTGACGAATTAACACACAATTTGCGTCCATACGAAATACTCTGGGTTTCCTGCGTTGTCCCTCTAAATCGAGATACGTTTCTAAGGAAACGATAGGATTTTCTTTTGGAAGTCGAGTATCTCTTTTTCCGGTGCATTATTCCTCCTTTACTGCATCCCTCGCTCCCTCACATTGACGAATTAACACACAATTTGCGTCCATACGAAATACTCTGGGTTCCCTACATTGTCTTTCTAAATCGAGATACGTTTCTATGGAAACGATAGGATTTTCTTTTGGGAGTCGAGTATCTCTTTTCCGATGCATTATTCCTCCTTTACTGCATCCCTCGCTCCCTCACATTGACAAATTAACAAACAATTTGCGTCCATATGAAGTACTCTGGGTTCCCTGCCATCTCCGTCTAAATCGAGATACGTTTCTACTGAAACGATAGAATTTTCGTCTGGGAGTCGAGTATCTGTTTTCCGATGCATTATTCCTCCTTTACTGCATCCCTCGCTCCCTCACATTGACGAAGTAACACACAATTTGCGTTCATATGAAATATTCTGGGATCCCTGCATTGTCCATCTAAATCGAGATACGTTTCAACAGAAACGATAGGAATTTCTTTTGGGAGTCGAGTATATCTTTTCCGATGCATTATTCCTCCTTACTGCATCCCTCGCTCCCTCACATTGACGAATTAACAAACAATTTGCGTCCATATGAAGTACTCTGGGTTCCCTGCCATCTCCTTCTAAATCGAGATACGTTTCTACCTAACGATAGGATTTTCTTTTTGGAGTCGAGTATCCCTTTTCCGATGCATTATTCCTCCTTTACTGCATCCCTCGCTCCCTCACATTGACGAATTAACACACAATTTGCGTCCATACGAAATACTCTGGGTTCCCTGACATCTCCTTCTAAATCGAGATACGTTTCTACGGAAACGATAGAATTTACTTTTGGGAGTCGAGTATCTCTTTTTCTATGCATTATTCCTCCTTTACAGCATCCCGCGCTCCCTCACATTGACGAATTAACACACAATTTGCATCCATATGAAGTACTCTGGGATCCCTGCATTGTCATTCTAAATCGAGATACGTTTCTACGGAAACGATAGGATTTTCTTTTGGGAGGCGAGTATCTCTCTTCCGATGCATTATTCCTCCTTTACTGAATCCCTCGCTCCCTCACATTGACGAATTAACACACAATTTGCGTCCATATGAAATACTCTGGGTTCAATGCCGTCTCCTTCTAAATCGAGATACGTTTCTACGGAAACGATAGGATTTTCTTTTGGGAGTCGAGTATTTCTTTTCCGATGCATTATTTCTCCTTTACCGGATCCTCGCTCCTTCACATTGACGAATTAACACACAATTTGCATCCATATGAAATACTCTGGGATCCCTGCATTGTCCTTCTAAATCGAGATACGTTTCTACGGAAACGATAGGATTTTCTTTTGGGAGTCGAGAATCTCTTTTCCGATGCATTATTCCTCCTTTACTGCATCCCTCGCTCCTCGACATTGACGAAATAACACACAATTTGCGTCCATATGAAATACTCTGTGTTCCCTGCATTATCCATCTAAATCGAGATACGTTTCTACAGAAACGATAGGATTTTCTTTTGGGAGTCGAGTATCTGTTTTCCGATGCATTATTCCTCCTTTACTGCATCCCTCGCTCCCTCACATTGACAAATTAACACAATTTGCGTCCATATGAAATACACTGGGTTCCCTGCATTGTCCTTCTAAATCGAGATACGTTTCTACGGAAACGATAGAATTTTCTTTTTGGAGTCGAGTATCTTTTTTCCGATGCATTATTCCTCCTTCACTGCATCCCTCGCTCCCTCACATTGACGAATTAACACGCAATTTGCGTCCATATGAAATACTCTGGGTTCCCTGCCGTCTCCTTCTAAATCAAGATACGTTTCAACAGGAACGAAAGGATTTTCTTTTGGGAGTCGAGTATCTCTTTTCCGATGCATGATTCCTCCTTTACTGCATCCCTTGCTCCCTAACATTGACGAATTAACACATAAATTGCGTCCATATGAAATACGCTGGGTTCCCTGCCGTCTCCTTCTAAATCGAGATACGTTTCTACAGAAACGATAGGATTTTCTTTTGAGAGTCGAGCATCTCTTTTCCGATGCATTATTCCTCCTTTACTGCATCCCTCGCTCCCTCACATTGACGAATTAACACACAATTTGCGCCCATATAATATACTCTGGGTTCCCTGCATTGACATTCAAAATCGAGGTATGTTCCTACGGAAAAAATAGGATTTTCTTTTGGGGGTCGAGTATCTCTTTTCCGATCCATTATTCCTCCTTTACTGCATCCCTCGCACCCTCACATTGACGAAATAACACACAATTTGCGTCCATATGAATTACTCTGGGTTCCCTGGATTATCCTTCTAAATCGAGATACGATTCTACGGAAACGATAGGATTTTCTTTTGGGAGTCGAATATCTCTTTTCCGATGCATTATTCCTCCTTTATTGCATCCCTCGGTCCCTCACAATGACGAATTAACACACAATTTGTGTCCATACGAAATACTTTCGGTTTCCTGCATTGTCCTTCTAAATCGAGATACGTTTCTACGGAAACGATAGAATTTTCTTTTGGGAGTCGAGTATCTCTTTTCCGATGCATGATTCCTCCTTTACTGCATCCCTTGCACCCTAACATTGACGAATTAACACATAAATTGCGTCCATATGAAATACGCTGGGTTCCCTGCCGTCTCCTTCTAAATCGAGATACGTTTCTACAGAAACGATAGGATTTTCTTTTGAGAGTCGAGCATCTCTTTTCCGATGCATTATTCCTCCTTTACTGCATCCCTCGCTCCCTCACATTGACGGATTAACACACAATTTGCGCCCATATAATATACTCTGGGTTCCCTGCATTGTCATTCAAAATCGAGGTATGTTCCTACGGAAAAAATAGGATTTTCTTTTGGGGGTCGAGTATCTCTTTTCCGATGCATTATTCCTCCTTTACTGCATCTCTCGCTCCCTCACATTGACGAATCACCACACAATTAGCGTTCATATGAAATACTCTGGGTTCCCTGAATTGTCCTTCTAAATCGACATACGATTCTACGGAAACGATAGGATTTTCTTTTTGGAGTCGAGTATCTCTTTTCCGATGCATTATTCCTCCGTTACTGCATCCCTCGCTCCCTCACATTGACGAATTAACACACAATTTGCGTCCATATGAATTACTCTGGGTTCCCTGCCGTCTCCTTCTAAATCAAGATACGTGTCAACATTAACGATATGATTTTCTTTTGGGAGTCGAGTATCTCTTTTCCGATGCATTATTCCTCCTTTACTGCATCCCTCGCTCCCTCACATTGTCGAATCAACACACAATTTGCGTTCATATGAAATTCTCTGGGTTCCCTGCATTGTCCTTCTAAGTCGACATACGTTTCTACGGAAACGATAGGATTTTCTTTTGGGAGTCGAGTATCTCTATTCCGATGCATTATTCGTCCTTACTGCATCCCTCGCTCCCTCACATTGGCGAATCAACACACAATTTGCGTCCATAAGAATTACTCTGGGTTCCCTGCATTATCCTTCTAAATCGAGATACGATTCTACAGAAACGATAGGATTTTCTTTTGGGAGTCGAGTATCTCTTTTCCGATGCATTATTCCTCCTTTACTGCATCTTTCGCTCCCTCACATTGACGTATTAACACACAATTTGCGTCCATATAAAATACTCTGGGTTCCCTGCTTTGACCTTCTAAATCAAGATACGTTTCTACGGAAACAATAGGATATTCTTTTGAGAGTAGAGTATCTCTATTCCGATGCATTTTTCCTCCTTTACTGCTTCCCTCGCTAATCCACATTGACGAAATAACACACAATTTGCGTCCATATGAAATACTCTGTGTTCGCTGCATTATCCTCCTAAATCGAGATACGATTCTTCGGAAACGATAGGATTTTCTTTTGGGAGTCGAATATCTCTTTTCCGATGCTTCTTTCCTCCTTTACTTCATCCCTCGCTCCCTCACATTGACGAATTAACACATAATTTGCGTCCATACGAAATACCCTGGGTTTCCTGCATTGTCCTTCTAAATCGAGATACGTTTAACGGAAACGATAGGATTTTCTTTTGGGAGTCGAGAATCTCTTTTCCGATGCATTATTCCTCCTTTACTGCATCCCTCGCTCCCTCACTTTGACGAATTAACACACAATTTGCGTCCATAGGAAATACTCTGGGTTTCCTGCATTGTCCTTCTAAATCGAGATTCGTTTCTACGGAAACGATAGAATTTCCTTTTGGGAGTCGAGAATCTCTTTTCCGATGCATTATTCCTCCTTTACTGCACCCCACGCTCCCTCACATTGACGAATTAACACACAATTTGCGTCCATACCAAATACTCTGGGTTCCCTACATTGTCTTTCTAAATCGAGATACGTTTCTATGGAAACGATAGGATTTTCTTTTGGGAGTCGAGTATCTCTTTTCCGATGCATTATACCTCCTTTACTGCATCCATCGCTCCCTCACATTGACGAATTGACAAACAATTTGCGTCCATATGAAGTACTCTGGGTTCCCTGCCATCTCCGTCTAAATCGAGATACGTTTCTACTGAAACGATAGAATTTTCGTCTGGGAGTCGAGTATCTGTTTTCCGATGCATTATTCCTCCTTTACTGCATCCCTCGCTCCCTCACATTGTCGAAGTAACACACAATTTGCGTTCATATGAAATATTCTGGGATCATTGCATTGTCCATCTAAATCGAGATACGTTTCTACAGAAACGATAGGAATTTCTTTTGGGAGTCGAGTATATCTTCTCCGATGCATTATTCCTCCTTACTGCATCCCTCGCTCCCTCACATTGACGAATTAACACACAATTTGCGTCCATACGAAATACTCTGGGTTTCCTGCGTTGTCCCTCTACATCGAGATACGTTTCTACGGAAACGATAGGATTTTCTTTTGGGAGTGGAGTATCTCTTTTTCCGATGCATTATTCCTCCTTTACTGCATCCCTCGCTCCCTCACATTGACGAATTAACACACAATTTGCGTCCATACGAAATACTCTGGGTTCCCTACATTGTCTTTCTAAATCGAGATACGTTTCTATGGAAACGATAGGATTTTCTTTTGGGAGTCGAGTATCTCTTTTCCGATGCATTATTCCTCCTTTACTGCATCCCTCGCTCCCTCACATTCACAAATTAACAAACAATTTGCGTCCATATGAAGTACTCTGGGTTCCCTGCCATCTCCGTCTAAATCGAGATACGTTTCTACTGAAAAGATAGAATTTTCGTCTGGGAGTCGAGTATCTGTTTTCCGATGCATTATTCCTCCTTTACTGCATCCCTCGCTCCCTCACATTGACGAAGTAACACACAATTTGCGTTCATATGAAATATTCTGGGATCCCTGCATTGTCCATCTAAATCGAGATACGTTTCTACAGAAACGATAGGAATTTCTTTTGGGAGTCGAGTATATCTTTTCCGATGCATTATTCCTCCTTACTGCATCCCTCGCTCCCTCACATTGACGAATTAACAAACAATTTGCGTTCATATGAAGTACTCTGGGATCCCTGCCATCTCCTTCTAAATCGAGATACGTTTCTACCTAAACGATAGGATTTTCTTTTTGGAGTCGAGTATCCCTTTTCCGATGCATTATTCCTCCTTTACTGCATCCCTCGCTCCCTCACATTGACGAATTAACACACAATTTGCGTCCATATGAAATACTCTGGGTTCCCTAACAACTCCTTCTAAATCGAGATACGTTTCTACGGAAACGATAGAATTTACTTTTGGGAGTCGAGTATCTCTTTTCCTATGCATTATTCCTCCTTTACAGCATCCCGCGCTCCCTCACATTGACGAATTAACACACAATTTGCATCCATATGAAGTACTCTGGGATCCCTGCATTGTCATTCTAAATCGAGATACGTTTCTACGGAAACGATAGGATTTTCTTTTGGGAGTCGAGTATCTCTCTTCCGATGCATTATTCCTCCTTTACTGAATCCCTCGCTCCCTCACATTGACGAATTAACACACAATTTGCGTCCATATGAAATACTCTGGGTTCAATGCCGTCTCCTTCTAAATCGAGATACGATTCTACGGAAACAATAGGATTTTCTTTTGGGAGTCGAGTATTTCTTTTCCGATGCATTATTTCTCCTTTACCGGATCCTCGCTCCTTCACATTGACGAATTAACACACAATTTGCATCCATATGAAATACTCTGGGATCCCTGCATTGTCCTTCTAAATCGAGATACGTTTCTACGGAAACGATAGGATTTTCTTTTGGGAGTCGAGAATCTCTCTTCCGATGCATTATTCCTCCTTTACTGCATCCCTCGCACCCTCACATTGACGAAGTAACACACAATTTGCGTCCATGTGAATTACTCTGGGTTCCCTGCATTATCCTTCTAAATCGAGATACGATTCTACGCAAACGATAGGATTTTCATTTGGGAGTCGAGTATCTCTTTTCCGATGCATTATTCCTCCTTTACTGCATACCTCGCTCCCTCACATTGACGAATTAACACACAACTTGCGTCCATACGAAATACTCTGGGTTCCCCACATTGTCTTTCTAAATCGAGATACGTTTCTATGGAAACGATAGGATTTTCTTTTGGGAGTCGAGTATCTCTTTACCGATGCAATATTCCTCCGTTACTGCATCCCTCGCTCCCTCACATTGACGGATTAACAAACAATTTGCGTCCATATGAAATACTCTGGTTTCCATGCATTGTACTTCTAAATCGAGATACGTTTCTACGGAAACGATAGGATTTTCTTTTGGGAGTCGAGTATCTCTTTTCCGATGCATTATTCCTCCTTTACTGCATCTCTCGCTCCCTCACATTGACGAATCACCACACAATTTGCGTTCATATGAAATACTCTGGGTTCCCTGAATTGTCCTTCTAAATCGACATACGATTCTATGGAAACGATAGGATTTTCTCTTTGGAGTCGAGTATCTCTTTTCCGATGCATTATTCCTCCGTTACTGCATACCTCGCTCCCTCACATTGACGAATTAACACACAATTTGCGTCTATATGAAATACTCTGGGTTCCCTGTCGTCTCCTTCTAAATCACGATACGTGTCAACATTAACGATATGATTTTCTTTTGGGAGTCGAGTATCTCTTTTCCGATGCATTATTCCTCCTTTACTGCATCCCTCGCTCCCTCACATTGTCGAATCAACACACAATTTGCGTTCATATGAAATTCTCTGGGTTCCCTGCATTGTCCTTCTAAATCGACATACGTTTCTACGGAAACGATAGGATTTTCTTTTGGGAGTCGAGTATCTCTATTCCGATGCATTATTCGTCCTTACTGCATCCCTCGCTCCCTCACATTGACGAATTAACACACAATTTGCGTCCATAAGAATTACTCTGGGTTCCCTGCATTATCCTTCTAAATCGAGATACGATTCTACAGAAACGATAGGATTTTCTTTTGGGAGTCGAGTATCTCTTTTCCGATGCATTATTCCTCCTTTACTGCATCCCTCGCTCCCTCACATTGACGTATTAACACACAATTTGCGTCCATATAAAATACTCTGGGTTCCCTGCTTTGACCTTCTAAATCAAGATACGTTTCTACGGAAACAATAGGATATTCTTTTGAGAGTAGAGTATCTCTATTCCGATGCATTTTTCCTCCTTTACTGCATCCCTCGCTAATCCACATTGACGAAATAACACACAATTTGCGTCCATATGAAATACTCTGTGTTCCCTGCATTATCCTCCTAAATCGAGATACGATTCTTCGGAAACGATAGGATTTTCTTTTGGGAGTCGAATATCTCTTCTCCGATGCTTCTTTCCTCCTTTACTTCATCCCTCGCTCCCTCACATTGACGAATTAACACATAATTTGCGTCCATAGGAAATACTCTGGGTTTCCAGCATTGTCCTTCTAAATCGAGATTCGTTTCTACGGAAACGATAGAATTTCCTTTTGGGAGTCGAGTATCTCTTTTCCGATCCATTATTCCTCCTTTACTGCATCCCTCGCACCCTCACATTGACGAAATAACACACAATTTGCATCCATATAAGTTACTCTGGGTTCCCTGCATTATCCTTCTAAATCGAGATACGATTCTACGGAAACGATAGGATTTTCTTGTGGGAGTCGAATATCTCTTTTCCGATGCATTATTCCTCCTTTATTGCATCCCTCGGTCCCTCACATTGACGAATTAACACACAATTTGCGTCCATACGAAATACTCTGGGTTTCCTGCGTTGTCCCTCTAAATCGAGATACGTTTCTAAGGAAACGATAGGATTTTCTTTTGGAAGTCGAGTATCTCTTTTTCCGGTGCATTATTCCTCCTTTACTGCATCCCTTGCTCCCTCACATTGACGAATTAACACATAATTTGCGTCCATATGAAATACTCTGGGTTCCCTGCCGTCTCCTTCTAAATCGAGATACGTTTCTACAGAAACTATAGGATTGACTTTTGAGAGTCGAGTATCTCTGTTCCGATGCATTATTCCCCCTTTACTGCATCCCTCGCTCCCTCACATTGATGAATTAACACACAATTTGCGTCCATATAATATACTCTGGATTCCCTGCATTGACATTCTAAATCGAGGTACGTTTTACGGAAACAATAGGATTTTCTTTTGGGGTCGAGTATCTCTTTTCCGATCCATTATTCCTCCTTTACTGCATCCCTCGCACCCTCACATTGACGAAATAACACACAATTTGCATCCATATAAGTTACTCTGGGTTCCCTGCATTATCCTTCTAAATCGAGATACGATTCTTCGGAAACGATAGGATTTTCTTTTGGGAGTCGAATATCTCTTCTCCGATGCTTCTTTCCTCCTTTACTTCATCCCTCGCTCCCTCACATTGACGAATTAACACATAATTTGCGTCCATAGGAAATACTCTGGGTTTCCAGCATTGTCCTTCTAAATCGAGATTCGTTTCTACGGAAACGATAGAATTTCCTTTTGGGAGTCGAGAATCTCTTTTCCGATGCATTATTCCTCCTTTACTGCATCCCTCGCTCCCTCACATTGACGAATTAACACACAATTTGCGTCCATACCAAATACTCTGGGTTCCCTACATTGTCTTTCTAAATCGAGATACGTTTCTATGGAAACGATAGGATTTTCTTTTGGGAGTCGAGTATCTCTTTTCCGATGCATTATTCCTCCTTTACTGCATCCATCGCTCCCTCACATTGACGAATTGACAAACAATTTGCGTCCATATGAAGTACTCTGGGTTCCCTGCCATCTCCGTCTAAATCGAGATACGTTTCTACGGAAACGATAGAATTTTCGTCTGGGAGCCGAGTATCTGTTTTCCGATGCATTATTCCTCCTTTACTGCATCCCTCGCTCCCTCACATTGACGAATTAACACACTAGTAGCGTCCATATGAAATACTCTGGGTTCCCTGCATAGTCCTTCTAAATCGACATACGATTCCACGGAAACTATAGGATTTTCTTTTGGGAGTCGAGGATCTCTTTTCTGATGCATTATTCCTCCTTTACTGCATCCCTTGCTCCCTCAGATTGACGAATTAACACACGATTTGCGTCCATATGAAATACGCTTGAGTCCCTGCCGTCTCCTCCTAAATCGAGATACGTTTCTACAGAAACGATAGGATTTTCTTTTGGGTGTCGAGTATTTCTTTTCCGATGCATTATTCCTCCTTTACTGCATCCCTCGCTCCCTCACATTGACGAATTAACACACAATTTGCGTCCATACGAAATACTCTGGGTTTCCTGCGTTGTCCCTCTAAATCGAGATACGTTTCTAAGGAAACGATAGGATTTTCTTTTGGAAGTCGAGTATCTCTTTTTCCGGTGCATTATTCCTCCTTTACTGCATCCCTTGCTCCCTCACATTGACGAATTAACACATAATTTGCGTCCATATGAAATACTCTGGGTTCCCTGCCGTCTCCTTCTAAATCGAGATACGTTTCTACAGAAACTATAGGATTGACTTTTGAGAGTCGAGTATCTCTGTTCCGATGCATTATTCCCCCTTTACTGCATCCCTCGCTCCCTCACATTGATGAATTAACACACAATTTGCGTCCATATAATATACTCTGGATTCCCTGCATTGACATTCTAAATCGAGGTACGTTTTACGGAAACAATAGGATTTTCTTTTGGGGTCGAGTATCTCTTTTCCGATCCATTATTCCTCCTTTACTGCATCCCTCGCACCCTCACATTGACGAAATAACACACAATTTGCATCCATATAAGTTACTCTGGGTTCCCTGCATTATCCTTCTAAATCGAGATACGATTCTACGGAAACGATAGGATTTTCTTGTGGGAGTCGAATATCTCTTTTCCGATGCATTATTCCTCCTTTATTGCATCCCTCGGTCCCTCACATTGACGAATTAACACACAATTTGTGTCCATACGAAATACTTTGGGTTTCCTGCATTGTCCTTCTAAATCAAGATACGTTTCTACGGAAACGATAGAATTTTCTTTTGGGAGTCGAGTATCTCTCTTCCGATGCATTATTCCTCCTTTACTGCATCCCTCGCTCCCTCACATTGACGAATTAACACATAATTTGCGTCCTTACGAAATACTCTGGGGTCCGTACATTGTATTTCTAAATCGAGATACGTTTCTATGGAAACGATAGGATTTTCTTTTTGGAGTCGAGTATCTCTTTTCCGATGCATTATTGCTCCGTTACTGCATCCCTCGCTCCCTCACATTGACGAATTAACAAACAATTTGCGTCCATATGAAGTACTCTGGGTTCCCTGCCATTTCCGTGTAAATCGAGATACGTTTCTACGGAAACGACGGAATTTTCGTCTGAGAGTCGAGTATCTGTTATCCGATGCATTATTCCTCCTTTACTGTATCCCTCGCTCCCTCACATTGACGAATTAACACACTATTTGCGTCCATATGAAATACTCTGGGTTCACTGCATAGTCCTTCTAAATCGACATACGTTTCTACGGAAACGATAGGATTTTCTTTTGGGAGTCGAGTATCTCTTTTCCGATGCATTATTCCTCCTTTACTGCATCCCTTGCTCCCTCACATTGACGAATTAACACACAATTTGCGTCCATATGAAATACTCTGGAGTCCCTGCCGTCTCCTTCTAAATCGAGATACGTTTCTACAGAAACGATAGGATTTTCTTTTGGGTGTCGAGTAACTCTTTTCCGATGCATTATTCCTCCTTTACTGCATCCCTCGCTCCCTCACATTGACGAATTAACACACAATTTGCGTCCATACAAAATACACTGGGTTTCCTGCATTGTCCTTGTAAATCGAGATACGTTTCTACAGAAACGGTAGGATTTTCTTTTTGGAGTCGAGTATCTTTTTTCCGATGCATTATTCCTCCTTCACTGCATCCCTCGCTCCCTCACATTGACGAATTAACACGCAATTTGCGTCCATATGAAATACTCTGGGTTCCCTGCCGTCTCCTTCTAAATCAAGATACGTTTCAACAGGAACGAAAGGATTTTCTTTTGGGAGTCGAGTATCTCTTTTCCGATGCATTATTCCTCCTTTATTGCATCCCTCGGTCCCTCACAATGACGAATTAACACACAATTTGTGTCCATACGAAATACTTTGGGTTTCCTGCATTGTCCTTCTAAATCGAGATACGTTTCTACGGAAACGATAGAATTTTCTTTTGGGAGTCGAGTATCTCTTTTCCGATGCATTATTCCTCCTTTACTGCATCTCTCGCTCCCTCACATTGACGAATCACCACACAATTTGCGTTCATATGAAATACTCTGGGTTCCCTGAATTGTCCTTCTAAATCGACATACGATTCTATGGAAACGATAGGATTTTCTTTTTGGAGTCGAGTATCTCTTTTCCGATGCATTATTCCTCCGTTACTGCATAGCTCGCTCCCTCACATTGACGAATTAACACACAATTTGCGTCTATATGAAATACTCTGGGTTCCCTGCCGTCTCCTTCTAAATCACGATACGTGTCAACATTAACGATATGATTTTCTTTTGGGAGTCGAGTATCTCTTTTCCGATGCATTCTTCCTCCTTTACTGCATCCCTCGCTCCCTCACATTGTCGAATCAACACACAATTTGCGTTCATATGAAATTCTCTGGGCTCCCTGCATTGTCCTTCTAAATCGACATACGTTTCTACGGAAACGATAGGATTTTCTTTTGGGAGTCGAGTATCTCTATTCCGATGCATTATTCGTCCTTACTGCATCCCTCGCTCCCTCACATTGACGAATTAACACACAATTTGCGTCCATAAGAATTACTCTGGGTTCCCTGCATTATCCTTCTAAATCGAGATACGATTCTACAGAAACGATAGGATTTTCTTTTGGGAGTCGAGTATCTCTTTTCCGATGCATTATTCCTCCTTTACTGCATCCCTCGCTCCCTCACATTGACGTATTAACACACAATTTGCGTCCATATAAAATACTCTGGGTTCCCTGCTTTGACCTTCTAAATCAAGATACGTTTCTACGGAAACAATAGGATATTCTTTTGAGAGTAGAGTATCTCTATTCCGATGCATTTTTCCTCCTTTACTGCATCCCTCGCTAATCCACATTGACGAAATAACACACAATTTGCGTCCATATGAAATACTCTGTGTTCCCTGCATTATCCTCCTAAATCGAGATACGATTCTTCGGAAACGATAGGATTTTCTTTTGGGAGTCGAATTTCTCTTCTCCGATGCTTCTTTCCTCCTTTACTTCATCCCTCGCTCCCTCACATTGACGAATTAACACATAATTTGCGTCCATACGAAATACCCTGGGTTTCCTGCATTGTCCTTCTAAATCGAGATACGTTTAACGGAAACGATAGGATTTTCTTTTGGGAGTCGAGTATCTCTTTTCCGATGCATTATTCCTCCTTTACTGCATCCCTCGCTCCCTCACATTGACGAATTAACACACAATTTGCGTCCATAGGAAATACTCTGGGTTTCCAGCATTGTCCTTCTAAATCGAGATTCGCTTCTACGGAAACGATAGAATTTCCTTTTGGGAGTCGAGAATCTCTTTTCCGATGCATTATTCCTCCTTTACTGCATCCCTCGCTCCCTCACATTGACGAATTAACACACAATTTGCGTCCATACGAAATACTCTGGGTTCCCTACATTGTCTTTCTAAATCGAGATACGTTTCTATGGAAACGATAGGATTTTCTTTTGGAAGTCGAGTATCTCTTTTTCCGGTGCATTATTCCTCCTTTACTGCATCCCTCGCTCCCTCACATTGACGAATTAACACACAATTTGCGTCCATACGAAATACTCTGGGTTCCCTACATTGTCTTTCTAAATCGAGATACGTTTCTATGGAAACGATAGGATTTTCTTTTGGGAGTCGAGTATCTCTTTTCCGATGCATTATTCCTCCTGTACTGCATCCCTCGCTCCCTCACATTGACAAATTAACAAACAATTTGCGTCCATATGAAGTACTCTGGGTTCCCTGCCATCTCCGTCTAAATCGAGATACGTTTCTACTGAAACGATAGAATTTTCGTCTGGGAGTCGAGTATCTGTTTTCCGATGCATTATTCCTCCTTTACTGCATCCCTCGCTCCCTCACATTGACGAAGTAACACACAATTTGCGTTCATATGAAATATTCTGGGATCCCTGCATTGTCCATCTAAATCGAGATACGTTTCTACAGAAACGATAGGAATTTCTTTTGGGAGTCGAGTATATCTTTTCCGATGCATTATTCCTCCTTACTGCATCCCTCGCTCCCTCACATTGACGAATTAACAAACAATTTGCGTCCACATGAAGTACTCTGGGTTCCCTGCCATCTCCTTCTAAATCGAGATACGTTTCTACCTAAACGATAGGATTTTCTTTTTGGAGTCGAGTATCCCTTTTCCGATGCATTATTCCTCCTTTACTGCATCCCTCGCTCCCTCACATTGACGAATTAACACACAATTTGCGTCCATATGAAATACTCTGGGTTTCTCTGACATCTCCTTCTAAATCGAGATACGTTTCTACGGAAACGATAGTATTTACTTTTGGGAGTCGAGTATCTCTTTTCCTATGCATTATTCCTCCTTTACAGCATCCCGCGCTCCCTCACATTGACGAATTAACACACAATTTGCATCCATATGAAGTACTCTGGGATCCCTGCATTGTCATTCTAAATCGAGATACGTTTCTACGGAAACGATAGGATTTTCTTTTGGGAGTCGAGTATCTCTCTTCCGATGCATTATTCCTCCTTTACTGAATCCCTCGCTCCCTCACATTGACGAATTAACACACAATTTGCGTCCATATGAAATACTCTGGGTTCAATGCCGTCTCCTTCTAAATCGAGATACGTTTCTACGGAAACGATAGGATTTTCTTTTGGGAGTCGAGTATTTCTTTTCCTATTCATTATTTCTCCTTTACCGGATCCTCGCTCCTTCACATTGACGAATTAACACACAATTTGCATCCATATGAAATACTCTGGGTTTCCCTGCATTGTCCTTCTAAATCGAGATAAGTTTCTACGGAAACGATAGGATTTTCTTTTGGGAGTCGAGAATCTCTTTTCCGATGCATTATTCCTCCTTTACTGCATCCCTCGCTCCTCGACAATGACGAAATAACACACAATTTGCGTCCATATGAAATACTCTGTGTTCCCTGCATTATCCATCTAAATCGAGGTACGTTTCTACAGAAACGATAGGATTTTCTTTTGGGAGTCGAGTATCTGTTTTCCGATGCATTATTCCTCCTTTACTGCATCCCTCGCTCCCTCACATTGACAAATTAACACAATTTGCGTCCATATGAAATACACTGGGTTCCCTGCATTGTCCTTCTAAATCGAGATACGTTTCTACGGAAACGATAGAATTTTCTTTTTGGAGTCGAGTATCTTTTTTCCGATGCATTATTCCTCCTCCACTGCATCCCTCGCTCCCTCACATTGACGAATTAACACGCAATTTGCGTCCATATGAAATACTCTGGGTTCCCTGCCGTCTCCTTCTAAATCAAGATACGTTTCAACAGGAACGAAAGGATTTTCTTTTGGGAGTCGAGTATCTCTTTTCCGATGCATGATTCCTCCTTTACTGCATCCCTTGCTCCCTAACATTGACGAATTAACACATAAATTGCGTCAATATGAAATACGCTGCGTTCCCTGCCGTCTCCTTCTAAATCGAGATACGTTTCTACAGAAACGATAGGATTTTCTTTTGAGAGTCGAGCATCTCTTTTCCGATGCATTATTCCTCCTTTACTGCATCCCTCGCTCCCTCACATTGACGAATTAACACACAATTTGCGCCCATATAATATACTCTGGGTTCCCTGCATTGACATTCAAAATCGAGGTATGTTCCTACGGAAAAAATAGGATTTTCTTTTGGGGGTCGAGTATCTCTTTTCCGATCCATTATTCCTCCTTTACTGCATCCCTCGCACCCTCACATTGACGAAATAACACACAATTTGCGTCCATATGAATTACTCTGGGTTCCCTGCATTATCCTTCTAAATCGAGATACGATTCTACGGAAACGATAGGATTTTCTTTTGGGAGTTGAATATCTCTTTTCCGATGCATTATTCCTCCTTTATTGCATCCCTCGGTCCCTCAGAATGACGAATTAACACACAATTTGTGTCCATACGAAATACTTTGGGTTTCCTGCATTGTCCTTCTAAATCGAGATACGTTTCTACGGAAACGATAGAATTTTCTTTTGGGAGTCGAGTATCTCTTTTCCGATGCATTATTCCTCCTTTACTGCATCTCTCGCTCCCTCACATTAACGAATCACCACACAATTTGCGTTCATATGAAATACTCTGGGTTCCCTGAATTGTCCTTCTAAATCGACATACGATTCCATGGAAACGATAGGATTTTCTTTTTGGAGTCGAGTATCTCTTTTCCGATGCATTATTCCTCCGTTACTGCATACCTCGCTCCCTCACATTGACGAATTAACAGACAATTTGCGTCCATATGAAATACTCTGGGTTCCCTGCCGTCTCCTTCTAAATCAAGATACGTGTCAACATTAACGATATGATTTTCTTTTGGGAGTCGAGTATCTCTTTTCCGATGCATTATTCCTCCTTTACTGCATCCCTCGCTCCCTCACATTGTCGAATCAACACACAATTTGCGTTCATATGAAATTCTCTGGGTTCCCTGCATTGTCCTTCTAAATCGACATACGTTTCTACGGAAACGATAGGATTTTCTTTTGGGAGTCGAGTATCTCTATTCCGATGCATTATTCGTCCTTACTGCATCCCTCGCTCCCTCACATTAACGAATTAACACACAATTTGCGTCCATAAGAATTACTCTGGGTTCCCTGCATTATCCTTCTAAATCGAGATACGATTCTACAGAAACGATAGGATTTTCTTTTGGGAGTCGAGTATCTCTTTTCCGATGCATTATTCCTCCTTTACTGCATCCCTCGCTCCCTCACATTGACGTATTAACACACAATTTGCGTCCATATAAAATACTCTGGGTTCCCTGCTTTGACCTTCTAAATCAAGATACGTTTCTACGGAAACAATAGGATATTCTTTTGAGAGTAGAGTATCTCTATTCCGATGCATTTTTCCTCCTTTACTGCATCCCTCGCTAATCCACATTGACGAAATAACACACAATTTGCGTCCATATGAAATACTCTGTGTTCCCTGCATTATCCTCCTAAATCGAGATACGATTCTTCGGAAACGATAGGATTTTCTTATGGGAGTCGAATATCTCTTTTCCGATGCTTCTTTCCTCCTTTACTTCATCCCTCGCTCCCTCACATTGACGAATTAACACATAATTTGCGTCCATACGAAATACCCTGGGTTTCCTGCATTGTCCTTCTAAATCGAGATACGTTTAACGGAAACGATAGGATTTTCTTTTGGGAGTCGAGTATCTCTTTTCCGATGCATTATTCCTCCTTTACTGCATCCCTCGCTCCCTCACATTGACGAATTAACACACAATTTGCGTCCATAGGAAATACTCTGGGTTTCCAGCATTGTCCTTCTAAATCGAGATTCGTTTCTACGGAAACGATAGAATTTCCTTTTGGGAGTCGAGAATCTCTTTTCCGATGCATTATTCCTCCTTTACTGCATCCCTCGCTCCCTCACATTGACGAATTAACACACAATTTGCGTCCATACCAAATACTCTGGGTTCCCTACATTGTCTTTCTAAATCGAGATACGTTTCTATGGAAACGATAGGATTTTCCTTTGGGAGTCGAGTATCTCTTTTCCGATGCATTATTCCTCCTTTACTGCATCCATCGCTCCCTCACATTGACGAATTGACAAACAATTTGCGTCCATATGAAGTACTCTGGGTTCCCTGCCATCTCCGTCGAAATCGAGATACGTTTCTACGGAAACGATAGAATTTTCGTCTGGGAGCCGAGTATCAGTTTTCCGATGCATTATTCCTCCTTTACTGCATCCCTCGCTCCCTCACATTGACGAATTAACACACTAGTAGCGTCCATATGAAATACTCTGGGTTCCCTGCATAGTCCTTCTAAATCGACATACGATTCCACGGAAACTATAGGATTTTCTTTTGGGAGTCGAGGATCTCTTTTCTGATGCATTATTCCTCCTTTACTGCATCCCTTGCTCCCTCAGATTGACGAATTAACACACGATTTGCGTCCATATGAAATACGCTGGAGTCCCTGCCGTCTCCTCCTAAATCGAGATACGTTTCTACAGAAACGATAGGATTTTCTTTTGGGTGTCGAGTATTTCTTTTCCGATGCATTATTCCTCCTTTACTGCATCCCTCGCTCCCTCACATTGACGAATTAACACACAATTTGCGTCCATACGAAATACTCTGGGTTTCCTGCGTTGTCCCTCTAAATCGAGATACGTTTCTAAGGAAACGATAGGATTTTCTTTTGGAAGTCGAGTATCTCTTTTTCCGGTGCATTATTCCTCCTTTACTGCATCCCTCGCTCCCTCACATTGACGAATTAACACACAATTTGCGTCCATACGAAATACTCTGGGTTCCCTACATGGTCTTTCTAAATCGAGATACGTTTCTATGGAAACGATAGGATTTTCTTTTGGGAGTCGAGTATCTCTTTTCCGATGCATTATTCCTCCTTTACTGCATCCCTCGCTCCCTCACATTGACAAATTAACAAACAATTTGCGTCCATATGAAGTACTCTGGGTTCCCTGCCATCTCCGTCTAAATCGAGATACGTTTCTACTGAAACGATAGAATTTTCGTCTGGGAGTCGAGTATCTGTTTTCCGATGCATTATTCCTCCTTTACTGCATCCCTCGCTCCCTCACATTGACGAAGTAACACACAATTTGCGTTCATATGAAATATTCTGGGATCCCTGCATTGTCCATCTAAATCGAGATACGTTTCAACAGAAACGATAGGAATTTCTTTTGGGAGTCGAGTATATCTTTTCCGATGCATTATTCCTCCTTACTGCATCCCTCGCTCCCTCACATTGACGAATTAACAAACAATTTGCGTCCATATGAAGTACTCTGGGTTCCCTGCCATCTCCTTCTAAATCGAGATACGTTTCTACCTAACGATAGGATTTTCTTTTTGAGGTCGAGTATCCCTTTTCCGATGCATTATTCCTCCTTTACTGCATCCCTCGCTCCCTCACATTGACGAATTAACACACAATTTGCGTCCATACGAAATACTCTGGGTTCCCTGACATCTCCTTCTAAATCGAGATACGTTTCTACGGAAACGATAGAATTTACTTTTGGGAGTCGAGTATCTCTTTTTCTATGCATTATTCCTCCTTTACAGCATCCCGCGCTCCCTCACATTGACGAATTAACACACAATTTGCATCCATATGAAGTACTCTGGGATCCCTGCATTGTCATTCTAAATCGAGATACGTTTCTACGGAAACGATAGGATTTTCTTTTGGGAGGCGAGTATCTCTCTTCCGATGCATTATTCCTCCTTTACTGAATCCCTCGCTCCCTCACATTGACGAATTAACACACAATTTGCGTCCATATGAAATACTCTGGGTTCAATGCCGTCTCCTTCTAAATCGAGATACGTTTCTACGGAAACGATAGGATTTTCTTTTGGGAGTCGAGTATTTCTTTTCCGATGCATTATTTCTCCTTTACCGGATCCTCGCTCCTTCACATTGACGAATTAACACACAATTTGCATCCATATGAAATACTCTGGGATCCCTGCATTGTCCTTCTAAATCGAGATACGTTTCTACGGAAACGATAGGATTTTCTTTTGGGAGTCGAGAATCTCTTTTCCGATGCATTATTCCTCCTTTACTGCATCCCTCGCTCCTCGACATTGACGAAATAACACACAATTTGCGTCCATATGAAATACTCTGTGTTCCCTGCATTATCCATCTAAATCGAGATACGTTTCTACAGAAACGATAGGATTTTCTTTTGGGAGTCGAGTATCTGTTTTCCGATGCATTATTCCTCCTTTACTGCATCCCTCGCTCCCTCACATTGACAAATTAACACAATTTGCGTCCATATGAAATACACTGGGTTCCCTGCATTGTCCTTCTAAATCGAGATACGTTTCTACGGAAACGATAGAATTTTCTTTTTGGAGTCGAGTATCTTTTTTCCGATGCATTATTCCTCCTTCACTGCATCCCTCGCTCCCTCACATTGACGAATTAACACGCAATTTGCGTCCATATGAAATACTCTGGGTTCCCTGCCGTCTCCTTCTAAATCAAGATACGTTTCAACAGGAACGAAAGGATTTTCTTTTGGGAGTCGAGTATCTCTTTTCCGATGCATGATTCCTCCTTTACTGCATCCCTTGCTCCCTAACATTGACGAATTAACACATAAATTGCGTCCATATGAAATACGCTGGGTTCCCTGCCGTCTCCTTCTAAATCGAGATACGTTTCTACAGAAACGATAGGATTTTCTTTTGAGAGTCGAGCATCTCTTTTCCGATGCATTATTCCTCCTTTACTGCATCCCTCGCTCCCTCACATTGACGAATTAACACACAATTTGCGCCCATATAATATACTCTGGGTTCCCTGCATTGACATTCAAAATCGAGGTATGTTCCTACGGAAAAAATAGGATTTTCTTTTGGGGGTCGAGTATCTCTTTTCCGATCCATTATTCCTCCTTTACTGCATCCCTCGCACCCTCACATTGACGAAATAACACACAATTTGCGTCCATATGAATTACTCTGGGTTCCCTGGATTATCCTTCTAAATCGAGATACGATTCTACGGAAACGATAGGATTTTCTTTTGGGAGTCGAATATCTCTTTTCCGATGCATTATTCCTCCTTTATTGCATCCCTCGGTCCCTCACAATGACGAATTAACACACAATTTGTGTCCATACGAAATACTTTCGGTTTCCTGCATTGTCCTTCTAAATCGAGATACGTTTCTACGGAAACGATAGAATTTTCTTTTGGGAGTCGAGTATCTCTTTTCCGATGCATGATTCCTCCTTTACTGCATCCCTTGCACCCTAACATTGACGAATTAACACATAAATTGCGTCCATATGAAATACGCTGGGTTCCCTGCCGTCTCCTTCTAAATCGAGATACTTTTCTACAGAAACGATAGGATTTTCTTTTGAGAGTCGAGCATCTCTTTTCCGATGCATTATTCCTCCTTTACTGCATCCCTCGCTCCCTCACATTGACGGATTAACACACAATTTGCGCCCATATAATATACTCTGGGTTCCCTGCATTGTCATTCAAAATCGAGGTATGTTCCTACGGAAAAAATAGGATTTTCTTTTGGGGGTCGAGTATCTCTTTTCCGATGCATTATTCCTCCTTTACTGCATCTCTCGCTCCCTCACATTGACGAATCACCACACAATTAGCGTTCATATGAAATACTCTGGGTTCCCTGAATTGTCCTTCTAAATCGACATACGATTCTACGGAAACGATAGGATTTTCTTTTTGGAGTCGAGTATCTCTTTTCCGATGCATTATTCCTCCGTTACTGCATCCCTCGCTCCCTCACATTGACGAATTAACACACAATTTGCGTCCATATGAATTACTCTGGGTTCCCTGCCGTCTCCTTCTAAATCAAGATACGTGTCAACATTAACGATATGATTTTCTTTTGGGAGTCGAGTATCTCTTTTCCGATGCATTATTCCTCCTTTACTGCATCCCTCGCTCCCTCACATTGTCGAATCAACACACAATTTGCGTTCATATGAAATTCTCTGGGTTCCCTGCATTGTCCTTCTAAGTCGACATACGTTTCTACGGAAACGATAGGATTTTCTTTTGGGAGTCGAGTATCTCTATTCCGATGCATTATTCGTCCTTACTGCATCCCTCGCTCCCTCACATTGGCGAATCAACACACAATTTGCGTCCATAAGAATTACTCTGGGTTCCCTGCATTATCCTTCTAAATCGAGATACGATTCTACAGAAACGATAGGATTTTCTTTTGGGAGTCGAGTATCTCTTTTCCGATGCATTATTCCTCCTTTACTGCATCTTTCGCTCCCTCACATTGACGTATTAACACACAATTTGCGTCCATATAAAATACTCTGGGTTCCCTGCTTTGACCTTCTAAATCAAGATACGTTTCTACGGAAACAATAGGATATTCTTTTGAGAGTAGAGTATCTCTATTCCGATGCATTTTTCCTCCTTTACTGCTTCCCTCGCTAATCCACATTGACGAAATAACACACAATTTGCGTCCATATGAAATACTCTGTGTTCGCTGCATTATCCTCCTAAATCGAGATACGATTCTTCGGAAACGATAGGATTTTCTTTTGGGAGTCGAATATCTCTTTTCCGATGCTTCTTTCCTCCTTTACTTCATCCCTCGCTCCCTCACATTGACGAATTAACACATAATTTGCGTCCATACGAAATACCCTGGGTTTCCTGCATTGTCCTTCTAAATCGAGATACGTTTAACGGAAACGATAGGATTTTCTTTTGGGAGTCGAGAATCTCTTTTCCGATGCATTATTCCTCCTTTACTGCATCCCTCGCTCCCTCACTTTGACGAATTAACACACAATTTGCGTCCATAGGAAATACTCTGGGTTTCCTGCATTGTCCTTCTAAATCGAGATTCGTTTCTACGGAAACGATAGAATTTCCTTTTGGGAGTCGAGAATCTCTTTTCCGATGCATTATTCCTCCTTTACTGCACCCCACGCTCCCTCACATTGACGAATTAACACACAATTTGCGTCCATACCAAATACTCTGGGTTCCCTACATTGTCTTTCTAAATCGAGATACGTTTCTATGGAAACGATAGGATTTTCTTTTGGGAGTCGAGTATCTCTTTTCCGATGCATTATACCTCCTTTACTGCATCCATCGCTCCCTCACATTGACGAATTGACAAACAATTTGCGTCCATATGAAGTACTCTGGGTTCCCTGCCATCTCCGTCTAAATCGAGATACGTTTCTACTGAAACGATAGAATTTTCGTCTGGGAGTCGAGTATCTGTTTTCCGATGCATTATTCCTCCTTTACTGCATCCCTCGCTCCCTCACATTGTCGAAGTAACACACAATTTGCGTTCATATGAAATATTCTGGGATCATTGCATTGTCCATCTAAATCGAGATACGTTTCTACAGAAACGATAGGAATTTCTTTTGGGAGTCGAGTATATCTTCTCCGATGCATTATTCCTCCTTACTGCATCCCTCGCTCCCTCACATTGACGAATTAACACACAATTTGCGTCCATACGAAATACTCTGGGTTTCCTGCGTTGTCCCTCTACATCGAGATACGTTTCTACGGAAACGATAGGATTTTCTTTTGGGAGTGGAGTATCTCTTTTTCCGATGCATTATTCCTCCTTTACTGCATCCCTCGCTCCCTCACATTGACGAATTAACACACAATTTGCGTCCATACGAAATACTCTGGGTTCCCTACATTGTCTTTCTAAATCGAGATACGTTTCTATGGAAACGATAGGATTTTCTTTTGGGAGTCGAGTATCTCTTTTCCGATGCATTATTCCTCCTTTACTGCATCCCTCGCTCCCTCACATTCACAAATTAACAAACAATTTGCGTCCATATGAAGTACTCTGGGTTCCCTGCCATCTCCGTCTAAATCGAGATACGTTTCTACTGAAAAGATAGAATTTTCGTCTGGGAGTCGAGTATCTGTTTTCCGATGCATTATTCCTCCTTTACTGCATCCCTCGCTCCCTCACATTGACGAAGTAACACACAATTTGCGTTCATATGAAATATTCTGGGATCCCTGCATTGTCCATCTAAATCGAGATACGTTTCTACAGAAACGATAGGAATTTCTTTTGGGAGTCGAGTATATCTTTTCCGATGCATTATTCCTCCTTACTGCATCCCTCGCTCCCTCACATTGACGAATTAACAAACAATTTGCGTTCATATGAAGTACTCTGGGATCCCTGCCATCTCCTTCTAAATCGAGATACGTTTCTACCTAAACGATAGGATTTTCTTTTTGGAGTCGAGTATCCCTTTTCCGATGCATTATTCCTCCTTTACTGCATCCCTCGCTCCCTCACATTGTCGAATTAACACACAATTTGCGTCCATATGAAATACTCTGGGTTCCCTAACAACTCCTTCTAAATCGAGATACGTTTCTACGGAAACGATAGAATTTACTTTTGGGAGTCGAGTATCTCTTTTCCTATGCATTATTCCTCCTTTACAGCATCCCGCGCTCCCTCACATTGACGAATTAACACACAATTTGCATCCATATGAAGTACTCTGGGATCCCTGCATTGTCATTCTAAATCGACATACGTTTCTACGGAAATGATAGGATTTTCTTTTGGGAGTCGAGTATCTCTTTTCCGATGCATTATTCCTCCTTTACTGCATCCCTTGCTCTCTCACATTGACGAATTCACACACAATTTGCGTCCATACGAAATACTCTGGGTTCCCCACATTGTCTTTCTAAATCGAGATACGTTTCTATGGAAACGATAGGATTTTCTTTTGGGAGTCGAGTATCTCTTTACCGATGCAATATTCCTCCGTTACTGCATCCCTCGCTCCCTCACATTGACGGATTAACAAACAATTTGCGTCCATATGAAATACTCTGGTTTCCATGCATTGTACTTCTAAATCGAGATACGTTTCTACGGAAACGATAGGATTTTCTTTTGGGAGTCGAATATCTCTTTTCCGATGCTTCATTCCTCCTTTACTGCATCCCTCGCTCCCTCACATTGACGAATTAACACACAATTTGCGTTCATATGAAATACTCTGGGTTCCCTGCATTGTCCTTCTAAATCGACATACGTTTCTACGGAAATGATAGGATTTTCTTTTGGGAGTCGAGTATCTCTTTTCCGATGCATTATTCCTCCTTTACTGCATCCCTTGCTCTCTCACATTGACGAATTCACACACAATTTGCGTCCATATGAAATACTCTGGGTTCTCTGGCGTCTCCATCTAAATCGAGATACGTTTCTACAGAAACGATAGGATTTTCTTTTGGGAGTCGAGTATCTCTTTTCCGATGCATTATTCATCCTTTACTGCATCCCTCGCTCCCTCACATTGACGAATTAACACACAATTTGCGTCCATAAGAAATACTCTGGGATCCCTGCATTGACTTTCTAAATCGAGGTACGTTTCTACGGAAACAATAGGATTTTCTTTTGGGAGTCGAGTATCTCTTTTCCGATGCATTATTCCGCCTTTACTGCATCCCTCGGTCCCTCACATTGACGAATTAACACACAATTCGCGTCCATACGGAATACTCTGGGTTCAATGCCGTCTCCTTCTAAATCGAGATACGTTTCTATGGAAACGATAGGATTTTCTTTTGGGAGTCGAGTATTTCTTTTCCTATGCATTATTCCTCCTTTACAGCATCCCGCGCTCCCTCACATTGACGAATTAACACACAATTTGCATCCATACGAAATACTGTGGGATCCCTGCATTGTCCTTCTAAATCGAGATACGTTTCTACAGAAACGATAGGATTTTCATTTGGGAGTCGAGTATCTCTTTTACGATGCATTATTCCTCCTTTACTGCATCCCTCGCTCCCTCACATTGACGAATTAACACACAATTTGCGTCCATATGAAATACTCTGGGTTCCCTGACATCTCCTTCTAAATCGAGATACGTTTCTACGGAAACGATAGAATTTTCTTTTGGGAGTCGAGTATCTCTTTTCCTATGCTTTATTCTTCCTTTACTGCATACCTCGCTCCCTCACATTGACGAATTAACACACAATTTGCGTCCATATGAAATACTCTGGGTTCCATGCATTGTCATTCTAAATCGAGATACGTTTCTACGGAAACGATAGGATTTTCTTTTTGGAGTCGAGTACCTCTTTTCCGATGCATTATTCCTCCTTTACTGCATCCCTAGCTCCCTCACATTGACGAATTAACATTAAATTTGCGTCCATATGAAATACTCAGGGTCCAATGCCGTCTCCTTCTAATTCTAGATACGTTTCTACGGAAACGATATGATTTTTTTTTTGGGAGTCGAGTATTTCTTTTCCGATGCATTATTTCTCCTTTACTGGATACCTCGCTCCTTCACATTGGCGAATTGACACACAATTTGCGTCTATATGAAATACTCTGGGTTCCCTGACATCTTCTAAATTGAGATACGTTTCTACGGAAACGATAGAATTTATTTTGGGAGTCGGGTATCTCTTTTCCTATGCATTATTCCTCCTTTACAGCATCCCGCGCTCCCTCACATTGACGAATTAACACACAATTTGCATCCATATGAAATACTCTGGGTTCCATGCATTGTCATTCTAAATCGAGATACGTTTCTATGGAAACGATACGATTTTCTTTTTGGAGTCGAGTACCTCTTTTCCGATGCATTATTCCTCCTTTACTGCATCCTTCGCTCCCTCACATTGACGAATTAACACACAATTTGCGTCCATATGAAATACTCTGGGTTCAATGCCGTCTCCTTCTATATCGAGATACGTTACTACGGAAACGATAGGATTTTCTTTTGGGAGTCGAGAATTTCTTTTGCGATGCATTATTTCTCCTTTACTGGATCCCTCGCTCCATCAAATTGATGAATTAACACACAATTTGCGTCCATATAAAATACTCTGGGTAGCCTGCACTGACATTCTAAACCGAGGTATGTTTCTACGGAAACAATAGGCTTTTCTTTTGGGAGTCGAGTATCTCTATTCCGATGCATTATTCGTCCTTACTGCATCTCTCGCTCCCTCACATTGACGAATTAACACACAATTTGCGTCCATATGAAATACTCTGGGTTTCTTGCATTGTCCTTCTAAATAGAGATACGTATCTACGGAAACGATTTGATTTTCTTTTGGGAGACGAGTATCTCTATTCCGATGCATTATTCGTCCTTACTGCATACCTCGCTCCCTCACATTGACGAATTAACACACAATTTGCGTCCATATGAAATACTCTGGGTTCCTTGCCATGTACTTCTAAATCGAGATACGTTCTTACGGAAGCGATAGGATTTTCTTTTGGGAGTCGAGTATCTCTTTTCCGATGCATTATTCTTCCTTTACTGCATCCCTCACTCCCTCACATTGACGAATTAACACACAATTTGCGCCCATATGAAATACTCTGGGTTCCCTGCCGTCTCCTTCTAAATCAAGATACGTTTCTACAGGAACGATATGATTTTCTTTGGGAGTCGAGTATCTTTTTTCCGAAGCATTATTCCTTCTTTACTGCATCCCTCGCTCTCTCACATTGACGAATTAACACACAATTTGCGTCCATATGAAATACTCTGTGTTCCCTGCATTATACTTCTAAATCGAGATACGATTCTACAGAAACGATAGGATTTTCTTTTGGGAGTCGAATATCTCATTTCCGACGCTTCATTCCTCCTTTACTGCATCCCTCGCTCCCTCACATTGACGAATTAACACAGAATTTGCATCCATACGAAATACCCTGGGTTTCCTGCATTGTCCTTCTAAATCGAGATACGTTTAACGGAATCGATAGGAATTTCTTTTGGGAGTCGAGTATCTCTTTTCCGATGCATTATTCCTCCTTTACTGCATCCATCGCTCCCTCAAATTGACGAAATAACACACAATTTTCGTCCATATGAAATACTGTGGGTTCCCTGCGGTCTCCTTCTAAATCGAGATACGTTTCTACAGAAGCGACAGGATTTTCTTTTGGGAGTCGAGAATCTCTTTTCCGATGCATTATTCCTCCTTTACTGCATCCCGCGCTCCCTTACATTGACGAATTAACACACAATTTGCGTCCATCTCAAATACTCTGGGTAGAGTGCACTGACATTCTAAACCGTGGTACGTTTCTACGGAAACAATAGGATTTTCTTTTCGGAGTTGAGTATCTCTATTCTGATGCATTATTCGTCCTTACTGCATCCCTCGCTCCCTCACATTGACGAATTAACACACAATTTGCGTCCATATGAAATACTCTGGGTTTCTTGCATTGTCCTTCTAAATAGAGATACGTATCTGCGGAAACGATTTGATTTTCTTTTGGGAGTCAAGTATCTCTTTTCCGATGCATTATTCTTCCTTTACTGCATCCCTCACTCCCTCACATTGTCGAATTAACACACAATTTGCGCCCATATGAAATACTTTGGGTTCCCTGCCGTATCCTTCTAAATCAAGATACGTTTCAACAGGAACGATATGATTTTCTTTTGGGAGTCGAGTATCTCTTTTCCGAAGCATTATTCCTTCTTTACTGCATCCCTCGCTCCCTCACATTGACGAAATAACACACGATTTGCGTCCATATGAAATACTCTGTGTTCCCTGCATTGTCCTTCTAAATCGAGATACGATTCTACGGAAACGATTGGATTTTCTTTTGGGAGTCGAATATCTCTTTTCCGATGCTTCATTCCTCCTTTACTGCATCCCTCGCTCCCTCACATTGACGAATTAACACAGATATTGCGTCCATACGAAATACCCTGGGTTTCCTGCATTGTCCTTCTAAATCGAGAATCGTTTAACGGAAACGAGAGGATTTTCTTTTGGGAGTCGAGTATCTCTTTTCCGATGCATTATTCCTCCTTTACTGCATCCATCGCTCCCTCACATTGACGAATTAACACACAATTTGCGTCCATATGAAATACTCTGGGTTCCCTGCATTGTCCTTCTAAATCGAGATACGTTTTTACGGAAACGATAGAATTTACTTTTGGGAGTCGAGAATCTCTTTCCGATGCATTATTCTTTCTTTACTGCATCCCTCGCTCCCTCACATTGACGAATTAACACACAATTAGCGTTCTTATGAAATAGTCTGGGTTCCCTGCATTGTTCTTCTAAATCGAGATACGTTTCTACAGAAACGATAGGATTTTCTTTTGGGAGTCGAGTATCTCTTTTCCGATGCATTATTCCTCCTTTACTGCATCCCTCGCTCCCTCACATTGACGAAATAACACACAATTTGCGTCCATATGCATTACTCTGGTTTCCCTGCATTATGCTTCTAAATCGAAATACGATTCTACGGAAACGATAGGATTTTCTTTTGGGAGTCGAGTATCTCTGTTCCGATGCATTAATGCTCCGTTACTGCATCCCTCGCTCCCTCACATTGACTAATTAACACGCAATTTGCGTCCATATGAAATACTCTGGGTTTCCTGCATTGTCCTTCAAAATCGAGATACGTTTCTACGGAAACGATAGGATTTTCTTGTGGGAGTCCAATATCTCTATTCCGATGCATTATTCGTCCTTACTGCATCCCTCGCTCCCTCACATTGACGAATTAACACACAATTTGCGTCCATATGAAATACTGTGGGTTCCCTGCGGTCACCTTCTAAATCGAGATACGTTTCTACAGGAGCGATAGGATTTTCTTATGGGAGTCGAATATCTCTTTTCCGATGCATTATTCCTCCTTAACTGCATCCCTCGCTCCCTCACATTGACTAATTAACACGCAATTTGCGTCCATATGAAATACTCTGTGTTCTCTGCATTGTCCTTCTAAATCAAAATACGTTTCTACGGAAACGATAGGATTTTCTTGTGGGAGTCGAATATCTCTATTCCGATGCATTATTCCTCCTTTACTGCATCCCTCGCTGCCTCACATTGACGAATTAATAAAGAATTTGCGTCCATACGAAATACCCCGGGTTTCCTGCATTGTCCTTCTAAATCGAGATACGTTTCTACGGAAACGATAGGATTTTCTTGTGGGAGTCGAATATCTCTATTCCGATGCATTATTCGTCCTTACTGCATCCCTCGCTCCCTCACATTGACGAATTAACACACAATTTGCGTCCATATGAAATACTGTGGGTTCCCTGCGGTCACCTTCTAAATCAAGATACGTTTCTACAGGAGCGATAGGATTTTCTTTTGGGAGTCGAATATCTCTTTTCCGATGCATTATTCCTCCTTAACTGCATCCCTCGCTCCCTCACATTGACTAATTAACACGCAATTTGCGTCCATATGAAATACTCTGGGTTCCCTGCATTGTCCTTCTAAATCAAAATACGTTTCTACGGAAACGATAGGATTTTCTTTGGGAGTCGAATATCTCTTTTCCGATGCATTATTCCTCCTTTACTGCATCCCTCGCTCCCTCACATTGACGAATTAATAAAGAATTTGCGTCCATACGAAATACCCCGGGTTTCCTGCATTGTCCTTCTAAATCGAGATACGTTTCTACGGAAACGATAGGATTTTCCATTGGGAGTCGAGTATCTCTTTTCCGACGCATTATTCCTCCTTTGCTGCATCCCTCTCCCCCTCACATTGACGAATTAACAACCAATTGCTGTCCATATGAAGTACTCTGCGTTCCCTGCCATCTCCGTCTAAATCGAGATACGTTTCTACGGAAACGATAGAATTTTCGTCTGGGAGTTGAGTATCTCTTTTCCGATGCATTATTTATCCTAAACTGCATCCCTTGCTCCCTCACATTGACGAATTAACACACAATTTGCGTCCATATGAAATACTCTGTGTTCCCTGCCGTCTCATTCTAAATCGAGATACGTTTCTACAGAAAGGGTAGGATTTTCTTTTGGGAGTCGAGTATCTCTTTTCCGATGCATTATTCCTCATTTACTGCATCCCTCTGTCCCTCACATTGACGAATTAACACACAATTTGCGTCCATACGAAATACTTTGGGTTTCCTGCATTGTCCTTCTAAATCTAGATACGTTTCTCCGGAAACGATAGAATTTTCTTTTGGGAGTCGATTATCTCTTTTCCGATGCATTATTCCTCCTTTACTGCATCCCTTGCTCCCTCACATTGACGAATTAACACACAATTTGCGTCCATATGAAACACTTTGGGTTCCCTACATTGTCTTTCTAAATCGAGATACGTTTCTACGGAAACGATAGGATTTTGTTTTGGGAGTCGAGTATCTCTTTTCCGATGCGTTATACCTCCTTTACTGCGTCCCTTGCTCCCTCACATTGACGAATGAACACACAATTTGCGTCCATATGAAATACTCTGGAGTTTCTGCCGTCTCCTTCTAAATCGAGATACGTTTCTACAGAAAAGATAGGATTTACTATTGGGTGTCGAGTATATCTTTTCCGATGCATTATTCCTCCTTTACTGCATCCCTCTCTTCCTCACATTGACGAATTGACACACAATTTGCGTCCATACGAAATACTCTGGGTTTCTTGCATTGTCCTTCTAAATCGAGATACGTTTCTATGGAGACGATAGGATTTTCTTTTGGGATGTCGAGTATCTCTTTTCCGATGCATTATTCCTCCTTTACTGCATCCCTCGCTCCCTCACATTGACGAAATAACACACAATTTTCGTCCATATGAAATACTCTGGGTTTCCTGCATTATCCTTCTAAATCGAGATTTGATTCTACGGAAACGAAAGGAATTCTTTTGGGAGTCGAATATCTCCTTTCCGATGCATTATTACTTATTTACTGCATCCCTCGCTCCCTCACATTGACGAATTAACACACAATTTGCGTCCATATGAAATACTCTGGAATCCCTGCATTGTCCTTCTAAATCGGGATACCTTTCTACGGAAACGATAGGATTTTCTTTTGGGACTCGAGTATCTCTTTTTCCCGATGCATTATTCCTCCTTTACTGCATCCCTCGCACCCACACATTGACGAATTAACGCACAATTTGCGTCCATATGAAATAATCTGGGTTCGCTGCATTGTCCTTCAAAATCGAGATACGTTTCTACGGAAACGATAGGATTTTGTTTTGGGAGTCGAGTATCACTTTTCCGATGCATTATTCCTCCTTTACTGCATCCCTCGCTCCCTCACATTGACGAATTAACATACAATTTGCGTCCATATGAAATACTCTGGGTTCCCTGCATTGTCTTTCTAAATCGAGATACGTTTCTACGGAAACAATAGGATTTTCTTTTGGGAGTCGAGTATCTCTGTTCCCACGCATTATTCATCCTTTGCTGCATCCCTCACTACCTCACATTAACGAAATAACACACAATTTGCGTCCATATGAAATACTCTGGTTTCCCTACAATGTCTTTCTAAATCGAGATACGTTTCTACGGAAACGATAGGATTTTCTTTTGGGAGTCGAATATCTCTTTTCCGATGCATTATTCCTCCTTTACTGCATCCCTCTCTCCCTAACATTGACGAATTAACAAACAATTGGGGTTCATATGAAGTACTCTGGGTTCCCTGCAATCTCCGTCTAAATCGAGATACGTTTCTACGGAAACGATAGAATTTTCGTCTGGGAGTCGAGTATCTCTTTTCCGATGCATTATTCCTCCTTTACTGCATCCCTCGCTCCCTCACATTGACGAATTAACACACAATTTGCGTCCATATGAAATACCCTGGGTTCCCTGCATTGTCCTTCTAAATCGACATACATTTCTACGGAAACGATATGATTTTCTTTTGGGAGTCGAGTATCTCTTTCCCGATGCATTATTCCTCCTTTACTGCATCCCTTGCTCCCTCACATTTTCGAATTAACACACAATTTGCGTTTATACGAAATACTTTGGGTTTCCTGCATTGTCCTTCTAAATCGAGATACGTTTCTACGGAAACTATAGAATTTTCATTTGGGAGTCGAGTATCTCTTTTCCGATGCATTATTCCTCCTTTACTGCATCCCTCGCTCCATCACATTGACGAATTAACACACAATTTGCGTCCATACGAAATACTCTGGGTTCCCTACATTGTCTTTCTAAATCGAGATACGTTTCTATGGAAACGATAGGATATTCTTTTGGGAGTCGAGTATTTCTTTTCCGATGCATTATTCCTCCTTTACTACATCGCTCTCTCCCTCACATTAACGAATTAACACACAATTTGCGTCCATATGAAATACTCTGGGTACCCTGCATTGTCCTTCTAAATCGACATACGTTTCTACGGCAACGATAGCATTTTCTTTTGGGGGTCAAGTATCTCTTTTCCGATGCATTATTCCTCCTTTACTGCAACCCTTGCTCCCTCACATTGAAGAAATAACACACAATTTTCGTCCATATGAAATACTGTGGGTTCCCTGCGGTCTCCTTCTAAATCGAGATACGTTTCTACAGAAGCGACAGGATTTTCTTTTGGGAGTCGAGGATCTCTTTTCCGATGCATTATTCCTCCTTTGCTGCATCCCTCTCCCCCTCACATTGACGAATTAACAACCAATTGCTGTCCATATGAAGTACTCTGCGTTCCCTGCCATCTCCGTCTAAATCGAGATACGTTTCTACGGAAACGATAGAATTTTCGTCTGGGAGTTGAGTATCTCTTTTCCGATGCATTATTTATCCTAAACTGCATCCCTTGCTCCCTCACATTGACGAATTAACACACAATTTGCGTCCATATGAAATACTCTGTGTTCCCTGCCGTCTCATTCTAAGTCGAGATACGTTTCTACAGAAGGGGTAGGATTTTCTTTTGGGAGTCGAGTATCTCTTTTCCGATGCATTATTCCTCCTTTACTGCATCCCTCTGTCCCTCACATTGACGAATTAACACACAATTTGCGTCCATACGAAATACCTTGGGTTTCCTGCATTGTCCTTCTAAATCTAGATACGTTTCTCCGGAAACGATAGAATTTTCTTTTGGGAGTCGATTATCTCTTTTCCGATGCATTATTCCTCCTTTACTGCATCCCTTGCTCCCTCACATTGACGAATTAACACACAATTTGCGTCCATATGAAACACTTTGGGTTCCCTACATTGTCTTTCTAAATCGAGATACGTTTCTACGGAAACGATAGGATTTTGTTTTGGGAGTCGAGTATCTCTTTTCCGATGCGTTATACCTCCTTTACTGCATCCCTTGCTCCCTCACATTGACGAATGAACACACAATTTGCGTCCATATGAAATACTCTGGAGTTTCTGCCGTCTCCTTCTAAATCGAGATACGTTTCTACAGAAAAGATAGGATTTTCTATTGGGTGTCGAGTATCTCTTTTCCGATGCATTATTCCTCCTTTACTGCATCCCTCGCTTCCTCACATTGACGAATTGACACACAATTTGCGTCCATACGAAATACTCTGGGTTTCTTGCATTGTCCTTCTAAATCGAGATACGTTTCTATGGAGACGATAGGATTTTCTTTTGGGATGTCGAGTATCTCTTTTCCGATGCATTATTCCTCCTTTACTGCATCCCTCGCTCCCTCACATTGACGAAATAACACACAATTTTCGTCCATATGAAATACTCTGGGTTTCCTGCATTATCCTTCTAAATCGAGATTTGATTCTACGGAAACGAAAGGAATTCTTTTGGAAGTCGAATATCTCCTTTCCGATGCATTATTACTTATTTACTGCATCCCTCGCTCCCTCACATGGACGAATTAACACACAATTTGCGTCCATATGAAATACTCTGGAATCCCTGCATTGTCCTTCTAAATCGGGATACGTTTCTACGGAAACGATAGGATTTTCTTTTGGGACTCGAGTATCTCTTTTCCCGATGCATTATTCCTCCTTTACTGCATCCCTCGCACCCACACATTGACGAATTAACGCACAATTTGCGTCCATATGAAATAATCTGGGTTCGCTGCATTGTCCTTCAAAATCGAGATACGTTTCTACGGAAACGATAGGATTTTGTTTTGGGAGTCGAGTATCACTTTTCCGATGCATTATTCCTCCTTTACTGCATCCCTCGCTCCCTCACATTGACGAATTAACATACAATTTGCGTCCATATGAAATACTCTGGGTTCCCTGCATTGTCTTTCTAAATCGAGATACGTTTCTACGGAAACAATAGGATTTTCTTTTGGGAGTCGAGTATCTCTGTTCCCATGCATTATTCATCCTTTGCTGCATCCCTCACTACCTCACATTAACGAAATAACACACAATTTGCGTCCATATGAAATACACTGGTTTCCCTACAATGTCTTTCTAAATCGAGATACGTTTCTACGGAAACGATAGGATTTTCTTTTGGGAGTCGAATATCTCTTTTCCGATGCATTATTCCTCCTTTACTGCATCCCTCTCTCCCTCACATTGACGAATTAACAAACAATTGGGGTTCATATGAAGTACTCTGGGTTCCCTGCCATCTCCGTCTAAATCGAGATACGTTTCTACGGAAACGATAGAATTTTCGTCTGGGAGTCGAGTATCTCTTTTCCGATGCATTATTCCTCCTTTACTGCATCCCTCGCTCCCTCACATTGACGAATTAACACACAATTTGCGTCCATATGAAATACCCTGGGTTCCCTGCATTGTCCTTCTAAATCGACATACATTTCTACGGAAACGATATGATTTTCTTTTGGGAGTCGAGTATCTCTTTCCCGATGCATTATTCCTCCTTTACTGCATCCCTTGCTCCCTCACATTTTCGAATTAACACACAATTTGCGTTTATACGAAATACTTTGGGTTTCCTGCATTGTCCTTCTAAATCGAGATACGTTTCTACGGAAACGATAGAATTTTCATTTGGGAGTCGAGTATCTCTTTTCCGATGCATTATTCCTCCTTTACTGCATCCCTCGCTCCATCACATTGACGAATTAACACACAATTTGCGTCCATACGAAATACTCTGGGTTCCCTACATTGTCTTTCTAAATCGAGATACGTTTCTATGGAAACGATAGGATATTCTTTTGGGAGTCGAGTATTTCTTTTCCGATGCATTATTCCTCCTTTACTGCATCGCTCACTCCCTCACATTAACGAATTAAGACACAATTTGCGTCCATATGAAATACTCTGGGTACCCTGCATTGTCCTTCTAAATCGACATACGTTTCTACGGCAACGATAGCATTTTCTTTTGGGGGTCAAGTATCTCTTTTCCGATGCATTATTCCTCCTTTACTGCAACCCTTGCTCCCTCACATTGAAGAAATAACACACAATTTTCGTCCATATGAAATACTGTGGGTTCCCTGCGGTCTCCTTCTAAATCGAGATACGTTTCTACAGAAGCGACAGGATTTTCTTTTGGGAGTCGAGGATCTCTTTTCCGATGCATTATTCCTCCTTTGCTGCATCCCTCTCCCCCTCACATTGACGAATTAACAACCAATTGCTGTCCATATGAAGTACTCTGCGTTCCCTGGCATCTCCGTCTAAATCGAGATCCGTTTCTACGGAAACGATAGAATTTTCGTCTGGGAGTTGAGTATCTCTTTTCCGATGCATTATTTATCCTAAACTGCATCCCTTGCTCCCTCACATTGACGAATTAACACACAATTTGCGTCCATATGAAATACTCTGTGTTCCCTGCCGTCTCATTCTAAATCGAGATACGTTTCTACAGAAAGGGTAGGATTTTCTTTTGGGAGTCGAGTATCTCTTTTCCGATGCATTATTCCTCCTTTACTGCATCCCTCTGTCCCTCACATTGACGAATTAACACACAATTTGCGTCCATACGAAATACTTTGGGTTTCCTGCATTGTCCTTCTAAATCTAGATACGTTTCTCCGGAAACGATAGAATTTTCTTTTGGGAGTCGATTATCTCTTTTCCGATGCATTATTCCTCCTTTACTGCATCCCTTGCTCCCTCACATTGACGAATTAACACACAATTTGCGTCCATATGAAACACTTTGGGTTCCCTACATTGTCTTTCTAAATCGAGATACGTTTCTACGGAAACGATAGGATTTTGTTTTGGGAGTCGAGTATCTCTTTTCCGATGCGTTATACCTCCGTTACTGCATCCCTTGCTCCCTCACATTGACGAATGAACACACAATTGGCGTCCATATGAAATACTCTGGAGTTTCTGCCGTCTCCTTCTAAATCGAGATACGTTTCTACAGAAAAGATAGGATTTTCTATTGGGTGTCGAGTATATCTTTTCCGATGCATTATTCCTCCTTTACTGCATCCCTCGCTTCCTCACATTGACGAATTGACACACAATTTGCGTCCATACGAAATACTCTGGGTTTCTTGCATTGTCCTTCTAAATCGAGATACGTTTCTATGGAGACGATAGGATTTTCTTTTGGGATGTCGAGTATCTCTTTTCCGATGCATTATTCCTCCTTTACTGCATCCCTCGCTCCCTCACATTGACGAAATAACACACAATTTTCGTCCATATGAAATACTCTGGGTTTCCTGCATTATCCTTCTAAATCGAGATTTGATTCTACGGAAACGAAAGGAATTCTTTTGGGAGTCGAATATCTCCTTTCCGATGCATTATTACTTATTTACTGCATCCCTCGCTCCCTCACATTGACGAATTAACACACAATTTGCGTCCATATGAAATACTCTGGAATCCCTGCATTGTCCTTCTAAATCGGGATACGTTTCTACGGAAACGATAGGATTTTCTTTTCGGACTCGAGTATCTCTTTTCCCGATGCATTATTCCTCCTTTACTGCATCCATCGCACCCACACATTGACGAATTAACGCACAATTTGCGTCCATATGAAATAATCTGGGTTCGCTGCATTGTCCTTCAAAATCGAGATACGTTTCTACGGAAACGATAGGATTTTGTTTTGGGAGTCGAGTATCACTTTTCCGATGCATTATTCCTCCTTTACTGCATCCCTCGCTCCCTCACATTGACGAATTGACATACAATTTGCGTCCATATGAAATACTCTGGGTTCCCTGCATTGTCTTTCTAAATCGAGATACGTTTCTACGGAAACAATAGGATTTTCTTTTGGGAGTCGAGTATCTCTGTTCCCACGCATTATTCATCCTTTGCTGCATCCCTCACTACCTCACATTAACGAAATAACACACAATTTGCGTCCATATGAAATACTCTGGTTTCCCTACAATGTCTTTCTAAATCGAGATACGTTTCTACGGAAACGATAGGATTTTCTTTTGGGAGTCGAATATCTCTTTTCCGATGCATTATTCCTCCTTTACTGCATCCCTCTCTCCCTCACATTGACGAATTAACAAACAATTGGGGTTCATATGAAGTACTCTGGGTTCCCTGCCATCTCCGTCTAAATCGAGATACGTTTCTACGGAAACGATAGAATTTTCGTCTGGGAGTCGAGTATCTCTTTTCCGATGCATTATTCCTCCTTTACTGCATCCCTCGCTCCCTCACATTGACGAATTAACACACAATTTGCGTCCATATGAAATACCCTGGGTTCCCTGCATTGTCCTTCTAAATCGACATACATTTCTACGGAAACGATATGATTTTCTTTTGGGAGTCGAGTATCTCTTTCCCGATGCATTATTCCTCCTTTACTGCATCCCTTGCTCCCTCACATTTTCGAATTAACACACAATTTGCGTTTATACGAAATACTTTGGGTTTCCTGCATTGTCCTTCTAAATCGAGATACGTTTCTACGGAAACGATAGAATTTTCATTTGGGAGTCGAGTATCTCTTTTCCGATGCATTATTCCTCCTTTACAGCATCCCTCGCTCCATCACATTGACGAATTAGCACACAATTTGCGTCCATACGAAATACTCTGGGTTCCCTACATTGTCTTTCTAAATCGAGATACGTTTCTATGGAAACGATAGGATATTCTTTTGGGAGTCGAGTATTTCTTTTCCGATGCATTATTCCTCCTTTACTGCATCGCTCACTCCCTCACATTAACGAATTAACACACAATTTGCGTCCATATGAAATACTCTGGGTACCCTGCATTGTCCTTCTAAATCGACATACGTTTCTACGGCAACGATAGCATTTTCTTTTGGGGGTCAAGTATCTCTTTTCCGATGCATTATTCCTCCTTTACTGCAACCCTTGCTCCCTCACATTGAAGAAATAACACACAATTTTCGTCCATATGAAATACTGTGGGTTCCCTGCGGTCTCCTTCTAAATCGAGATACGTTTCTACAGAAGCGACAGGATTTTCTTTTGGGAGTCGAGGATCTCTTTTCTGATGCATTATTCCTCCTTTACTGCATCCCGCGCTCCCTTACATTGACGAATTAACACACAATTTGCGTCCATCTCAAATACTCTGGGTAGAGTGCACTGACATTCTAAACCGTGGTACGTTTCTACGGAAACAATAGGATTTTCTTTTGGGAGTTGAGTATCTCTATTCCGATGCATTATTCGTCCTTACTGCATCGCTCTCTCCCTCACATTGACGAATTAACACACAATTTGCGTCCATATGAAATACTCTGGGTTTCTTGCATTGTCCTTCTAAATAGAGATACGTATCTGCGGAAACGATTTGACTTTCTTTTGGGAGTCGAGTATCTCTTTTCCGATGCATTATTCTTCCTTTACTGCATCCCTCACTCCCTCACATTGACGAATTAACACACAATTTGCGCCCATATGAAATACTCTGGGTTCCCTGCCGTCTCCTTCTAAATCAAGATACGTTTCTACAGGAACGATATGATTTTCTTTTGGGAGTCGAGTATCTCTTTTCCGAAGCATTATTCCTTCTTTACTGCATCCCTCGCTCCCTCACATTGACGAAATAACACACGATTTGCGTCCATATGAAATCCTCTGTGTTCCCTGCATTATCCTTCTAAATCGAGATACGATTCTACGGAAACGATAGGATTTTCTTTTGGGAGTCGAATATCTCTTTTCCGATGCTTCATTCCTCCTTTACTGCATCCCTCGCTCACTCACATTGACGAATTAACACAGAATTTCCATCCATACGAAATATCCTGGGTTTCCTGCATTGTCCTTCTAAATCGAGATACGTTTAACGGAAACGATAGGATTTTCTTTTGGGAGTCGAGTATCTCTTTTCCGATGCATTATTCCGCCTTTACTGCATCCATCGCTCCCTCACATTGACGAATTAACACACAATTTGCGTCCATATGAAATACTCTGGGTTCCCTGCATTGTCCTTCTAAATCGAGATACGTTTCTACGGAAATGATAGGATTTTCTTTTGGGAGTCGAGTATCCCTTTTCCGATGCATTGTTCCTCCTTGACTGCATCCCTCGCTCCCTCACATTGACGAATTAACACGCAATTTGCGTCCATATGAAATACTCTGGGTTTCCTGCCGTCTCATTCTAAATCAAGATACGTTTCTACAGTAACGATAAGATTTTCTTTTGGGAGTCGAGTATCTCTTTTCCGATGCATTATTCCTCCTTTACTGCATCCCTCAATCCCTCACATTGACGAGTGAACACACAATTTGCGTCCATATAAAATACTCTGGGTTCCCTGCATTGACCTTCTAAATCGAGATAGGTTTCTACGGAAACAATAGGATATTCTTTTGGGAGTAGACTATCTCTATTCCGATGCATTATTCCTCCTTTACTGCATCTCTCGCTCCTACACATTGACGAAATAACACACAATTTTCGTCCATCTGAAATACTCTGGGTTCCCTGCCATGTACTTCTACATCGAGATACGTTCTTACGGAAGCCATAGGAAATTCTTTTGGGAGTCGAGTATCTCTTTTCCGATGCATTATTTTTCCTTTACTGCATCCCTCACTCCCTCACATTGACGAATTAACACACAATTTGCGCCCATATGAAATACTCTGGGTTTCCTGCCGTCTCCTTCTAAATCAAGATACGTTTCTACAGGAACGATATGATTTTCTTTTGGGAGTCGAGTATTTCTTTTCCGAAGCATTATTCCTCCTTTACTGCATCCCTCGCTCCCTCACATTGACGAAATAACACACAATTTGCGTCCATATGGAATACTCTGTGTTCCCTGCATTATCCTTCTAAATCGAGATACGATTCTACGGAAACGATAGGATTTTCTTTTGGGAGTCGAATATCTCTTTTCCGATGCTTCATTCCTCCTTTACTGCATCCCTCGCTCCCTCACACTGACGAATTAACACAGATATTGCGTCCATACGAAATACCCTGGGTTTCCTGCATTGTCCTTCTAAATCGAGATACGTTTAACGGAAACGAGAGGATTTTCTTTTGGAAGTCGAGTATCTCTTTTCCGATGCATTATTCCTCCTTTACTGCATCCATCGCTCCCTCACATTGACGAATTAACACACAATTTGCGTCCATATGAAATACTCTGGGTTCCCTGCATTGTCCTTCTAAATCGAGATACGTTTCTACGGAAACGATAGAATTTACTTTTGGGAGTCGAGAATCTCTTTCCGATGCATTATTCTTCCTTTACTGCATCCCTCGCTCCCTCACATTGACGAATTAACACACAATTTGCGTTGTTATGTAGTAGTCTGGGTTCCCTGCATTGTTCTTCTAAATCGAGATACGTTTCTACAGAAACGATGGGATTTTCTTTTGGGAGTCGAGTATCTCTTTTCCGATGCATTATTCCTCCTTTACTGCATCCCTCGCTCCCTCACATTGACGAAAGAACACACAATTTGCGTCCATATGCATTACTCTGGGTTCCCTGCATTATGCTTCTAAATCGAAATACGATTCTACGGAAACGATAGGATTTTCTTTTGGGAGTCGAGTATCTCTGTTCCGATGCATTAATGCTCCGTTACTGCATCCCTCGCTCCCTCACATTGACTAATTAACACGCAATTTGCGTCCATATGAAATACTCTGGGTTTCCTGCATTGTCCTTCAAAATCGAGATACGTTTCTACGGAAACGATAGGATTTTCTTTTGGGAGTCGAATATCTCTATTCCGATGCATTATTCGTCCTTACTGCATCCCTCGCTCCCTCACATTGACGAATTAACACACAATTTGCGTCCATATGAAATACTGTTGGTTCCCTGCGGTCACCTTCTAAATCGAAATACGTTTCTACAGAAGCGATAGGATTTTCTTTTGGGAGTCGAGTATCTCTTTTCCGATGCATTATTCCTCCTTAACTGCATCCCTCGCTACCTCACATTGACGAATTAACACACAATTTGCGTCCATATGAAATACTCTGGGTTCCCTGCATTGTCCTTCTAAATCGAAATACGTTTCTACGGAAACGATAGGATTTTCTTTGGGAGTCGAATATCTCTTTTCCGATGCATTATTCCTCCTTTACTGCATCCCTCGCTCCCTCACATTGACGAATTAATAAAGAATTAGCGTCCATACGAAATACCCCGGGTTTCCTGCATTGTCCTTCTAAATCGAGATACGTTTCTACGGAAACGATAGGATTTTCCTTTGGGAGTCGAGTATCTCTTTTCCGACGCATTATTCCTCCTTTACTGCATCCCTCGCTCCCTTACATTGACGAATTAACACACAATTTGCGTCCATATGTAATACTCTGGCTTCCCTGCATTGTCCTTCTAAATCGAGCTTCGTTTCTACGGAAACGATAGAATTTTCTATTGGGTGTCGTGTATCCCTTTTCCGATGCATTATTCCTCCTTTACTGCATCCCTCGCTCCCTCACATGGACGACTTAACACACAATTTGCGTCCATATGAAATACACTGGGATCCCTGCATTGTCCTTCTAAATCGAGATACATTTCTACGCAACAAAAGGATTTGCTTTTGGGAGTCGAGTATCTCTTTTCCGATGCATTATTCCTCCTTTACTGCATGCCTCGCTCCCTCACATTGACGAAATAACACACAATTTTCGTCCATATGAAATACTCTGGGTTCCCTGCATTATCCTTCTAAATCGAGATTTGATTCTACGGAAACGAAAAGATTTTCTTTTGGGAGTCGAATATCTCCTTTCCGATGCATTATTCCTCCTTTACTGCATCCCTCGCTCCGTCACATTGACGAATTAACACACAATTTGTTCCATATGAAATATTCTGGGATCCCTGCATTGTCCTTCTAAATCGGGATACGTTTCAATGGAAACGATAGGATTCTCTTTTGGGAGTCGAGGATCTCTTTTCCCGATGCATTATTCCTCCTTTATTGCGTCCCTCGCACCCACACATTGACGAATTAACACACAATTTCCGTCCATATGAAATAATCTGAGTTCGCTGCATTCTCCTTCTAAATCGAGATAAGTTTCTACGGAAACGATAGGATTTTGTTTTGGGAGTCGAGTATTACTTTTCCGATGCATTCTTCCTCCATTACTGCATCCCTCGCTCACTCACATTGACGAATTATATAACAATTTGCGTCCATATGAAATACTCTGGGTTCCCTGCATTAACTATCTAAATCGAGATACGTTTCTACGGGAACTATAGGATTTTCTCTTGGGTGTCGAGTATCACTTTTCGGATGCATTATTTCTCCTTTACTGCATCCCTCGCTCCCTCACATTGACGAATTAACACACAATTTGCGTCCATATAAAATACTCTGGGTTCCCTGCATTGTCCTAAGTCGAGATACGTTTCTACGGAAACGATAGGATTTTCTTTTGGGAGTCGAGTATCTCTGTTCCCACGCATTATTCATCCTTTACTGCATCTCTCACTCCCTCACATTGACGAATTAACACACAATTTGCGACCATATGAAATACTCTGGTTTCCCTACATTGTCTTTCTAAAGCGAGATACGTTTCTACGGAAACGATAGGATTTTCTTTTGGGAGTCGAATATCACTTTTCCGATGCATTATTCCTCCTTTGCTGCATCCCTCTCTTCCTCACATTGACGAATTATCAACCAATTGCTGTCCATATGAAGTACTCTGCGTTCCCTGCCATCTCCGTCTAAATCGAGATACGTTTCTACGGAAACGATAGAATTTTCGTCTGGGAGTCGAGTATCTATTTTCCGATGCATTATTCCACCTTTGCTGCATCCCACGCTCCCTCACATTGACGAATTAACACACAATTTGCGTCCATACGTAATACTCTGGGTTTCTTGCATTGTCCTTCTAAATCGAGATACGTTTCTATGGAGACGATTGGATTTTCTTTTGGGATGTCGAGTATCTCTTTTCCAATGCATTATTCCTCCTTTACTGCATCCCTCGCTCCCTCACATTGACGAAATAACACACAATTTGCGTCCATATGAAATACTCTGGGATCCCTGCATTGTCTTTCTAAATCGAGATACGTTTCTACGGAAACAATAGGATTTTCTTTTGGGAGTCGAGTATCTCTGTTCCCACGCATTATTCATCCTTTGCTGCATCCCTCACTACCTCACATTAACGAATTAACACACAATTTGCGTCCATATGAAATACTCTGGTTTCCCTACAATGTCTTTCTAAATCGCGATACGTTTCTACGGAAACGATAGGATTTTCTTTTGGGAGTCGAATATCTCTTTTCCGATGCATTATTCCTCCTTTACTGCATCCCTCTCTCCCTCACATTGACGAATTAACAAACAATTGGGGTTCATATGAAGTACTCTGGGTTCCCTGCCATCTCCGTCTAAATCGAGATACGTTTCTACGGAAACGATAGAATTTTCGTCTGGGAGTCGAGTATCTCTTTTCCGATGCATTATTCCTCCTTTACTGCATCCCTCGCTCCCTCATATTGACGAATTAACACACAATTTGCGTCCATATGAAATACCCTGGGTTCCCTGCATTGTCCTTCAAAATCGACATACGTTTCTACGTAAACGATATGATTTTCTTTTAGGAGTCGAGTATCTCTTTGCCGATGCATTATTCCTCCTTTACTGCATCCCTTGCTCCCTCACATTGACGAATTAACACACAATTTGCGTAAATATGAAATAATCTGGATTCCCTGCCGTCTCCTTCTAAATCGAGATACGTGTCTACAGAAACGATAGGATTTTCTTTTGGGTGTCGAGTAACTCTTTTCCGATGCATTATTCCTCCTTTACTGCATCCCTCGCTCCCTTACATTGAGAATTAACACACAATTTGCGTCCATATAAAACGCTCTGGGTTCCCAGCATTGACCTTCTAAATCGAGATACATTTCTACGCAACAAAAGGTTTTTCTTTTGGTAGTCGAGTATCTCTTTTCCGATGCATTATTCCTCCTTTACTGCATCCCTCACTCCCTCACATTGACGAAATAACACACAATTTGCGTCCATATGAAATAATCTGGTTTCCTTGCATTGTACTTCTAAATCGTTAAACGTTTCTATGGAAACGATAGGATTTTGTATTTGGAGTTGAGTATCACTTTTCCGATGCATTATTCCTCCTTTACTGCATCCCTCGCTCCCTCACATTGACGAATTAACACTCAATTTGCGTCCATATGAAATACTCTGGTGTCCATGCATTGTACTTCTATATCGAAATACGTTTCTACGGAAACGATAGGATTTTTTTTGGAGTCGAGTATCTCTTTTCCGATGCAATATTCCTCCTTTACTGCATCCCTCGCTCCCTCACATTGAGGAATTAACACACAATTTGCTTCCATATTAAATACTCTGTGTTCAATGCCATCTCCTTCTAAATCGAGATACGTTTCTACGGAAACGATAGGATTTTCTTTTGGGAGTCGAGTATTTCTTTTCCGATGCATTATTTCACCCTTTACCGGATCCCTCGCTCCTTCACATTGACCAATTAACACACAATTTGCGTCCATATAAAATACTCTGGGTTCCCTGCTTTGACCTTCTAAATCGAGATACGTTTCTACAGATACAATAGGATATTCTTTTGGGAGTAGAGTATCTCTATTCCGATGCTTTTTTCCTCCTTTACTGCATCCCTCGCTCCTCCACATTGTCGAATTAACACACAATTTGCGTCCATATGAAATACTCTGTGTTCCCTGCATTATCCTTCTAAATCGAGATACGATTCTACAGAAACAATAGGATTTTCTTTTGGGAGTCGAATATCTCTTTTCCTATGCTTCCTTCCTCCTTTACTCCATCGTTTCTTTTCCGATGCATTATTCCTCCTTTACTGCATCCCTCTCTCCTCACATTGACGAATTAACACACAATTTGCGTCAATATGAAATACTCTGGGTTCCCTCCATTGTCCTTCTAAATCGAGATACGTTTCTACGGAAACGATAGGATTTTCTTTTTGGAGTCGAGTATCTCTTTTCCGATGCATTATTCCTCATTTACTGCATCCCTCGCTCCATCACATTGACGAATTAACAAACAATTTGCGTCCATATGAAGTACTCTGGGTTCCCAGCCATCTCCTTCCTATGGAAACGATAGAATTTTCGTCTGGGAGTCGAGTATCTCTTTTCCGATGCATTATGCCTCCTTTACTGCATCCCTCGCTCCCTCTCATTTGACGAAGTAACACACAATTTGCGTCCATATAAAATACTCTGGGATCCCTGCATTGTCCATCTAAATCGAGATACGTTTCTATGGAATTATAGGATTTTCTTTTGGGAGTCGAGAATCTCTTTTCCGATGCATTATTCCTCCTTTACTGCATCCCTCGCTCCATCACATTGACGAATTAACAAACAATTTGCGTCCATATGAAGTACTCTGTGTTCCCAGCCATCTCCTTCTAAATCGAGATACGTTCCTATGGAAACGATAGAATTTTCGTCTGGTAGTCGAGTATCTCTTTTCCGATGCATTATGCCTCCTTTACTGCATCCCTCGCTCCCTCACATTAACGAATTAACACACAATTTGCGTCCATATGAAATACTCTGGTTTCCCTACAATGTCTTTCTAAATCGAGATACGTTTCTACGGAAACGATAGGATTTTCTTTTGGGAGTCGAATATCTCTTTTCCGATGCATTATTCCTCCTTTACTGCATCCCTCTCTCCCTCACATTGACGAATTAACAAACAATTGGGGTTCATATGAAGTACTCTGGGTTCCCTGCCATCTCCGTCTAAATCGAGATACGTTTCTACGGAAACGATAGAATTTTCGTCTGGGAGTCGAGTATCTCTTTTCCGATGCATTATTCCTCCTTTACTGCATCCCTCGCTCCCTCACATTGACGAATTAACACACAATTTGCGTCCATATGAAATACCCTGGGTTCCCTGCATTGTCCTTCAAAATCGACATACGTTTCTACGTAAACGATATGATTTTCTTTTGGGAGTCGAGTATCTCTTTGCCGATGCATTATTCCTCCTTTACTGCATCCCTTGCTCCCTCACATTGATGAATTAACACACAATTTGCGTTCATATGAAATAATTTGGATTCCCTGCCGTCTCCTTCTAAATCGAGATACTCTGGTGTCCATCCATTGTACTTCTATATCGAAATACGTTTCTACGGAAACGATAGGATTTTTTTTTTGGAGTCGAGTATCTCTTTTCCGATGCAATATTCCTCCTTTACTGCATCCCTCGCTCCCTCACATTGAGGAATTAACACACAATTTGCTTTCTTTTGGGAGTCGAGTATTTCTTTTCCGATGCATTATTTCACCCTTTACTGGATCCCTCGCTCCTTCACATTGACGAATTAACAGACAATTTGCGTCCATATCAAATACACTGGGTTCCCTGCTATCTCCTTCTAAATCGAGATACGTTTCTACGGAAACGATAGGATTTTCTTTTGGGAGTCGAGTATCTCTTTTCCGAAGCATTATTCCTCCTTTACTGCATCCCTCGCTCCCTCACATTGACGAATTAACACACAATTTGCGTCCATATAAAATACTCTGGGTTCCCTGCTTTGACCTTCTAAATCGAGATACGTTTCTACAGAAACAATAGGATATACTTTTGGGAGTAGAGTATCTCTATTCCGATGCATTTTTCCTCCTTTACTGCATCCCTCGCTCCTCCACATTGTCAAATTAACACACAATTTGCGTCCATATGAAATACTCTGTGTTCCCTGCATTATCCTTCTAAATCGAGATACGATTCTACAGAAACGATAGGATTTTCTTTTGGGAGTCGAATATCTCTTTTCCTATGCTTCCTTCCTCCTTTACTCCATCCCTCGCTCCCTCACATTGACGAATTAACACAGAATTTGCGTCCAAACGAAATACCTTGGGTTTCCTGCATTGTCCTTCTAAATCGAGATACGTTTAACGGAAACGATAGGATTTTCTTTTGGGAGTCGAGTATCTCTTTTCCGATGCATTATTCCTCCTTTACTGCATCCCTCTCTCCTCACATTGACGAATTAACACACAATTTGCGTCCATATGAAATACTCTGGGTTCCCTCCATTGTCCTTCTAAATCGAGATACGTTTCTACGGAAACGATAGGATTTTCTTTTTGGAGTCGAGTATCTCTTTTCCGATGCATTATTCCTCCTTTACTGCATCCCTCGCTCCATCACATTGACGAATTAACAAACAATTTGCGTCCATATGAAGTACTCTGGGTTCCCAGCCATCTCCTTCTAAATCGAGATACGTTCCTATGGAAACGATAGAATTTTCGTCTGGGAGTCGAGTATCTCTTTTCCGATGCATTATGCCTCCTTTACTGCATCCCTCGCTCCCTCACATTGACGAAGTAACACACAATTTGCGTCCATATAAAATACTCTGGGATCCCTGCATTGTCCATCGAAATCGAGATACGTTTCCATGGAATTATAGGATTTTCTTTTGGGAGTCGAGTATCTCTTTTCCGATGCATTATTCCTCCTGTACTGCATCCCTCGCTCCCTCACATTGACGAATTAAGACACAATTTGCGTCCATATGCAATACTCTGGGTTCCCTGCCGTCTGCTTCTAAATCGAGATACGTTTCTAGAGAAACGATAGGATTTTCTATTGGGAGTCGAGTATCTCTTTTCCGATGCAATAATCCTCCTTACTGCAACCCTCGCTCCGTCACATTGACGAAGTAACACACAATTTTCGTCCATATGAAATACTCTTGGTTTCCTGCATTGTCCTTCTAAATCGAGATACGTTTCTACGGAAACGATGGGGTTTTCCTTTGGGAGTCGAGTATCTCTATTCCGATGCATTATTCGTCCTTTCTGCATCCCTCGCTCCCTCACATTGACGAATTAACACAAAATTTGCGTCCATATGAAATACTCTGGGTTCCTTGCCATGTACTTCTAAATCGAGATACGTTTCTACAGAAATGATGGAATTTTCTTTTGGGAGTCGAGTATCTCTATTCCGATGCATTAATCGTCCTTACTGCATCCCTCGCTCCCTCACATTGACGAATTAACACAAAATTTGCGTCCATATGAAATACTCTAGGTCCCTTGCCATGTACTTCTAACCCGAGATACGTTTCTACGGAAGGGATAGGATTTTCTTTTGGGAGACGAGTATCTCTTTTCCGATGCATTATTCTTCCTTTACTGCACCCTCACTCACTCACATTGACGAATTAACACTCAATTTGCGTCCATTTGAAATACTCTGGGTTTCATGCGTTGTCATTCTAAATCGAGATACGTTTCTACGGAAACGATAGGATTTTCTTTTTGGAGTCGAGTATCTCTTTTCTCGATGCATTATTCCTCCTTTACTGCATCCCTCGCTCCCTCACATTGACGAATTAACACACAATTTGTGTCCATATGAAATACTCTGGGTTCAATGCCGTCTCCTTCTAAACCGAGATACGTTTCTTCGGAAACGATAGGATTTTCTTTTGGGAGTCGAGTATTTCTTTTCCGATGCATTATTTCTCCATTACTGGATCCCTCGCTCCTTCACATTGACGAATTAACACACAATTTGCGTCCATATGAAATACTCTGGGTTCCCTGCCATCTCCTCCTAAATCGAGATACGTTTCTACGGAAACGAGAGAATTTTCTTTTGGGAGTCGAGTATCTCTTTTCCGATGCATTATTCCTCCTTTACAGCATCCCGCGCTCCCTCACATTGACGAATTAACACAAAATTTGCATCCATATGAAGTACTCTGGGATCCCTGCATTGTCCTTCTAAATCGAGATACGTTTCTTCGTAAACGATAAAATTCTCTTTTGGGAGTCGAGTATCTTTTTTCCGATGCATTATTCCTCCTTTACTGCATCCCTCGCTCCCTCACATTGACGAAGTAACACACAATTAGCGTCCATATGAAATACTCTGGGATCCCTGCATTGTCCATCTAAATTGAGATACGTTTCTATGGAATTATAGGATTTTCTTTTGGGAGTCGAGTATCTTGTTTCCGATGCATTATTCCTCCTTTACTGCATCCCTCGGTCCCTCAGATTGACGAATTAACACACAATTTGCGTCCATACGAAATACTTTGGGTTTCCTGCATTGTCCTTCTAAATCGAGATACGTTTCTACGGAAACGATAGAATTTTCTTTTGGGGGTCGGGTATCTCTTTTCCGAGGCATTATTCCTCCTTTACTGCATCCCTCGCTCCCTCACATTGACGAATTAACAAACAATTTGCGTCCATATGAAGTACTCTGGGTTCCCAGCCATCTCCTTCTAAATCGAGATACGTTCCTATGGAAACGATAGCATTTTCGTCTGGGAGTCGAGTATCTCTTTTCCGATGCATTATTCCTCCTTTACTGCATCCCTCGCTCCCTCACATTGACGAAGTATCACACAATTTGCGTCCATATGAAATACTCTGTGATCTCTGCATTGTCCATCTAAATCGAGATACGTTTCTATGGAATTATAGGATTTTCTTTTGGGAGTCGAGTATCTCTTTTCCGATGCATTATTCCTACTTTACTGCATCCCTCGCTCCGTCACATTGACGAATTAACAAACAATTTGCGTCCATATGCAATATTCTGGGTTCCCTGCCGTCTGCTTCTAAATCGAGATACGTTTCTAGAGAAACGATAGGATTTTCTTTTGGGAGTCGAGTATCTCTTTGCCGATGCAATATTCCTCCTTACTGCATCCCTCGCTCCCTCACATTGACGAAGTAACACACAATTTTCGTCCATATGAAATACTCTTGGTTTCCTGCATTGTCCTCCTAAATCGAGATACGTTTCTACGGAAACGATGTGGTTTTCCTTTGGGAGTCGAGTAAATCTATTCCGATGCATTCTTCGTCCTTACTGCATCCCTCGCTCCCTCACATTGACGAATTAACACAAAATTTGCGTCCATATGAAATACTCTAGGTTCCATGCGTTGTCATTCTAAATCGAGATACGTTTCTACGGAAACGATAGGATTTTCTTTTTGGAGTCGAGTATCTCTTTTCCGATGCATTATTCCTCCTTTACTGCATCCCTCGCTCCCTCACATTGACGAATTAACACACAATTTGTGTCCATATGAAATACTCTGGGTTCAATGCCGTCTCCTTCTAAACCGAGATACGTTTCTTCGGAAACGATAGGATTTTCTTTTGGGAGTCGAGTATTTCTTTTCCGATGCATTATTTCTCCTTTACTGGATCCCTCGCTCCTTCACATTGACGAATTAACACAAAATTTGCGTCTATATGAAATACTCTTGGTTTCCTGCATTGTCCTTCTAAATCGAGATACGTTTCTACGGAAACGATGGGGTTTTCCTTTGGGAGTCGAGTATCTCTATTCCGATGCATTATTCGTCCTTACTGCATCCCTCGCTTCCTCACATTGACGAATTAACACAAAATTTGCGTCCATATGAAATACTCTGGGTTCCTTGCCATGTACTTCAAAACCGAGATACGTTTCTACGGAAGGGATAGGATTTTCTTTTGGGAGACGAGTATCTCTTTTCCGATGCATTATTCCTCCTTTACTGCATCCCGCGCTCCCTCACATTGACGAATTAACACACAATTTGCGTCCATATAAAATACTCTGGGTTCCCTGCTTTGACCTTCTAAATCGAGATACGTTTCTACAGAAACAATAGGATATACTTTTGGGAGTAGAGTATCTCTTTTCCGATGCATTATTCCTCCTTTACTGCATCCCGCGCTCCCTCACATTAACGAATTAACACACAATTTGCGTCCATATGATATACTCTGAGATCAGTTCATTGTCCTTCTAAATCGAGATACGTTTCTACGGAAACGATAGGATTTTCTTTTGGGAGTCGAGTATCTCTTTTCCGAAGCATTATTCCTCCTTTACTGCATCCCTCGCTCCCTCACATTGACGAATTAACACACAATTTGCGTCCATATAAAATACTCTGGGTTCCCTGCTTTGACCTTCTAAATCGAGATACGTTTCAACAGAAACAATAGGATATACTTTTGGGAGTAGAGTATCTCTATTCCGATGCATTTTTCCTCCTTTACTGCATCCCTCGCTCCTCCACATTGTCAAATTAACACACAATTTGCGTCCATATGAAATACTCTGTGTTCCCTGCATTATCCTTCTAAATCGAGATACGATTCTACAGAAACGATAGGATTTTCTTTTGGGAGTCGAATATCTCTTTTCCTATGCTTCCTTCCTCCTTTACTCCATCCCTCGCTCCCTCACATTGACGAATTAACACAGAATTTGCGTCCAAACGAAATACCTTGGGTTTCCTGCATTGTCCTTCTAAATCGAGATACGTTTAACGGAAACGATAGGATTTTCTTTCGGGAGTCGAGTATCTCTTTTCCGATGCATTATTCCTCCTTTACTGCATCCCTCTCTCCTCACATTGACGAATTAAGACACAATTTGCGTCCATATGCAATACTCTGGGTTCCCTGCCGTCTGCTTCTAAATCGAGATACGTTTCTAGAGAAACGATAGGATTTTCTATTGGGAGTCGAGTATCTCTTTTCCGATGCAATAATCCTCCTTACTGCAACCCTCGCTCCGTCACATTGACGAAGTAACACACAATTTTCGTCCATATGAAATACTCTTGGTTTCCTGCATTGTCCTTCTAAATCGAGATACGTTTCTACGGAAACGATGGGGTTTTCCTTTGGGAGTCGAGTATCTCTATTCCGATGCATTATTCGTCCTTTCTGCATCCCTCGCTCCCTCACATTGACGAATTAACACAAAATTTGCGTCCATATGAAATACTCTGGGTTCATTGCCATGTACTTCTAAATCGAGATACGTTTCTACAGAAATGATGGAATTTTCTTTTGGGAGTCGAGTATCTCTATTCTGATGCATTAATCGTCCTTACTGCATCCCTCGCTCCCTCACATTGACGAATTAACACAAAATTTGCGTCCATATGAAATACTCTAGTTCCCTTGCCATGTACTTCTAACCCGAGATACGTTTCTACGGAAGGGATAGGATTTTCTTTTGGGAGACGAGTATCTCTTTTCCGATGCATTATTCTTCCTTTACTGCACCCTCACTCACTCACATTGACGAATTAACACACAATTTGCGTCCATATGAAATACTCTGGGTTTCATGCGTTGTCATTCTAAATCGAGATACGTTTCTACGGAAACGATAGGATTTTCCTTTTGGAGTCGAGTATCTCTTTTCCGATGCATTATTCCTCCTTTACAGCATCCCGCGCTCCCTCACATTGACGAATTAACAAAAAATTTGCATCCATATGAAGTACTCTGGGATCCCTGCATTGTCCTTCTAAATCGAGATACGTTTCTTCGGAAACAATAAAATTCTCTTTTGGGAGTCGAGTATCTTTTTTCCGATGCATTATTCCTCCTTTACTGCATCCCTCGCTCCCTCACATTGACGAAGTAACACACAATTTGCGTCCATATGAAATACTCTGGGATCCCTGCATTGTCCATCTAAATTGAGATATGTTTCTATGGAATTATAGGATTTTCATTTGGGAGTCGAGTATCTTTTTTCCGATGCATTATTCCTCCTTTACTTCATCCCTCGTCCATCACATTGACGAAATAACACACAATTTGCGTCCATATGAAATACTCTGGGTTCCATGCGTTGTCATTCTAAATCGAGATACGTTTGTACGGAAACGATAGGATTTTCTTTTTGGAGTCGAGTATCTCTTTTCCGATGCATTATTCCTCCTTTACTGCATCTCTCGCTCCCTCACATTGACGAATTAACACACAATTTGCTTCCATATTAAATACTCTGTGTTCAATGCCGTCTCCTTCTAAATCGAGATACGTTTATACGGAAACGATAGGATTTTCTTTTGGGAGTCGAGTATTTCTTTTCCGATGCATTATTTCTCCTTTACTGGATCCCTCGCTCCTTCACATTGACGAATTAACAGACAATTTGCGTCCATATCAAATACACTGGGTTCCCTGTTATCTCCTTCTAAATCGAGATACGTTTCTACGGAAACGATAGAATTTTCTTTTGGGAGTCGAGTATCTCTTTTCCGATGCATTATTCCTCCTTTACTGCATCCCGCGCTCCCTCACATTAACGAATTAACACACAATTTGCGTCCATATGATATACTCTGTGATCAGTTCATTGTCCTTCTAAATCGAGATACGTTTCTACGGAAACGATAGGATTTTCTTTTGGGAGTCGAGTATCTCTTTTCCGATGCATTATTCCTCCTTTACTGCATCCTTCGCTCCCTCACATTGAGGAATTGACACAAATTTGCGTCCATATAGAATACTCTGGGTTGACTGCTTTGACCTTCTAAATCGAGATACGTTTCTACGGAAACAATAGGATATTCTTTTGGGAGTAGAGTATCTCTATTCCGATGCATTTTTCCTCCTTTACTGCATCCCTCGCTCCTCCACATTGTCGAATTAACACACAATTTGCGTCCATATGAAATACTCTGTGTTCCCTGCATTATCCTTCTAAATCGAGATACAATTCTACAGAGACGATAGGATTTTGTTTTGGGAGTCGAATATCTCTTTTCCTATGCTTCCTTCCTCCTTTACTTCATCCCTCGCTCCCTCACATTGACGAATTAACACAGAATTTGCGTCCATACGAAATACCTTGGGTTTCCTGCATTGTCCTTCTAAATCGAGATACGTTTAACGGAAACGATAGGATTTTCTTTTGGGAGTCGAGTATCTCTTTTCCGAGGCAATATTCCTCCTTACTGCATCCCTCGCTCCCTCACATTGACGAAGTAACACACAATTTTCGTCCATATGAAATACTCTTGGTTTCCTGCATTGTCCTTCTAAATCGAGATACCTTTCTACGGACACGATGGGGTTTTCCTTTGGGAGTCGAGTATCTCTATTCCGATGCATTCTTCGTCCTTACTGCATCCCTCGCTCCCTCACATTGACGAATTAACACACAATTTGCGTCCATATGAAATACTTTGGGTTCCCTGCCGTCTCCTTCTAAATCGAGATACATTTCTAAAGAAACGATAGGATTTTCTTTTGGGAGTCGAGTATCTCTTTTCCGATGCATTATTCCTCCTTTACTGCATCCCTCGCTCCCTCACATTGACGAATTAACACACAATTTGCGTCCATATAATATACTCTGGGTTCCCTGCATTGACATTCTAAATCGAGGTACGTTTCTACGGAAACAATAGGATTTTCTTTTATGAGTCGAGTATCTCTTTTCCGATGCATTATTCCTCCTTTACTGCATCCCTCGCACATTCACATTGACGAAATAACACACAATTTGCGTCCATATGAATTACTCTGGGTTCCCTGCATTATCCTTCTAAATCGAGATACGTTTCTATGGAAACGATAGGATTTTCTTTTGGGAGTCGAGTATCTCTTTTCCGATGCTTTATTCCTCCGTCACTGCATCCCTCGCTCCCTCACATTGACGAATTAACAAATAATTTGCGTCCATATGAAGTAATCTGGGTTCCCTGCCATCTCCGTCTAAATCGAGATACGTTTCTACGGGAACGATAGAATTTTCGTCTGGGAGTCGAGTGTCTCTTTTCCGATGAATTATTCCTCCTTTACTGCATCCCTCGCTCCCTCACATTGACGAATTAACACACAATTTGTGTCCATATGAAATACTCTGGGTTCAATGCCGTCTCCTTCTAAACCGAGATACGTTTCTTCGGAAACGATTGGATTTTCTTTTGGGAGTCGAGTATTTCTTTTCCGATGAATTATTTCTCCTTTACTGGATCCCTCGCTCCTTCACATTGACGAATTAACACTCAATTTGCGTCCATATGAAATACTCTGGTGTCCATGCATTGTACTTCAATATCGACATACGTTTCTACGGAAACGATAGGATTTTTTTTTGGAGTCGAGTATCTCTTTTCCGATGGAATATTCCTCCTTTACTGCATCCCTCGCTCCCTCACATTGAGGAATTAACACACAATTTGCTTCCATATTAAATACTCTGTGTTCAATGCCGTCTCCTTCTAAATCGAGATACGTTTCTACGGAAACGATAGGATTTTCTTTTGGGAGTCGAGTATCTCTTTTCCGAAGCATTATTCCTCCTTTACTCCATCCCTCGCTCCCTCACATTGACGAATTAACACACAATTTGCGTCCATATAAAATACTCTGGGTTCCCTGCTTTGACCTTCTAAATCGAGATACGTTTCTACAGAAACAATAGGATATTCTTTTGGGAGTAGAGTATCTCTATTCCGATGAATTTTTCCTCCTTTACTGCATCCCTCGCTCCCCCACATTGTCGAATTAACACACAATTTGCGTCCATATGAAATACTCTGTGTTCCCTGCATTATCCTTCTAAATCGAGATACGATTCTACAGAAACGATAGGATTTTCTTTTGGGAGTCGAATATCTCTTTTCCTATGCTTCCTTCCTCCTTTACTCCTTCCCTCGCTCCCTCACATTGACGAATTAACACAGAATTTGCGTCCATACGAAATACCTTGGGCTTCCTGCATTGTCCTTCTAAATCGAGATACGTTTAACGGAAACGATAGGATTTTCTTTTGGGAGTCGAGTATCTCTTTTCCGATGCATTATTCCTCCTTTACTGCATCCCTCTCTCCTCACATTGACGAATTAACACACAATTTGCGTCCATATGAAATACTCTGGGTTCCCTCCATTGTCCTTCTAAATCGAAATACGTTTCTACGGAAACGATAGGATTTTCTTTTTGGAGTCGAGTATCTCTTTTCCGATGCATTATTCCTCCTTTACTGCATCCCTCGCTCCATCACATTGACGAATTAACAAACAATTTGCGTCCATATGAAGTACTCTGGGTTCCCAGCCATCTCCTTCTAAATCGAGATACGTTCCTATGGAAACGATAGAATTTTCGTCTGGGAGTCGAGTATCTCTTTTCCGATGCATTATGCCTCCTTTACTGCATCCCTCGCTCCCTCACATTGACGAAGTAACACACAATTTGCGTCAATATAAAATACTCTGGGATCCCTGCATTGTCCATCCAAATCGAGATACGTTTCTATGGAATTATAGGATTTTCTTTTGGGAGTCGAGATTCTCTTTTCCGATGCATTATTCCTCCTTTACTGCATCCCTCGCTCCATCACATTGACGAATTAACAAACAATTTGCGTCCATATGAAGTACTCTGGGTTCCCAGCCATCTCCTTCTAAATCGAGATACGTTCCTATGGAAACGATAGAATTTTCGTCTGGGAGTCGAGTATCTCTTTTCCGATGCATTATGCCTCCTTTACTGCATCCCTCGCTCCCTCACATTAACGAATTAACACACAATTTGCGTCCATATGAAATACTCCGGTTTCCCTACAATGTCTTTCTAAACCGAGATACGTTTCTACGGAAACGATAGGATTTTCTTTTGGGAGTCGAATATCTCTTTTCCGATGCATTATTCCTCCGTTACTGCATCCCTCTCTCCCTCACATTGACGAATTAACAAACAATTGGGGTTCATATGAAGTACTCTGGGTTCCCTGCCATCTCCGTCTAAATCGAGATACGTTTCTACGGAAACGATAGAATTTTCGTCTGGGAGTCGAGTATCTCTTTTCCGATGCATTATTCCTCCTTTACTGCATCCCTCGCTCCATCACATTGACGAATTAACACACAATTTGCGTCCATATGAAATACCCTGGGTACCCTGCATTGTCCTTTGAAATCGACATACGTTTCTACGTAAACAATATGATTTTCTTTTGGGAGTCGAGTATCTCTTTCCCGATGCATTATTCCTCCTTTACTGCATCCCTTGCTCCCTCACATTGTTGAATTAACACACAATTTGCGTCCATATGAAATAATCTGGATTCCCTGCCGTCTCTTTCTAAATCGAGATACGTTTCTACAGAAACGATAGGATTTTCTTTTGGGTGTCGAGTAACTCTTTTCCGATGCATTATTCCTCCTTTACTGCATCCCTCGCTCCCTTACATTGACGAATTAACACACAATTTGCGTCCATATAAAACACTCTGGGTTCCCAGCATTGACCTTCTAAATCGAGATACATTTCTACGCAACAATAGGTTTTTCTTTTGGTAGTCGAGTATCTCTTTTCCGATGCGTTATTCCTCCTATACTGCATCCCTCACTCCCTCACATTGACGAAATAACACACAATTTGCGTCCATATGAAATAATCTGGTTTCCTTGCATTGTACTTCTAAATCGTTAAACGTTTCTATGGAAACGATAGGATTTTGTTTTGGGAGTTGAGTATCACTTTTCCGATGCATTATTCCTCCTTTACTGCATCCCTCGCTCCCTCACATTGACGAATTAACACTCAATTTGCGTCCATATGAAATACTCTGGTGTCCATGCATTGTACTTCTATATCGAAAAACGTTTCTACGGAAACGATAGGATTTTTTTTTGGAGTCGAGTATCTCTTTTCCGATGCAATATTCCTCCTTTACTGCATCCCTCGCTCCCTCACATTGAGGAATTAACACACAATTTGCTTCCATATTTAATACTCTGTGTTCAATGCCGTCTCCTTCTAAATCGAGATACGTTTCTACGGAAACGATAGGATTTTCTTTTGGGAGTCGAGTATTTCTTTTCCGATGCATTATTTCACCCTTTACTGGATCCCTCGCTCCTTCACATTGACGAATTAACAGACAATTTGCGTCCATATCAAATAAACTGGGTTCCCTGCTATCTCCTTCTAAATCGAGATACGTTTCTGCGGAAACGATAGGATTTTCTTTTGGGAGTCGAGTATCTCTTTTCCGAAGCATTATTCCTCCTTTACTGCATCCCTCGCTCCCTCACATTGACGAATTAACACACAATTTGCGTCCATATAAAATACTCTGGGTACCCTGCTTTGACCTTCTAAATCGAGATACGTTTCTACAGAAACAAAAGGATATACGTTTGGGAGTAGAGTATCTCTATTCCGATGCATTTTCCCTCCTTTACTGCATCCCTCGCTCCTCCACATTGTCGAATTAACACACAATTTGCGTCAAAATGAAATACTCTGTGTTCCCTGCATTATCCTTCTAAATCGAGATACGATTCTACAGAAACGATAGGATTTTCTTTTGGGAGTCCAATATCTCTTTTCCTATGCTTCCTTCCTCCTTTACTCCATCCCTCGCTCCCTCACATTGACGAATTAACACAGAATTAGCGTCCATACGAAATACCTTGGGTTTCCTGCATTGTCCTTCTAAGTAGAGATACGTTTAACGGAAACGATAGGATTTTCTTTTGGGAGTCGAGTATCTCTTCTCCGATGCATTATTCCTCCTTTACTGCATCCCTCTCTCCTCACATTGACGAATTAACACACAATTTGCGTCCATATGAAATACTCTGGGTTCCCTCCATTGTCCTTCTAAATCGAGATAAGTTTCTACGGAAACGATAGGATTTTCTTTTTGGAGTCGAGTGTCTCTTTTCCGATGCATTATTCCTCCTTTACTGCATCCCTCGCTCCATCACATTGACGAATTAACAAACAATTTGCGTCCATATGAAGTTCTCTGGGTTCCCACCCATCTCCTTCTAAATCGAGATACGTTCCTATGGATACGATAGAATTTTCGTCTGGGAGTCGAGTATCTCTTTTCCGATGCATTATGCCTCCTTTACTGCATCCCTCGCTCCCTCACATTGACGAAGTAACACACAATTTGCGTCCATATAAAATACTCTGGGATCCCTGCATTGTCCATCTAAATCGAGATACGTTTCTATGGAATTATAGGATTTTCTTTTGGGAGTCGAGTATCTCTTTTCCGATGCATTATTCCTCCTGTACTGCATCCCTCGCTCCCTCACATTGACGAATTAACACACAATTTTCGTCCATATGAAATACTCTCGGTTCCATGCGTTGTCATTCTAATTCGAGATACGTTTCTACGGAAACGATAGGATTTTCTTTTTGGAGTCGAGTATCTTTTTTCCGATGCATTATTCCTCCTTTACTGCATCCCTCGCTCCCTCACATTGACGAATTAACACACAATTTGTGTCCATATGAAATACTCTGGGTTCAATGCCGTCTCCTTCTAAACCGAGATACGTTTCTTCGGAAACGATAGGATTTTCTTTTGGGAGTCGAGTATTTCTTTTCCGATGCATTATTTCTCCTTTACTGGATCCCTCGCTCCTTCACATTGACGAATTAACACAAAATTTGCGTCCATATGAAATACTCTTGGTTTCATGCATTGTCCTTCTAAATCGAGATACGTTTCTACGGAAACGATGGGGTTTTCCTTTGGGAGTCGAGCATCTCTATTCCGATGCATTATTCGTCCTTACTGCATCCCTCGCTCCCTCACATTGACGAATTAACACAAAATTTGCGTCCATATGAAATACTCTGGGGTCCTTGCCATGTACTTCTAAACCGAGATACGTTTCTACGGAAGGGATAGGATTTTCTTTTGGGAGACGAGTATCTCTTTTCCGATGCATTATTCTTCCTTTACTGCACCCTCACTCACTCACATTGACGAATTAACACACAATTTGCGTCCATATGAAATACTCTGGGTTCCATGCGTTGTCATTCTAAATCGAGATACGTTTCTACGGAAACGATAGGATTTTCTTTTGGGAGTCGAGTATCTCTTTTCTGATGCAATATTCCTCCTTACTGCATCCCTCGCTCCCTCACATTGACGAAGTAACACACAATTTTCGTCCATATGAAATACTCTTGATTTCCTGCATTGTCCTTCTAAATCGAGATACGTTTCTACGGAAACGATGGGGTTTTTGCTTTGGGAGTCGAGTATCTCTATTCCGATGCATTCTTCGTCCTTACTGCATCACTCGCTCCCTCACATTGACGAATTAACACAAAATTTGCGTCCATATGAAATACTCTAGGTTCCATGCGTTGTCATTCTAAATCGAGATACGTTTCTACGGAAACGATAGGATTTTCTTTTTGGAGTCCAGTATCTCTTCTCCGATGCATTATTCCTCCTTTACTGCATCCCTCGGTCCCTCACATTGACGAATTAACACACAATTTGTGTCCATATGAAATACTCTGGGTTCAATGCCGTCTCCTTCTAAACCGAGATACGTTTCTTCGGAAACGATAGGATTTTCTTTTGGGAGTCGAGTATTTCTTTTCCGATGCATTATTTCTCCTTTACTGGATCCCTCGCTCCTTCACATTGACGAATTAACACAAAATTTGCGTCCATATGAAATACTCTTGGTTTCCTGCATTGTCCTTCTAAATCGAGATACGTTTCTACGGAAACGATGGGGTTTTCCTTTGGGAGTCGAGTATCTCTATTCCGATGCATTATTCGTCCTTACTGCATCCCTCGCTCCCTCACATTGACGAATTAACACAAAATTTGCGTCCATATGAAATACTCTGGGTTCCTTGCCATGTACTTCTAAATCGAGATACGTTTCTACGGAAACGATGGGATTTTCTTTTGGCAGTCGAGTATCTCTATTCCGATGCATCAATCGTCCTTACTGCATCGCTCGCTCCCTCACATTGACGAATTAACACAAAATTTGCGTCCATATGAAATACTCTAGGTTCCATGCGTTGTCATACTAAATCGAGATACGTTTCTACAGAAACGATAGGATTTTCTTTTTGGAGTCGAGTATCTCTTTTCCGATGCATTATTCCTCCTTTACTGCATCCCTCGCTCCCTCACATTGATGAATTAACACACAATTTGCGTCCATATGCAATACTCTGGGTTCCCTGCCGTCTGCTTCTAAATCGAGATACGTTTCTAGAGAAACGATAGGATTTTCTTTTGGGAGTCGAGTATCTCTTTTCCGATGCAATATTCCTCCTTACTGCATCCCTCGCTCCCTCACATTGACGAAGTAGCACACAATTTTCGTCCATATGAAATACTCTTGGTTTCCTGCATTGTCCTTCTAAATCGAGATACGTTTCTACGGAAACGATGGGGTTTTCCTTTGGGAGTCGAGTATCTCTATTCCGATGCATTATTCGTCCTTACTGCATCCCTCGCTCCCTCACATTGACGAATTAACACAAAATTTGCGTCCATATGAAACACTCTGGGTTCCTTGCCATGTACTTCTAAATCGAGATACGTTTCTACGGAAACGATGGGATTTTCTTTTGGGAGTCGAGTATCTCTATTCCGATGCATTATTCGTCCTTACTGCATCCCCCGCTCCCTCACATTGACGAATTAACACACAATTTGCGTCCATATGAAATACTCTGGGTTCCATGCGTTGTCATTCTAAATCGAGATACGTTTCTACGGAAACGATAGGATTTTCTTTTTGGAGTCGAGTATCTCTTTTCCGATGCATTATTCCTCCTTTACTGCATCCCTCGCTCCCTCACATTGACGAATTAACACACAATTTGCGTCCATATGCAATTCTCTGGGTTCCCTGCCGTCTGCTTCTAAATCGAGATACGTTTCTAGAGAAACGATAGGATTTTCTTTTCGGAGTCGAGTATCTCTTTTCCGATGCAATATTCCTCCTTACTGCATCCCTCGCTCCCTCACATTGACGAAGTAACACACAATTTTCGTCCATATGAAATACTCTTGGTTTCCTGCATTGTCCTTCTAAATCGAGATACGTTTCTACGGAAACGATGGGGTTTTCCTTTGGGAGTCGAGTATCTCTATTCCGATGCATTATTCGTCCTTACTGCATCCCTCGCTCCCTCACATTGACGAATTAACACAAAATTTGCGTCCATATGAAATACTCTGGGTTCCTTGCCATGTACTTCTAAATCGAGATACGTTTCTACGGAAACGATGGGATTTTCTTTTGGGAGTCGAGTATCTCTATTCCGATGCATTCTTCGTCCTTACTGCATCACTCGCTCCCTCACATTGACGAATTAACACAAAATTTGCGTCCATATGAAATACTCTAGGTTCCATGCGTTGTCATTCTAAATCGAGATACGTTTCTACGGAAACGATAGGATTTTCTTTTTGGAGTCGAGTATCTCTTCTCCGATGCATTATTCCTCCTTTACTGCATCCCTCGGTCCCTCACATTGACGAATTAACACACAATTTGTGTCCATATGAAATACTCTGGGTTCAATGCCGTCTCCTTCTAAACCGAGATACATTTCTTCGGAAACGATAGGATTTTCTTTTGGGAGTCGAGTATTTCTTTTCCGATGCATTATTTCTCCTTTACTGGATCCCTCGCTCCTTCACATTGACGAATTAACACAAAATTTGCGTCCATATGAAATACTCTTGGTTTCCTGCATTGTCCTTCTAAATCGAGATACGTTTCTACGGAAACGATGGGGTTTTCCTTTGGGAGTCGAGTATCTCTATTCCGATGCATTATTCGTCCTTACTGCATCCTTCGCTCCCTCACATTGACGAATTAACACAAAATTTGCGTCCATATGAAATACTCTGGGTTCCTTGCCATGTACTTCTAAATCGAGATACGTTTCTACGGAAACGATGGGATTTTCTTTTGGGAGTCGAGTATCTCTATTCCGATGCATTATTCGTCCTTACTGCATCCCTCGCTCCCTCACATTGACGAATTAACACAAAATTTGCGTCCATATGAAATACTCTAGGTTCCATGCGTTGTCATTCTAAATCGAGATACGTTTCTACGGAAACGATAGGATTTTCTTTCTGGAGTCGAGTATCTCTTTTCCGATGCATTATTCCTCCTTTACTGCATCCCTCGCTCCCTCACATTGACGAATTAACACACAATTTGGGTCCATATGAAATACTCTGGGTTCAATGCCGTCTCCTTCTAAACCGAGATACATTTCTTCGGAAACGATAGGATTTTCTTTTGGGAGTCGAGTATTTCTTTTCCGATGCATTATTTCTCCTTTACTGGATCCCTCGCTCCTTCACATTGACGAATTAACACAAAATTTGCGTCCATATGAAATACTCTTGGTTTCCTGCATTGTCCTTCTAAATCAAGATACGTTTCTACGGAAACGATGGGGTTTTACTTTGGGAGTCGAGTATCTCTATTCCGATGCATTATTCGTCCTTACTGCATCCCTCGCTCCCTCACATTTACGAATTAACACAAAATTTGCGTCCATATGAAATACTCTGGGTTCCTTGCCATGTACCTCAAAACCGAGATACGTTTCTACGGAAGGGATAGGATTTTCTTTTGGGAGACGAGTATCTCTTTTCCGATGCATTATTCTTCCTTTACTGCACCCTCGCTCACTCACATTGACGAATTAACACACAATTTGCGTCCATATGAAATACTCTGGGTTCCATGCGTTGTCATTCTAAATCGAGATACGTTTCTACGGAAACGATAGGATTTTCTTTTTGGAGTCGAGTATCTCTTTTCCGATGCATTATTCCTCCTTTACTGCATCCCTCGCTCCCTCACATAGACGAATTAACACACAATTTGTGTCCATATGAAATACTCTGGGTTCAATGCCGTCTCCTTCTAAACCGAGATACGTTTCTTCGGAAACGATAGTATTTTCTTTTGGGAGTAGAGTATTTCTTTTCCGATGCATTATTTCTCCTTTACTGGATCCCTCGCTCCTTCACATTGACGAATTAACACACAATTTGCGTTCATATGAAATACTCTGGGTTCCCTGCCATCTCCTCCTAAATCGAGATACGATTCTACGGAAACGATAGAATTTTCTTTTGGGAGTCGAGTATCTCTTTTCCGATGCATTATTCCTCCTTTACAGCATCCCGCGCTCCCTCACATTGACGAATTAACACAAAATTTGCATCCATATGAAGTACTCTGGGATCCCTGCATTGTCCTTCTAAATCGAGATACGTTTCTTCGGAAACAATAAAATTCTCTTTTGGGAGTCGAGTATATTTTTTCCGATGCATTATTCCTCCTTTACTGCATCCCTCGCTCCCTCACATTGACGAAGTAACACACAATTTGCGTCCATATGAAATACTCTGGGATCCCTGCATTGTCCATCTAAATTGAGATATGTTTCTATGGAATTATAGGATTTTCTTTTGGGAGTCGAGTATCTTTTTTCCGATGCATTATTCCTCCTTTACTGCATCCCTCGTCCATCACATTGACGAAATAACACACAATTTGCGTCCATATGAAATACTCTGGTTTCCATGCGTTGTCATTCTAAATCGAGATACGTTTGTACGGAAACGATAGGATTTTCTTTTTGGAGTCGAGTATCTCTTTTCCGATGCATTATTCCTCTTTTACTGCATCCCTCGCTCCCTCACATTGACGAATTAACACACAATTTGCTTCCATATTAAATACTCTGTGTTCAATGCCGTCTCCTTCTAAATCGAGATACGTTTATACGGATACGATAGGATTTTCTTTTGGGAGTCGAGTATTTCTTTTCCGATGCATTATTTCTCCTTTACTGGATCCCACGCTCCTTCACATTGACGAATTAACAGACAATTTGCGTCCATATCAAATACACTGGGTTCCCTGTTACTCCTTCTAAATCGAGATACGTTTCTACGGAAACGATAGAATTTTCTTTTGGGAGTCGAGTATCTCTTTTCCGATGCATTATTCCTCCTTTACTGCATCCCGCGCTCCCTCACATTAACGAATTAACACACAATTTGCGTCCATATGATATACTCTGAGATCAGTGCATTGTCCTTCTAAATCGAGATACGTTTCTACGGAAACGATAGGATTTTCTTTTGGGAGTCGAGTATCTCTTTTCCGATGCATTATTCCTCCTTTACTGCATCCTTCGCTCCCTCACATTGAGGAATTGACACACAATTTGCGTCCATATGAAATACTCTGGGTTCCCTGCCGTCTCCTTCTAAATCAAGATACGTTTCTACAGGAACGATAGGATTTTCTTTTGGGAGTCGAGTATCTCTTTTCCGAAGCATTATTCGTCCTTTACTGCATCTCTCGCTCCCTCACATTGACGAATTAACACACAATTTGCGTCCATATAGAATACTCTGGGTTCCCTGCATTGACCTTCTAAATCGAGATACGTTTCTACGGAAACAATAGGATATTCTTTTGGGAGTAGAGTATCTCTATTCCGATGCATTTATCCTCCTTTACTGCATCCCTCGCTCCTCCACATTGTCGAATTAACACACAATTTGCGTCCATATGAAATACTCTGTGTTCCCTGCATTGACATTCTAAATCGAGGTACGTTTCTATGGAAACAATAGGATTTTCTTTTGGGAGTCGAGTATCTCTTTTCCGATGCATTATTCCTCCTTTACTGCATCCCTCGCACACTCACATTGACGAAATAACACACAATTTGCGTCCATATGAATTACTCTGGGTTCCCTGCATTATCCTTCTAAATCGAGATACGTTTCGATGGAAACGATAGGATTTTCTTTTGGGAGTCGAGTATCTCTTTTCCGATGCTTTATTCCTCCGTCACTGCATCCCTCGCTCCCTCACATTGACGAATTAACAAATAATTTGCGTCCATATGAAGTACTCTGGGTTCCCTGCCATCTCCGTCTAAATCGAGATACGTTTCTACGGAAACGATAGAATTTTCGTCTGGGAGTCGAGTATCTCTTTTCCGATGAATTATTCCTCCTTTACTGCATCCCTCGCTCCCTCACATTGACGAATTAACACACAATTTGTGTCCATATGAAATACTCTGGGTTCAATGCCGTCTCCTTCTAAACCGAGATACGTTTCTTCGGAAACGATTTGATTTTCTTTTGGGAGTCGAGTATTTCTTTTCCGATGAATTATTTCTCCTTTACTGTATCCCTCGCTCCTTCACATTGACGAATTAAAACACAATTTGCGTCCATATGAAATACTCTGGATTCCCTGCCATCTCCTCCTAAATCGAGATACGTTTCTACGGAAACGATAGAATTTTCTTTTGGGAGTCGAGTATCTCTTTTCCGATGCATTATTCCTCCTTTACAGCATCCCGCGCTCCCTCACATTGACGAATTAACACAAAATTTGCATCCATATGAAGTACTCTGGGATCCCTGCATTGTCCTTCTAAATCGAGATACGTTTCTTCGGAAACAATAAAATTCTCTTTTGGGAGTCGAGTATCTTTTTTCCGATGCATTATTCCTCCTTTACTGCATCCCTCGCTCCCTCACATTGACGAAGTAACACACAATTTGCGTCCATATGAAATACTCTGGGATCCCTGCATTGTCCATCTAAATTGAGATATGTTTCTATGGAATTATAGGATTTTCTTTTGGGAGTCGAGTATCTTTTTTCCGATGCATTATTCCTCCTTTACTGCATCCCTCGTCCATCACATTGTCAAAATAACACACAATTTGCGTCCATATGAAATACTCTGGGTTCCATGCGTTGTCATTCTAAATCGAGATACGTTTGTACGGAAACGATAGGATTTTCTTTTTGGAGTCGAGTATCTCTTTTCCGATGCATTTTTCCTCCTTTACTGCATCCCTCGCTCCCTCACATTGACGAATTAACACACAATTTGCTTCCATATTAAATACTCTGTGTTCAATGCCGTCTCCTTCTAAATCGAGATACGTTTATACGGAAACGATAGGATTTTCTTTTGGGAGTCGAGTATTTCTTTTCCGATGCATTATTTCTCCTTTACTGGATCCCTCGCTCCTTCACATTGACGAATTAACAGACAATTTGCGTCCATATCAAATACACTGGGTTCCCTGTTATCTCCTTCTAAATCGAGATACGTTTCTACGGAAACGAAAGAATTTTCTATTGGGAGTCGAGTATCTATTTTCCGATGCATTATTCCTCCTTTACTGCATCCCGCGCTCCCTCACATTAACGAATTAACACACAATTTGCGTCCATATGATATACTCTGAGATCAGTGCATTGTTCTTCTAAATCGAGATACGTTTCTACGGAAACGATAGGATTTTCTTTTTGGAATCGAGTATCTCTTTTCCGATGCATTATTCCTCCTTTACTGCATCCCTCGCTCCCTCACATTGACGAATTAACACACAATTTGTGTCCATATGAAATACTCTGGGTTCAATGCCGTCTCCTTCTAAACCGAGATACGTTTCTTCGGAAACAATAGGATTTTCTTTTGGGAGTAGAGTATTTCTTTTCCGATGCATTATTTCTCCTTTACTGGATCCCTCGCTCCTTCACATTGATGAATTAACACACAATTTGCGTTCATATGAAATACTCTGGGTTCCCTGCCATCTCCTCCTAAATCGAGATACGTTTCTACGGAAACGATAGAATTTTCTTTTGGGAGTCGAGTATCTCTTTTCCGATGCATTATTCCTCCTTTACAGCATCCCGCGCTCCCTCACATTGACGAATTAACACAAAATTTGCATCCATATGAAGTACTCTGGGATCCCTGCATTGTCCTTCTAAATCGAGATACGTTTCTTCGGAAACAATAAAATACTCTTTTGGGAGTCGAGTATCTTTTTTCCGATGCATTATTCCTCCTTTACTGCATCCCTCGCTCCCTCACATTGACGAAGTAACACACAATTTGCGTCCATATGAAATACTCTGGGATCCCTGCATTGTCCATCTAAATTGAGATATGTTTCTATGGAATTATAGGATTTTCTTTTGGGAGTCGAGTATCTTTTTTCCGATGCATTATTCCTCCTTTACTGCATCCCTCGTCCATCACATTGACAAAATAACACACAATTTGCGTCCATATGAAATACTCTGGGTTCCATGCGTTGTCATTCTAAATCGAGATACGTTTGTACGGAAACGATAGGATTTTCTTTTTGGAGTCGAGTATCTCTTTTCCGATGCATTATTCCTCCTTTACTGCATCCCTCGCTCCCTCACATTGACGAATTAACACACAATTGGCTTCCATATTAAATACTCTGTGTTCAATGCCGTCTCCTTCTAAATCGAGATACGTTTATACGGAAACGATAGGATTTTCTTTTGGGAGTCGAGTATTTCTTTTCCGATGCATTATTTCTCCTTTACTGGATCCCTCGCTCCTTCACATTGACGAATTAACAGACAATTTGCGTCCATATCAAATACACTGGGTTCCCTGTTATCTCCTTCTAAATCGAGATACGTTTCTACGGAAACGAAAGAATTTTCTTTTGGGAGTCGAGTATCTCTTTTCCGATGCATTATTCCTCCTTTACTGCATCCCGCGCTCCCTCACATTAACGAATTAACACACAATTTGCGTCCATATGATATACTCTGAGATCAGTGCATTGTTCTTCTAAATCGAGATACGTTTCTACGGAAACGATAGGATTTTCTTTTTGGAATCGAGTATCTCTTTTCCGATGCATTATTCCTCCTTTACTGCATCCCTCGGTCCCTCACATTGACGAATTAACACACAATTTGTGTCCATATGAAATACTCTGGGTTCAATGCCGTCTCCTTCTAAACCGAGATACGTTTCTTCGGAAACGATAGGATTTTCTTTTGGGAGTAGAGTATTTCTTTTCCGATGCATTATTTCTCCTTTACTGGATCCCTCGCTCCTTCACATTGACGAATTAACACACAATTTGCGTTCATATGAAATACTCTGGGTTCCCTGCCATCTCCTCCTAAATCGAGATACGTTTCTACGGAAACGATAGAATTTTCTTTTGGGAGTCGAGTATCTCTTTTCCGATGCATTATTCCTCCTTTACAGCATCCCGCGCTCCCTCACATTGACGAATTATCACAAAATTTGCATCCATATGAAGTACTCTGGGATCCCTGCATTGTCCTTCTAAATCGAGATACGTTTCTTCGGAAACAATAAAATTCTCTTTTGGTAGTCGAGTATCTTTTTTCCGATGCATTATTCCTCCTTTACTGCATCCCTCGCTCCCTCACATTGACGAAGTAACACACAATTTGCGTCCATATGAAATACTCTGGGATCCCTGCATTGTCCATCTAAATTGAGATATGTTTCTATGGAATTATAGGATTTTCTTTTGGGAGTCGAGTATCTTTTTTCCGATGCATTATTCCTCCTTTACTGCATCCCTCGTCCATCACATTGACGAAATAACACACAATTTGCATCCATATGAAATACTCTGGGTTCCATGCGTTGTCATTCTAAATCGAGATACGTTTGTACGGAAACGATAGGATTTTCTTTTTGGAGTCGAGTATCTCTTTTCCGATGCATTATTCCTCCTTTACTGCATCTCTCGCTCCCTCACATTGACGAATTAACACACAATTTGCTTCCATATTAAATACTCTGTGTTCAATGCCGTCTCCTTCTAAATCGAGATACGTTTATACGGAAACGATAGGATATTCTTTTGGGAGTCGAGTATCTCTTTTCCGAGGCAATATTCCTCCTTACTGCATCCCTCGCTCCCTCACATTGACGAAGTAACACACAATTTTCGTCCATATGAAATACTCTTGGTTTCCTGCATTGTCCTTCTAAATCGAGATACGTTTCTACGGAAACGATGGGGTTTTCCTTTGGGAGTCGAGTATCTCTATTCCGATGCATTCTTCGTCCTTACTGCATCCCTCGCTCCCTCACATTGAAGAATTATCACACAATTTGCGTCCATATGAAATACTTTGGGTTCCCTGCCGTCTCCTTCTAAATCGAGATACATATCTAAAGAAACGATAGGATTTTCTTTTGGGAGTCGAGTATCTCTTTTCCGATGCATTATTCCTCCTTTACTGCATCCCTCGCTCCCTCACATTGACGAATTAACACACAATTTGCGTCCATATAATATACTCTGGGTTCCCTGCATTGACATACTAAATCGAGGTACGTTTCTATGGAAACAATAGGATTTTCTTTTGGGAGTCGAGTATCTCTTTTCCGATGCATTATTCCTCCTTTACTGCATCCCTCGCACACTCACATTGACGAAATAACACACAATTTGCGTCCATATGAATTACTCTGGGTTCCCTGCATTATCCTTCTAAATCGAGATACGTTTCTATGGAAACGATAGGATTTTCTTTTGGGAGTCGAGTATCTCTTTTCCGATGCTTTATTCCTCCGTCACTGCATCCCTCGCTCCCTCACATTGACGAATTAACAAATAATTTGCGTCCATATGAAGTACTCTGGGTTCCCTGTCATCTCCGTCTAAATCGAGATACGTTTCTACGGAAACGATAGAATTTTCGTCTGGGAGTCGAGTATCTCTTTTCCGATGAATTATTCCTCCTTTACTGCATCCCTCGGTCCCTCACATTGACGAATTAACACACAATTTGTGTCCATATGAAATACTCTGGGTTCAATGCCGTCTCCTTCTAAACCGAGATACGTTTCTTCGGAAACGATTTGATTTTCTTTTGGGAGTCGAGTATTTCTTTTCCGATGAATTATTTCTCCTTTACTGTATCCCTCGCTCCTTCACATTGACGAATTAACACACAATTTGCGTCCATATGAAATACTCTGGATTCCCTGCCATCTCCTCCTAAATCGAGATACGTTTCTACGGAAACGATAGAATTTTCTTTTGGGAGTCGAGTATCTCTTTTCCGATGCATTATTCCTCCTTTACAGCATCCCGCGCTCCCTCACATTGACGAATTAACACAAAATTTGCATCCATATGAAGTACTCTGGGATCCCTGCTTTGTCCTTCTAAATCGAGATACGTTTCTTCGGAAACAATAAAATTCTCTTTTGGGAGTCGAGTATCTTTTTTCCGATGCATTATTCCTTCCTTTACTGCATCCCTCGCTCCCTCACATTGACGAAGTAACACACAATTTGCGTCCATATGAAATACTCTGGGATCCCTGCATTGTCCATCTAAATTGAGATATGTTTCTATGGAATTATAGGATTTTCTTTTGGGAGTAGAGTATCTTTTTTCAGATGCATTATTCCTCCTTTACAGCAACCCTCGTCCATCACATTGACGAAATAACACACAATTTGCGTCCATATGAAATACTCTGTGTTCCATGCGTTGTCATTCTAAATCGAGATACGTTTGTACGGAAACGATAGGATTTTCTTTTTGGAGTCGAGTATCTCTTTTCCGATGCATTATTCCTCCTTTACTGCATCCCTCGCTCCCTCACATTGACGAATTAACACACAATTTGCTTCCATATTAAATACTCTGTGTTCAATGCCGTCTCCTTCTAAATCGAGATACGTTTATACGGAAACGATAGGATTTTCTTTTGGGAGTCGAGTATTTCTTTTCCGATGCATTATTTCTCCTTTACTGGATCCCTCGCTCCTTCACATTGACGAATTAACAGACAATTTGCGTCCATATCAAATACACTGGGTTCCCTGTTACCTCCTTCTAAATCGAGATACGCTTCTACGGAAACGATAGAATTTTCTATTGGGAGTCGAGTATCTCTTTTCCGATGCATTATTCCTCCTTTACTGCATTCCGCGCTCCCTCACATTAACGAATTAACACACAATTTGCGTCCATATGATATACTCTGAGATCAGTGCATTGTTCTTCTAAATCGAGATACGTTTCTACGGAAACAATAGGATTTTCTTTTTGGAATCGAGTATCTCTTTTCCAATGCATTATTCCTCCTTTACTGCATCCCTCGCTCCCTCACATTGACGAATTAACACACAATTTGTGTCCATATGAAATACTCTGGGTTCAATGCCGTCTCCTTCTAAACCGAGATACGTTTCTTCGGAAACGATAGGATTCTCTCTTGGGAGTAGAGTATTTCTTTTCCGATGCATTATTTCTCCTTTACTGGATCCCTCGCTCCTTCACATTGACGAATTAACACACAATTTGCGTTCATATGAAATACTCTGGGTTCCCTGCCATCTCCTCCTAAATCGAGATACGTTTCTACGGAAACGATAGAATTTTCTTTTGGGAGTCGAGTATCTCTTTTCCGATGCATTATTCCTCCTTTACAGCATCCCGCGCTCCCTCACATTGACGAATTAACACAAAATTTGCATCCATATGAAGTACTCTGGGATCCCTGCTTTGTCCTTCTAAATCGAGATACGTTTCTTCGGAAACAATAAAATTCTCTTTTGGGAGTCGAGTATCTTTTTTCCGATGCATTATTCCTTCCTTTACTGCATCCCTCGCTCCCTCACATTGACGAAGTAACACACAATTTGCGTCCATATGAAATACTCTGGGATCCCTGCATTGTCCATCTAAATTGAGATATGTTTCTATGGAATTATAGGATTTTCTTTTGGGAGTAGAGTATCTTTTTTCAGATGCATTATTCCTCCTTTACAGCAACCCTCGTCCATCACATTGACGAAATAACACACAATTTGCGTCCATATGAAATACTCTGTGTTCCATGCGTTGTCATTCTAAATCGAGATACGTTTGTACGGAAACGATAGGATTTTCTTTTTGGAGTCGAGTATCTCTTTTCCGATGCATTATTCCTCCTTTACTGCATCCCTCGCTCCCTCACATTGACGAATTAACACACAATTTGCTTCCATATTAAATACTCTGTGTTCAATGCCGTCTCCTTCTAAATCGAGATACGTTTATACGGAAACGATAGGATTTTCTTTTGGGAGTCGAGTATTTCTTTTCCGATGCATTATTTCTCCTTTACTGGATCCCTCGCTCCTTCACATTGACGAATTAACAGACAATTTGCGTCCATATCAAATACACTGGGTTCCCTGTTACCTCCTTCTAAATCGAGATACGCTTCTACGGAAACGATAGAATTTTCTATTGGGAGTCGAGTATCTCTTTTCCGATGCATTATTCCTCCTTTACTGCATTCCGCGCTCCCTCACATTAACGAATTAACACACAATTTGCGTCCATATGATATACTCTGAGATCAGTGCATTGTTCTTCTAAATCGAGATACGTTTCTACGGAAACAATAGGATTTTCTTTTTGGAATCGAGTATCTCTTTTCCAATGCATTATTCCTCCTTTACTGCATCCCTCGCTCCCTCACATTGACGAATTAACACACAATTTGTGTCCATATGAAATACTCTGGGTTCAATGCCGTCTCCTTCTAAACCGAGATACGTTTCTTCGGAAACGATAGGATTCTCTCTTGGGAGTAGAGTATTTCTTTTCCGATGCATTATTTCTCCTTTACTGGATCCCTCGCTCCTTCACATTGACGAATTAACACACAATTTGCGTTCATATGAAATACTCTGGGTTCCCTGCCATCTCCTCCTAAATCGAGATACGTTTCTACGGAAACGATAGAATTTTCTTTTGGGAGTCGAGTATCTCTTTTCCGATGCATTATTCCTCCTTTACAGCATCCCGCGCTCCGTCACATTGACGAATTAACACAAAATTTGCATCCATATGAAGTACTCTGGGATCCCTGCATTGTCCTTCTAAATCGAGATACGTTTCTTCGGAAACAATAAAATTCTCTTTTGGGAGTCGAGTATCTTTATTCCGATGCATTATTCCTCCTTTACTGCATCCCTCGCTCCCTCACATTGACGAAGTAACACACAATTTGCGTCCATATGAAATACTCTGGGATCCCTGCATTGTCCATCTAAATTGAGATATGTTTCTATGGAATTATAGGATTTTCTTTTGGGAGTCGAGTATCTTTTTTCCGATGCATTATTCCTCCTTTACTGCATCCCTCGTCCATCACATTGACGAAATAACACACAATTTGCATCCATATGAAATACTCTGGGTTCCATGCGTTGTCATTCTAAATCGAGATACGTTTGTACGGAAACGATAGGATTTTCTTTTTGGAGTCGAGTATCTCTTTTCCGATGCATTATTCCTCCTTTACTGCATCCCTCGCTCCCTCACATTGACGAATTAACACACAATTTGCTTCCATATTAAATACTCTGTGTTCAATGCCGTCTCCTTCTAAATCGAGATACGTTTATACGGAAACGATAGGATTTTCTTTTGGGAGTCGAGTATTTCTTTTCCGATGCATTATTTCTCCTTTACTGGATCCCTCGCTCCTTCACATTGACGAATTAACAGACAATTTGCGTCCATATCAAATACACTGGGTTCCCTGTTATCTCCTTCTAAATCGAGATACATTTCTAAAGAAACGATAGGATTTTCTTTTGGGAGTCGAGTATCTCTTTTCCGATGCATTATTCCTCCTTTACTGCATCCTTCGCTCCCTCACATTGAGGAATTGACACACAATTTGCGTCCATATGAAATACTCTGGGTTCCCTGCCGTCTCCTTCTAAATCAAAATACGTTTCTACAGGAACGATAGGATTTTCTTTTGGGAGTCGAGTATCTCTTTTCCGAAGCATTATTCGTCGTTTACTGCATCTCTCGCTCCCTCACATTGACGAATTAACACACAATTTGCGTCCATATAGAATACTCTGGGTTCCCTGCATTGACCTTCTAAATCGAGATACGTTTCTACGGAAACTATAGGATATTCTTTTGGGAGTAGAGTATCTCTATTCCGATGCATTTTTCCTCCTTTACTGCATCCCTCGCTCGTCCACATTGTCGAATTAACACACAAGTTGCGTCCATATGAAATACTCTGTGTTCCCTGCATTATCCTTCTAAATCGAGATACAATTCTACAGAAACGATAGGATTTTCTTTTGGGAGTCAAATATCTCTTTTCCTATGCTTCCTTCCTCCTTTACTCCATCCCTCGCTCCCTCACATTGACGAATTAACACAGAATTTGCGTCCATACGAAATACCTTGGGTTTCTTGCATTGTCCTTCTAAATCGAGATACGTTTAACGGAAACGATAGGATTTTCTTTTGGGAGTCGAGTATCTCTTTTCCGAGGCAATATTCCTCCTTACTGCATCCCTCGCTCCCTCACATTGACGAAGTAACACACAATTTTCGTCCATATGAAATACTCTTGGTTTCCTGCATTGTCCTTCTAAATCGAGATACGTTTCTACGGAAACGATGGGGTTTTCCTTTGGGAGTCGAGTATCTCTATTCCGATGCATTCTTCGTCCTTACTGCATCCCTCGCTCCCTCACATTGACGAATTAACACACAATTTGCGTCCATATGAAATACTTTGGGTTCCCTGCCGTCTCCTTCTAAATCGAGATACATTTCTAAAGAAACGATAGGATTTTCTTTTGGGAGTCGAGTATCTCTTTTCTGATGCATTATTCCTCCTTTACTGCATCCCTCGCACCCTCACATTGACGAATTAACACACAATTTGCGGCCATATAATATACTCTGGGTTCCCTGCATTGACATTCTAAATCGAGGTACGTTTCTACGGAAACAATAGGATTTTCTTTTGGGAGTCGAGTATCTCTTTTCCGATGCATTATTCCTCCTTTACTGCATAACTCGCACACTCACATTGACGAAATAACACACAATTTGCGTCCATATGAATTACTCTGGGTTCCCTGCATTATCCTTCTAAATCGAGATACGTTTCTATGGAAACGATAGGATTTTCTTTTGGGAGTCGAGTATCTCTTTTCCGATGCTTTATTCCTCCGTCACTGCATCCCTCGCTCCCTCACATTGACGAAATAACAAATAATTTGCGTCCATATGAAGTACTCTGGGTTCCCTGTCATCTCCGTCTAAATCGAGATACGTTTCTACGGAAACGATAGAATTTTCGTCTGGGAGTCGAGTATCTCTTTTCCGACGAATTATTCCTCCTTTACTGCATCCCTCGGTCCCTCACATTGACGAATTAACACACAATTTGTGTCCATATGAAATACTCTGGGTTCAATGCCGTCTCCTTCTAAACCGAGATACGTTTCTTCGGAAACGATAGGATTTTCTTTTGGGAGTCGAGTATTTCTTTTCCAATGAATTATTTCTCCTTTACTGGATCCCTCGCTCCTTCACATTGACGAATTAACACACAATTTGCGTCCATATGAAATACTCTGGGTTCCCTGCCGTCTCCTCCTAAATCGAGATACGTTTCTACGGAAACGATAAAATTTTCTTTTGGGAGTCGAGTATCTCTTTTCCGATGCATTATTCCTCCTTTACAGCATCCCGCGCTCCCTCACATTGACGAATTAACACAAAATTTGCATCCATATGAAGTACTCTGGGATCCCTGCATTGTCCTTCTAAATCGAGATACGTTTCTTCGGAAACAATAAAATTCTCTTTTGGGAGTCGAGTATCTTTTTTCCGATGCATTATTCCTCCTTTACTGCATCCCTCGCTCCCTCACATTGACGAAGTAACACACAATTTGCGTCCATATGAAATACTCTGGGATCCCTGCATTGTCCATCTAAATTGAGATATGTTTCTATGGAATTATAGGATTTTCTTTTGGGAGTCGAGTATCTTTTTTCCGATGCATTATTCCTCCTTTACTGCATCCCTCGTCCATCACTTTGACGAAATAACACACAATTTGCGTCCATATGAAATACTCTGGGTTCCATGCGTTGTCATTTTAAATCGAGATACGTTTGTACGGAAACGATAGGATTTTCTTTTTGGAGTCGAGTATCTCTTTTCCGATGCATTATTCCTCCTTTACTGCATCCCTCGCTCCCTCACATTGACGACTTAACACACAATTTGCTACCATATTAAATACTCTGTGTTCAATGCCGTCTCCTTCTAAATCGAGATACGTTTATACGGAAACGATAGGATTTTCTTTTGGGAGTCGAGTATTTCTTTTCCGATGCATTCTTTCTCCTTTACTGGATCCCTCGCTTCTTCACATTGACGAATTAACAGACAATTTGCGTCCATATCAAATACACTGGGTTCCCTGTTATCTCCTTCTAAATCGAGATACGTTTCTACGGAAACGATAGAATTTTCTTTTGGGAGTCGAGTATCTCTTTTCCGATGCATTATTCCTCCTTTACTGCATCCCGCGCTCCCTCACATTAACGAATTAACACACAATTTGCGTCCATATGATATACTCTGAGATCAGTGCATTGTCCTTCTAAATCGAGATACGTTTCTACGGAAACGATAGGATTTTCTTTTTGGAATCGAGTATCTCTTTTCCGATGCATTATTCCTCCTTTACTGCATCCTTCGCTCCCTCACATTGAGGAATTGACACACAATTTGCGTCCATAGAAATACTCTGGGTTCCCTGCCGTCTCCTTCTAAATCAAGATACGTTTCTACAGGAACGATAGGATTTTCTTTTGGGAGTCGAGTATCTCTTTTCCGAAGCATTATTCGTCCTTTACTGCATCTCTCGCTCCCTCACATTGACGAATTAACACACAATTTGCGTCCATATAGAATACTCTGGGTTCCCTGCATTGACCTTCTAAATCGAGATACGTTTCTACGGAAACAATAGGATATTCTTTTGGGAGTAGAGTATCTCTATTCCGATGCATTTTTCCTCCTTTACTGCATCCCTCGCTCCTCCACATTGTCGAATTAACACACAATTTGCGTCCATATGAAATACTCTGTGTTCCCTGCATTATCCTTCTAAATCGAGATACAATTCTACAGAAACGATAGGATTTTCTTTTGGGAGTCGAATATCTCTTTTCCTATGCTTCCTTCCTCCTTTACTCCATCCCTCGCTCCCTCACATTGACGAATTAACACAGAATTTGCGTCCATACGAAATACCTTGTGTTTCCTGCATTGTCCTTCTAAAACGAGATACGTTTAACGGAAACGATAGGATTTTCTTTTGGGAGTCGAGTATCTCTTTTCCGAGGCAATATTCCTCCTTACTGCATCCCTCGCTCCCTCACATTGACGAATTAACACACAATTTGCGTCCATATAGAATACTCTGGGTTCCCTGCATTGACCTTCTAAATCGAGGTACGTTTCTACGGAAACAATAGGATTTTCTTTTGGGAGTCGAGTATCTCTTTTCCGATGCATTATTCCTCCTTTACTGCATCCCTCGCACACTCACATTGACGAAATAACACACAATTTGCGTCCATATGAATTACTCTGGGTTCCCTGCATTATCCTTCTAAATCGAGATACGTTTCTTCGGAAACGATAGAATTCTCTTTTGGGAGTCGAGTATCATTTTTCCGATGCATTATTCCTCCTTTACTGCATCCCTCGCTCCCTCACATTGACGAAGTAACACACAATTTTCGTCCATATGAAATACTCTTGGTTTCCTGCATTGTCCTTCTAAATCGAGATACGTTTCTACGGAAACGATGGGGTTTTCCTTTGGGAGTCGAGTATCTCTATTCCGATGCATTCTTCGTCCTTACTGCATCCCTCGCTCCCTCACATTGACGAATTAACACACAATTTGCGTCCATATGAAATACTTTGGGTTCCCTGCCGTCTCCTTCTAAATCGAGATACATTTCTAAGGAAACGATAGGATTTTCTTTTGGGAGTCGAGTATCTCTTTTCCGATGCATTATTCCTCCTTTACTGCATCCCTCGCACCCTCACATTGACGAATTAACACACAATTTGCGGCCATATAATATACTCTGGGTTCCCTGCATTGACATTCTAAATCGAGGTACGTTTCTACGGAAACAATAGGATTTTCTTTTGGGAGTCGAGTATCTCTTTTCCGATGCATTATTCCTCCTTTACTGCATAACTCGCACACTCACATTGACGAAATAACACACAATTTGCGTCCATATGAATTACTCTGGGTTCCCTGCATTATCCTTCTAAATCGAGGTATGTTTCTATGGAAACGATAGGATTTTCTTTTGGGAGTCGAGTATCTCTTTTCCGATGCTTTATTCCTCCGTCACTGCATCCCTCGCTCCCTCACATTGACGAATTAACAAATAATTTGCGTCCATATGAAGTACTCTGGGTTCACTGTCATCTCCGTCTAAATCGAGATACGTTTCTACGGAAACGATAGAATTTTCGTCTGGGAGTCGAGTATCTCTTTTCCGACGAATTATTCCTCCTTTACTGCATCCCTCGGTCCCTCACATTGACGAATTAACACACAATTTGTGTCCATATGAAATACTCTGGGTTCAATGCCGTCTCCTTCTAAACCGAGATACGTTTCTTCGGAATCGATAGGATTTTCTTTTGGGAGTCGAGTATTTCTTTTCCAATGAATTATTTCTCCTTTACTGGATCCCTCGCTCCTTCACATTGACGAATTAACACACAATTTGCGTCCATATGAAATACTCTGGGTTCCCTGCCATCTCCTCCTAAATCGAGATACGTTTCTACGGAAACGATAGAATTTTCTTTTGGGAGTCGAGTATCTCTTTTCCGATGCATTATTCCTCCTTTACAGCATCCCGCGCTCCCTCACATTGACGAATTAACACAAAATTTGCATCCATATGAAGTACTCTGGGATCCCTGCATTGTCCTTCTAAATCGAGATACGTTTCTTCGGAAACAATAAAATTCTCTTTTGGGAGTCGAGTATCTTTTTTCCGATGCATTATTCCTCATTTACTGCATCCCTCGCTCCCTCACATTGACGAAGTAACACACAATTTGCGTCCATATGAAATACTCTGGGATCCCTGCATTGTCCATCTAAATTGAGATATGTTTCTATGGAATTATAGGATTTTCTTTTGGGAGTCGAGTATCTTTTTTCCGATGCATTATTCCTCCTTTACTGCATCCCTCGTCCATCACTTTGACGAAATAACACACAATTTGCGTCCATATGAAATACTCTGGGTTCCATGCGTTGTCATTCTAAATCGAGATACGTTTGTACGGAAACGATAGGATTTTTTTTTGGAGTCGAGTATCTCTTTTCCGATGCATTATTCCTCCTTTACTGCATCCCTCGCTCCCTCACATTGACGAATTAACACACAATTTGCTTCCATATTAAATACTCTGTGTTCAATGCCGTCTCCTTCTAAATCGGGATACGTTTATACGGAAACGATAGGATTTTCTTTTGGGAGTCGAGTATTTCTTTTCCGATGCATTCTTTCTCCTTTACTGGATCCCTCGCTTCTTCACATTGACGAATTAACAGACAATTTGCGTCCATATCAAATACACTGGGTTCCCTGTTATCTCCTTCTAAATCGAGATACGTTTCTACGGAAACGATAGAATTTTCTTTTGGGAGTCGAGTATCTCTTTTCCGATGCATTATTCCTCCTTTACTGCATCCTTCGCTCCCTCACATTGAGGAATTGACACACAATTTGCGTCCATATGAAATACTCTGGGTTCCCTGCCGTCTCCTTCTAAATCAAGATACGTTTCTACAGGAACGATAGGATTTTCTTTTGGGAGTCGAGTATCTCTTTTCCGAAGCATTATTCGTCCTTTACTGCATCTCTCGCTCCCTCACATTGGCGAATTAACACACAATTTGCGTCCATATAGAATACTCTGGGTTCCCTGCATTGACCTTCTAAATCGAGATACGTTTCTACGGAAACAATAGGATATTCTTTTGGGAGTAGAGTATCTCTATTCCGATGCATTTTTCCTCCTTTACTGCATCCCTCGCTCCTCCACCTTGTCGAATTAACACACAATTTGCGTCCATATGAAATACTCTGTGTTCCCTGCATTATCCTTCTAAATCGAGATACAATTCTACAGAAACGACAGGTTTTTCTTTTGGGAGTCGAATATCTCTTTTCCTATGCTTCCTTCCTCCTTTACTCCATCCCTCGCTCCCTCACATTGACGAATTAACACAGAATTTGCGTCCATACGAAATACCTTGGGTTTCCTGCATTGTCCTTCTAAAACGAGATACGTTTAACGGAAACGATAGGATTTTCTTTTGGGAGTCGAGTATCTCTTTTCCGAGGCAATATTCCTCCCTACTGCTACCCTCGCTCCCTCACATTGACGAAGTTACACACAATTTTCGTCCATATGAAATACTCTTGGTTTCCTGCATTGTCCTTCTAAATCGAGATACGTCTCAACAGAAACGATGGGGTTTTCCTTTGGGAGTCGAGTATCTCTATTCCGATGCATTCTTCGTCCTTACTGCATCCCTCGCTCCCTCACATTGACGAATTAACACACAATTTGCGTCCATATGAAATACTTTGGGTTCCCTGCCGTCTCCTTCTAAATCGAGATACATTTCTAAAGAAATGATAGGATTTTCTTTTGGGAGTCGAGTATCTCTTTTCCGATGCATTATTCCTCCTTTACTGCATCCCTCGCTCCCTCACATTGACGAATTAACACACAATTTGCGTCCATATAATATACTCTGGGTTCCCTGCATTGACATTCTAAATCGAGGTACGTTTCTACGGAAACAATAGGATTTTCTTTTGGGAGTCGAGTATCTCTTTTCCGATGCATTATTCCTCCTTTACTGCATCCCTCGCACACTCACATTGACGAAATAACACACAATTTGCGTCCATATGAATTACTCTGGGTTCCCTGCATTATCCTTCTAAATCGAGATACGTTTCTATGGAAACGATAGGATTTTCTTTTGGGAGTCGAGTATCTCTTTTCCGATGCTTTATTCCTCCGTCACTGCATCCCTCGCTCCCTCACATTGACGAATTAACAAATAATTTGCGTCCATTTGAAGTACTCTGGGTTCCCTGCCATCTCCGTCTAAATCGAGATACGTCTCTACGGAAACGATAGAATTTTCGTCTGGGAGTCGAGTATCTCTTTTCCGATGCATTATTCCTCCTTTACTGCATCCCTCGCTCCCTCACATTGACAAATTAACACACAATTTGTGTCCATATGAAATACTCTGGGTTCAATGCCGTCTCCTTCTAAACCGAGATACGTTTCTTCGGAAACGATAGGATTTTCTTTTGGGAGTCGAGTATTTCTCTTCCGATGAATTATTTCTCCTTTACTGGATCCCTCGCTCCTTCACATTGACGAATTAACACACAATTTGCGTCCATATGAAATACTCTGGGTTCCCTGCCATCTCCTCCTAAATCGAGATACGTTTCTACGGAAACGATAGAATTTTCATTTGGGAGTCGAGTATCTCTTTTCCGATGCATTATTCCTCCATTACTGCATCCCGCGCTCTCTCACATTGACGAATTAACACAAAATTTGCATCCATATGAAGTACTCTGGGATCCCTGCATTGTCCTTCTAAATCGAGATACGTTTCTTCGGAAACGATAGAATTCTCTTTTGGGAGTCGAGTATCTTTTTTCCGATGCATTATTCCTCCTTTACTGCATCCCTCGCTCCCTCACATTGACGAATTAACACACAATTTGTGTCCATATGAAATACTCTGGGTTCAATGCCGTCTCCTTCTAAACCGAGATACGTTTCTTCGGAAACGATAGAATTCTCTTTTGGGAGTCGAGTATCTTTTTTCCGATGCATTATTCCTCCTTTACTGCATCCCTCGCTCCCTCACATTGACGAAGTAACACACAATTTGCGTCCATATGCAATACTCTGGGTTCCCTGCCGTCTCCTTCTAAATCGAGATACGTTTCTAGAGAAACGATAGGATTTCCTTTTGGGAGTCGAGTATCTCTTTTCCGATGTAATATTCCTCCTTACTGCATCCCTCGCTCCCTCACATTGACGAAGTAACACACAATTTTCGTCCATATGAAATACTCTGGGTTCCCTGCATTATCCCTCTAATCGAAATACGTTTCTACGGAAACGAAAGGATTTTCTTTTGGAAGTCGAGTATTTCGTTTCCAATGCATTATTCCTCGTTTACTGCATCCCTCGCTCCCTCACATTGACGAATTAACACACAATTTGCGTCCATATGAAATACTCTGGGTTTCCTGCATTGTCCTTCTAAATCGAGATACGTTTTTTACGGTAACGATGGGTTTTTCCTTTGGGAGTCGAGTATCTCTATTCCGATGCATTATTTGTCCTTACTGCATCCCTCGCTCCCTCACATTGACGAATTAACACAAAATTGGCGTCCATATTAAATACTCTGGGTTCAGTGCCATGTACTTCTAAATCGAGATACGTTTCTACGGAAACGATGGGATTTTCTTTTGGGAGTCGAGTATCTCTATTCCGATGCATTAATCGTCCTTACTGCATCTCTCGCTCCCTCACATTGACGAATTAACACAAAATTTGCGTCCATATGAAATACTCTGGGTTCCTTGCCATGTACTTCTAAACCGAGATACGTTTCTACGGAAGGAATAGGATTTTCTTTTGGGAGACGGGTATCTCTTTTCCGATGCTTTATTCTTCCTTTACTGCACCCTCGCTCACTCACATTGACGAATTAACACACAATTTGCGTCCATATGAAATACTCTGGGTTCCATGCGTTGTCATTCTAAATCGAGATACGTTTCTACGGAAACGATAGAATTTTCTTTTGGGAGTCGGGTATCTCTTTTCCGATGCATTATTCCTCCTTTATAGCATCCCGCGCTCCCTCACATTGACGAATTAACACAAAATTTGCATCCATATGAAGTACTCTGGGATCCCTGCATTGTCCTTCTAAATCGAGATATGTTTCTTTGGAAACGATAGGATTTTCTTTTGTGCGTCGAGTATCTCTTTTCCGGTGCATTATTCCTCCTTTACTGCATCCCTGGCTCCCTCACATTGACGAATTAATACACAATTTGTGTCCATATGAAATACTGTGGGTTCCCTGCCGTCTCCTTCTAAATCAAGATACGTTTCTACAGAAACTATAGGATTTTCTTTTGGGAGTCGAATATCTCTAATTCCGATGCATTATTCCTCCTTTACTGCATCCCTCGCTCCTCCACATTTACGAAATAACACACAATTTGCGTCCATATGAAGTACTCTGTGTTCCCTGCAGTATCCTTCTAAATCGAGGTACGATTTTACGGAAACGATATGATTTTCTTTTGGGAGTCGAGTTGAAACGTCCCCTTTTAGCAATTTTACACGACTGTGCTTAACCTGACACACAATATTTTTTTTTTTGCGCAACGCAATCTTACTTTCAATAATCTCTAGAAGAGAATGGCCCTGACTAACATTAACATATACGTTTCACAAATCACTTACCTCACAAAAATCTTTGTTACTCCCACTACTGCAATACAGCGAGCGCCACTACTGCCAGCTAAATAAAAGATTCAATCTATGGAAGGCACTAACTACTGATAGGGATAGTTAGCAAATGAAAGATATTAATAGAGAACAAACAATGTATTTACCTTGATATCATGACAAATTACAAAACTCCGCCATCTCTCTCCCCACATCCACCACTGCTGGCGGCTCACCTCCAACTGCGCAACGCTATGCGCTGTTCACAGCCAGCTGCCTAACACTACAATGGTTGAGTATTACAACAATGCAAAGCAGCCACAGGCTGCACATGGCACAGCCGGTGATTTTCATACTGAGGTGGCGTTACCAATAAAAAAAACTAAACAGCCTACTTACATAGCCCCCATGCTCCCCACAAAAAATTTTACAAATTGGGTTGGGCAGTGCCCAATACAGATTTGAAAAAATTTTTCATAATTACAATAACTAAGAAATCAAATGCACACACTTATTGATACAATGTTGGTCAAAAGCTAAAATTTTCTCACAGTCCATAAAGACAGTCCTGATCGTTGATCACACTAAAATTGCCGTGTTTTTCTCAAAGTCTGAGCAGTAAAAGACAATGCACACAGACGTAGTGGATTTCCATGCAGTCTTGAAGAAGTCGTGTCCTTCCAACGGAAAGACAGTGCTAACTCTTGAAATGCAGACAAGTAATGGGCCACAACAGAGTAAACCCACAGCGGAGTCAGTCGAAGTTTTGAAGACTAGTGGTAGGTAGGTCATCACAGAACAGACCCACTGCAGTCCTGGTAGAGATTACGGTATCGGTGGGCCGCCAGAGGCGCAGACCCACTGCAGTCCTTGTAGAAATAATGGTACTGGTGAGTCAGCAAAGACGCAGACCCACTGTAGTCCTTGTAGAGATGATGGTACTGGTGAGTCAGCAAAGACACAGACCCACTGTAGTCCTTGTAGAGATGGCCAGCAGCCATCCGTTGTGACTGTGCAGGTGCACAATCACCATTGAAGAGTCTTGCGGATAATATAGCAAGTCCATAACCACCACTTGTGCACTCACAAAGTTTTTGAAATTGTCCTTAGAACCAGCAATGCTGTTACCCAGTCCCTTGCTGAATTATTAACACACGTGCAAACACTAACAGTCCCTACTTCTCACATATTGTCCATATACTATGACCAACAAAACGTGTGCAGTGAAATGTAACTTACAAGTTAATAATATGATGAACTGGTGTCTATACAATTTTATAACATAAGAATACAATAATAATGGTACAAAATACATCATTAAAAACATAATAATACAGAAAACATTTGTAGTATAGGCTTTACAACAGAAAAGAAATAAACATATACATCAATGTTACAGGAATAATGAGATAAGTAGATACATAAAAGATCAGAATAAATTTTGAAACATCAACATCACACATGAGCAACAAAACAGAACAGATAAATAATGTCTAAACATCTTTACAAAGTAAATAACATATTATAAATGCAAATTATATTTGAGCATAACAGTATTCCTCATCATAGTGAATGTAGCTTAGTACTAGAAAAATTCTACAACATAAGTATTATCAGATATACATATAAATACAGGAAAAACATAAATACACAAGGGAACACAAACACATAGTGGGATAACACAAGGAAAGGACAGGGTTTCTTTTACTGCAGTATGTTGCAAACAAAAACTTTCTTTACTTCTCGGAGATCTCCCTTCATTCCTCATTATTTCCAAAAGTCCTATCTATACCTGCTTTCTGTACTTTACTCGTATAGCTTCTCAATGCATTTTTTCCAATTAATCGCTACTCATTATCTTATAGGCTACCCCCTCTTAAGCTAACTTATATCTACTGAGCTCAGATGCTAAATTAAGGGACGAGGCAATGCAGCATCACATAAAACAATTAATATAAACAGCAATAAAAAAAAACGCAGATTTGCGAAGCAAGCAGTATTAAGGAATTAGCAAAGCAATTGTAATATTACAACTAATCTAAGGCAATGTGCAGCAAACAATAAAAATATAAAAATAAATCATTAGTAAAACTGGCTTAACAGAATAATACAAAATCAAATTCAATAACACTATGCCTGGCAAACAGCAGCAACTTATACCTAAATATGACATAGCTCAAGCAGAAAAAATAGTACACTAAAGATAACAATGCAGATAAGGGAAATGTATAATCACATCTTAATGTCTAAGTAATTAAAGTGGTGCACCACAAAAACTAATTCTACAAAAAATTACTCAGTAGTTGAAAAGAAAATTATGTATGCAGTTCCTGTTATTAGTCCCTTCTTATTGTTCTTTCCATTCCAAGAGCTCCTTTTTTGAAGAATGTGGATTACAAAATTATTATTTAATAGATCTGCAGACAGAAAATATTTATATTAGTACATCTATAAGATTTTATTTTAACCAGTGCTGCAGTGCAGCTAGAAACTAGATATTAAACAAAATGGGCAAAGCAAGGCGTGAAACGTCATTCACTAGCCATATGGCATTTCTCTCAATTAGCACGACAATAGCCGTGAAATGTTTCTCATCGTTTTCAAGTTCGACCCTGTCGTTTTTGCGATGCTTTCTACAAAAGAATGTCAGAAGTTAATGGCCTCCCCCTTTTTTTTTCTTCTACCTGTGCCGCTGGAAGGCTAATGGCTTTTTTTTTGTTCGGGCGACTGTCGCCCAGGTGGGTGCCCGCGACGCATTACGTGCAGGTGGTCACTTAACTTTTGTACGGAAATATTTACAACAACAGTTTTCGCTACAATGGCAGTCTCACATAAAAATATTTCACAGGTAAAGAATTAGCGTTGCAAATCTGAAGAAACAAACTCTTATTGATATAACAGTGTCCAAAAAAATTTTCGTTGGCATTGTGATACATTCACGCATATACACACATTTCATAACTCTTAAAGTACTATTCTTGGTTTCCAACATCCTTTTTCATTAACCAGAGTCCCTGACATCTATTCATTATTCATTACCTTATTACACATATATATATTCGTCAACACGTCTTCAATATTTCCTGTTAATAAATACGTAGCATAATCAAATAACTCATATAGCATCAGCTTCTTGACCATAAACATACCTCAGCAGCATAATACACATCGTCGTCGTAAAAATAACATCATAACACCTCAGTCAAATCTCAAAATCGTCGTAGCTTCCTCCAATAATTTCAAAACCTAGAAAAATTCTCTGCTCATTTCAGTAGTGTCATCTACCTCAAACGTACTTTAAAATCATGCTCCCTTACCAAATATATCATTCAAAGCTCTCATAGTATCACAATGGGTCCAAAAAAATATGAACAGTTCACAAAGTATAGACAAAATACAATTTCGTAAGTGTGAAGGTATCCAACTGTGTAATTACGTAAACATCTGTCACTGATGTAGTAAAAAGAATGTTTGTTTCTCTGTCAAATAATCAGATAGCTGTGTAATTTATGTGTTAGAGAAATATGGTACCGATGTGTAAAGTTGTATAAGCAAATATCATATTAGCTAGGGCTCCTTGTGCTCGCCAAACACATGGTACACAAAGTAAGCGTGTACCCCCCTGAGGATTAATGTAATTATACCCTCAGGTGTTACAAATTACAGCAATGGAATGAAATGTATCACGGAAAACCTTCTATGCAATTCAAAAATCTTGAAAAATAAATGGCTTAAGTACAAAATTATTCTCTCAAATGCGTGTCCTGTAGCGCTAAAAGTGCGTCTTGCTGTAAGATAATTCTATGGAAGTGTCGTAGTTATCGTCCTCCGAAAGCTAAGTTCTGCAGAAGTCAATGTACTTACCTCATGATAAACAAAAGTGAAATGCTTTGTGTATAGATATCTCAGTTATTACGCTTATAGTTGTGATGAAGAAAGTACTGTGCTGTGACGTATTGTTGTGCCACGGAAAAGGCTGTCTCATTGTTGCTATACCACAAAAGTTACTACTAAAACATGTTTTACTTTCCAGAAGAATTCAGAAAAACTGTGCAGATATAAAACAGATACACCGCAAAAGCAACAAGGTGAATTGTGTCACACATTAGTAGCGTCGTGATAAAAATCGTGTAGCTGTCACATAAACTAACCTCTGTGTCATCTGGTATCTCTCAGAAAGCACTTTAAATTCAGAATGTATTTTCAAGTAAACCAAAATGTTGCATTAAAAAAAAGCAGATTATCTTTCAATAAACGGTTTTACATGTGAAATGTGGTGTAAACCTTTACTCTTCCTAGTACTCAGAGTTTGAACAATGCAATTATCATGCGGTATACGTCGTTAAAAAATACTGGAATTTTTCTCAAGGGTAGCGTCTATGTTATTTATCTCGGAGCCAGCCGGCGCAGGTGTCTGCCTGCGGTGCGGGTCATTGTATGTTTCTTTGTTGGCGCGCGTCGTTAATGGGATTCGGAGACCGAACTTCTACAAATTCGCCTTCCCGAGAGGGCCCTGCCGTGTTTAAATCCCGCCAGTTCTGATGCAATTCAGGTCTGTCGTTACGATCACATCGTCTGTCGTCATGTCGGTAGTTTCTGTGGTTTCTTTCTTGTCGGTTAAGTGGTGGAGAATTTCTCCCTGAATCGTAACTGCGCGCTGGACCGTTGCGTCTAAAGTTATTCTGTCCCTCGTAATAATAAATGTTTTGGTTCCCATATTGTCTCCGTCTCTAATGACCTCGTTGTCGACGGGACGTTAAACACTTATCTCCTCCTCCTCCTCCTCCCATATTGTCTGTTTCTCTGATTGTCTCTGTGATAGTCATTACCGCGGAGAGGTGATCTTTCCCTGTAATTATTACTACTCTGCCAACGGTTGTTATACGGGTGGTGTCTGTTTCGGTCACGATTTGTGTTGTGAGAATAGCCTTGTCGCGTCCAGTTATTATTTCTTTCATCGCGGAATTGCGACGGATGTAATCTGTAATTGTTGTGTTCCTGGTTTCGCGTTCCGCTATTGTGAGTGTCAATTTCTAATTCTTGTAAGAGTCCCTGAAATGCTTCAATGTCGTCTTTGCAATGTCCTGCTAAAATAATATGTCTTAAATGTTCAGGCAGTTTGATTAAGCAAATTCGGATGAGTTCTGAGGGGCTGTATGGGTTTGACAGGTACTGATTTTTGTGCAACATGTCTTCAAAATATTTCACAAGACTGGAGAATTCAGATTGTTCGAAATGTTTCATCATTATGATGCCATGTTTTACTCGGTCTTGTGTGGCTTGAGACCAATATGCGGAGAGGAAGGCATGGTAAAATTCTCCTTCACTGTGGCAATCATGAATGACCGATCGCATTCTCACAGCTGGTTCATTCTCTAAGTAGCCACACATAAATTCTAATCTGTGTTCTGACGACCAGTTGGGAGGAAAACAATGAGAGAATTGATGGAGCCATGCTTGTGGATGAATGTCGTTGGCAGAATTTTTAAACGTTTTGAATTTACGTGTAGTAATGAACAGCTTATAGTCAAAGTCATCATGTCGGCGAGTCGCATATCGGTCATTGTTAGGTCGTGTCGGCCGTTCCATCTCAAAATTCGGTGCACATTGCCAGTTTCTTTCATAACTTCCGAAATGCCCTGTGTTATTATTTTGCGTCTTTTCCGTATTTCTAAGTCCCTCTTCCCGTGTAGGAGCGCGAGTGTCCTCTGAAATTTGTAATTTTTGTATTACTTGTGCCAACTGACCTTGTACTTCCCGGATTTCTCTTTTGTACTGTATATTGATTTGATTTTGATTGAATTTCCTAATTTGTTCGCGCTCTTCTGTGTCATTAAAGACTACCGGTTTTGTGTCATTCAGATTATCATCTACCTTCGTAGATAAATTACTGAACTGATCTGAAAGTTCGGCTACTTTATCCGATAGTGAACACATTTCCTCAGTGTGTTTTTCTGAACCAAGTTTCAGAGTGTCCATTTGTGTTGAAATCGAATCTACTGTGTCCTTCAAGTTTTCCTGAGTTTTTGCAAGTTGCGTAACCGAATCGCTAGATGCAACTGAGTCAAATTTAACTTGCAAGGTCTCATGATTTTCATAAACAATAGTTTGCAATTCTTTTATGGCTGCTTCGTGATTCTGTAGTGCATTTTCATGACGCGAAAAAATAGGTTGAAAATGCTCACAAATTTGTGTTTTTACGTCGTTACAGACTGTTTGACATTTCGATTCGATTTCATGTAACTCAGTAGTCAAATCTTCACGTGTTTGTTCAAGCGTGGTGTGAAGATTTTGTTCCATTGCGTCTAACTGGTGCTGTGTTTGTCTCTGCTGTTGTTCCATTGTGTCTAACTTTTGTAGCTTTTGTTCCACTATGTCTAATTTTTCAAGCTTTTGCTGTGTTTGTCTCTGGTTTTGTTCAATTTGTCTCTGATTTTGTTCCATATGTCTCTGATTTTGTTCCATTTGTTGCATTAATTGCAATAATAATGTATTAGTGTCTGGAATCTGTTTCTCTATGCTTTTTGGCAGTGCATTTTCACCGGCAACATTCACATTTTGACAAGCAGAAAATGTGTCTTGACTCATTTGAGAAAACGGTGATGACCCAGAACCTGAATCTACAGTATTTGCGAGATCGTGTCGTGTCATTTCGGCTTCCTGAGGCGAGCTATTGCCGACCGATCGATCGATAATGCTTCCCTCTTCACTAATTGTTTCACTGTCCACGCCATTGTTTGAAACCCGCTCCATTTCCCTATGCGCAATTACCAAATTACTACTATTAACATTAGTTAATTCATTATTCTGCGGCGCTAACATACTGCTTTCGTCTTCGCTGTCATTTCTCAATTTACTTTGGAGCCTAGTGTTACGTTTTTCACACGCCATTATTGTCACAGTGTTTCACACGACAACACAGAAAAACACAATTTCAAGAGCAAAAATAAGAGAACACATTAACATAACACTGAAAATAATATCTAGTTAATTGCAGCTGCGAAATACTTGGTGCAAATCTACATGCATGCCACAACTGTTTTACTGTACAACAATGAAAAAACTACAACTACAATGGAAATTCTCTACAATTACGCGCTAGCAATAAACAAAATCTACACTAATTACACAAACTACAAGAAAAAAATCAGAAGATTCCAGTGAGGTATCCTACACTAAGGGTCGACAAATGAAACGTCCCCTTTGAACAATTTTACACAACTGTGCTTAACCTGACACACAATATTTTTTTTTTTTTTGCGCAACGCAATCTGACTTTCAATAATCTCTAGAAGAGAATGGCCCTGACTAACATTAACATATACGTTTCACAAATCACTTACCTCACAAAAATCTTGGTTACTCCCTCTACTGCAATATAGCGAGCGCCACTACTGCCAGCTAAATAAAAGATTCAAACTATGGAAGGCACTAACTACTGATAGGGATAGTTAGCAAATGAAAGATATTAATAGAGAACAAACAATGTATTTACCTTGATATCATGACAAAGTACAAAACTCCGCCATCTCTCTCCCCACATCCACCACTGCTGGCGGCTCACCTCCAACTGCGCAACGCTATGCGCTGTTCACAGCCAGCTGCCTAACACTACAATGGTTGAGTATTACAACAATGCAAAGCAGCCACAGACTGCACACGGCACAGCCGGTGATTTTCATACTGAGGTGGCGTTACCAATAAAAAAAACTAAACAGCCTACTTACAGAGTATCTCTTTTCCGATGCATTATTCCTCCTTTACTGCATCCCTCGCTCCCTCACATTGACTAATTAACACACAATTTGCGTCCATATAAAATACTCTGGGTTCCCTGCATTGACATTCTAAATCGAGGTACGTTTCTACGGAAACAAAAGGATTTTCTTTTGGGAGTCGAGTATCTCTTTTCCGTTGCATTATTCCTCCTTTACTGCATCCCTCGCTTCCTCACATTGACGAAATAACACACAATTTGCGTCCATATGAACTACTCAGGTTTTCCTGCATTATCCTTCTAAATCGAGATACGATTCTACGGAAACGATAGGATTTTCTTTTGGGAGTTGAATATCTCTTTTCCGATGCATTACTCCACCTTTACTGCATCCCTCTGTCCCTCACATTGATAATTTAACACACAATTTGCATCCATACGAAATACTTTGGGTTTCCTGCATTGTCCTTCTAAATCAAGATATGTTTCTACGGAAACGACTGAATTTTCTTTTGGGAGTCGAGTATCTCTTTTCCGATGCATTATTCCTCCTATACTGCATCCCTCGCTCCCTCACATTGACGAATTAACACACAATTTGCGTCCATATGAAATACTCTGGGTTCCCTACATTCTCTTTCAAAATCGAGATACGTTTCTACGGAAACGATAGGATTTTCTTTTGGGAGTCGAGTATCTCTTTTCCGATGCATTATTCCTCCTTTACTGCATCCCTCGCTCCCTCACATTGACGAATTAACACACAATTTGCGTCCATATGAAATACTCTGGATTCCCTGCATTGTCCTTCTAAATTGAGATACGTTTCTACGGAAACGATAGGATCTTCTTTTTGGAGTCGAGTATCTCTATTCCGATGCATTATTCCTCCTTTACTGCATCACTCGCACCCTCACTTTGACGAATTAAGACACAATTTGCGTCCATATGGAATACTCTGGAATCCCTGCATTGTCCTTCTAATCGAAAAAGGTTTCTACGGAAACGAAAGGATTTTCTTTTGGGAGTCGAGTATCTCTTTTCCGATGCATTATTCCTCCTTTACTGCATCCCTCGCTCCCTCACATTGACGAATGAACACACAATTGGCGTCCATATGAAATACTCTGGGTTTCCTGCATTGTCCTTCTAAATCGAGATTCGTTTCAACGGAAACGATGGGATTTTCTTTTGGGAGTCGAGTATCTCTATTCCGATGCAGTATTCGCCCTTACTGCATCCCTCGCTCCCTCACATTGACGAATTAACACACAATTTGCGTCCATATGAAATACTCTGGGTTCCTTGCCATGTACTTCTAAATCGAGATACGTATCTACGGAAGCAATAGGATTTTCTTTTGGGAGTCGAGTATCTCTTTTCCGATGCATTATTCCTTCTTTACTGCATCCCTCGCACCCTCACATTGACGAATTAACACACAATTTGTGTCCATATGAAATACTCCGGGTTCCCTGCATTGTCCTTCTAAATCGAGATAAGTTTCTATGGAAACGATAGGATTTTCTTTTTGGAGTCGAGTATCTCTTTTCCGCTGCATTATTCCTCCTTTACTGCATTCCTCGCTCCCTCACATTGACGAATTAACACACAATTTGCGTCCATATGAAATACTCTGGGTTCCCTGCATTGTCCCTCTAAATCGAGATACGTTACTACGGAAACGATAGGATTTTCTTTTGGGAGTCGAGTATCTCTGTTCCCATGCATTATTCCTCCTTTACTGCATCCCTCGCTCCCTCACATTGACGAATTAACACACAATTTGCGTCCATATGAAATACTCTGGATTCCCTGCAATGTCCGTCTAAATCGAGATACGTTTCTACGGAAACGATAGGATTTTCTTTTTGGAGTCGAGTATCTCTATTCCGATGCATTATTCCTCCTTTACTGCATCACTCGCACCCTCACTTTGACGAATTAAGACACAATTTGCGCCATATGGAATACTCTGGGTTCAATGCCGTCTCCTTCTAAATCGAGATACGTTTCTACGGAAACGATAGGATTTTCTTTTGGGAGTCGAGTATTTCTTTTCTGATGCATTATTTCTCCTTTACTGGATCCCTCGCTCCTTCACATTGACGAATTAACACACAATTTGCATCCATATGAAATACTCTGGGTTCCCTGCCATCTCCTTCTAAATCGATATACATTTCTACGGAAACGACAGAATTTTCTTCTGGGAGTTGAGTATCTCTTTTCCGATGAATTATTCCTCCTTTACTGCATCACGCGCTCCCTCACATTGACGAATTAACACACAATTTGCGTCCATATGAAATACTCTGGAATCCCTGCATTGTCCTTCTAAATCGAGATACGTTTCAACGGAAACGATAGGATTTTCTTTTGGGAGTCGGGTATCTTTTTTCCGATGCATTATTCATCCATTACTGCATCCCTCGCTCCCTCACATTGACGAATGAACACACAATTTGTGTCCATATAAAATACTTGGGTTCCCTGCATTGACCTTCTACATCGAGATATGTTTCTACGAATGCAATAGGATACTCTTTTGGGAGTAGAGTATCTCTATTCCGATGCATTATTCCTCCTTTACTGCATCTCTCGCTCCTCCACATTGACGAAATAACACACAATTTGCGTCCATATGAAATACTCTGTGTTCCCTGTATTATCCTTGCAAATCGAGATACGATTCTACGGAAACGATAGGATTTTCTTTTGGGAGTCGAATAACTCTTTTCCGATGCTTTATTCCTCCTTTACTGCATCCCTTGCTCCCTCACATTGATGAATTAACACACAATTTGCGTCCATATGAAATACTGTGGGTTCCCTGCGGTCTCCTTCTAAATCGAGATACGTTTCTTACGAAACGACAGGATTTTCTTTTGGGAGTCGAGTATCTAATTTCCGATGCATTATTCCTCCTTTACTGCATCCCTCGCTCCCTCACATTGACGAATTAACACAAAATTTGCGTCCATATAAAATACTTTGGGTTCCCTGCATTGACATTCTTAATCGAGGTACGTTTCTATGGAAACAATAGGATTTTCTTTCGGGACTCGAGTATCTCTTTTCCGATGCATTATTCCTCCTTTACTGCATCCCTCGCTCCCTCACATTGACGAATGAATACACAATTTGCGTCCATACGAAATACTCTGGGTTCCCTGCATTGTCCTTCTAAATCGAGATACGTTTCTACGGAAACGAAAGGATTTTCTTTTGGGAGTATCTCTTTTCCGATGCATTATTCCTCCTTTACTGCATCCCTCGCTCCCTCACATTGACGAATTAACACACAATTTGCGTCCATATGAAATACTCTGGGTTACCTGCATTGTCCTTCTAAATCGAGATACATTTCTACGGAAAGGATGGGATTTCTTTTGGGAGTCGAGTATCTCTATTCCGATGCATTATTCGTCCTTACTGCATCCCTCGCTCCCTCACATTGACGAATTAACAAAAAATGTGCGTCCATATGAAATACTCTGGGTTCCTTTCCATGTACTTCTAAATCGAGATACGTTTCTACAGAAACGATGGGATTTTCTTTTGGGAGTCGAGTATCACTATTCCGATGCATTATTCGTCCTTACTGCATTCCTCGCTCTCTCACATTGACGAATTAACAATAAATTTGCGTCCATATCAAATACTCTGGGTTCCTGGACATGTACTTCTAAACCGAGATACTTTTCTACGGAAGGGATAGGATTTTCTTTTGGGAGTCGAGTATCTCTTTTCCGATGCATTATTCTTCCTTTACTGCATCCCTCGCTCCCTCACATTGACGAATTAACACACAATTTGCGTCCATATGAAATACTCTGGGTTCCATGCATTGTCATTCTAAATCGAGATACGTTTCTACGGAGACGATAGGATTTTGTTTTTGGAGTCGAGTATCTCTTTTCCGATGCATTATACCTCCTTTACTGCATCCCTCGCTCCCTCACATTGACGAATTAACATACAATTTGCGTCCATATGAAATACTCTGTGTTAAATGCCGTCTCCTTCTAAAACGAGAAACGTTTCTACGGAAACGATAGGATTTTCTTTTGGGAGTCGAGTATTTCTTTTCCGATGCATTATTTCTCCTTTACTGGATCCCTCGCTCCTTCACTTTGACGAAATAACACACAATTTGCGTCCATATGAAATACTCTGGGTTCCTTGCCATCTCCTCCTAAATCGAGATATGTTTCTACAGAAACGATAGAATTTTCTTTTGGGAGTCGAGTATATCTTTTCCGATGCATTATTCCTCCTTTACAGCATCCCGCGCTCCCTCACACTGACGAATTAACACAAAATTTGCATCCATATGAAGTACTCTGGGATCCCTGCATTGTCCTTCTAAATCGAGATACGTTTCTTCGAAAACGGTAGGATTTTCATTGGGAGTTGAGTATCTCTTTTCCGATGCATTATTCCTCCTTTACTGCATCCCTCGCTCCCTCACATTGACGAATTAACACACAATTTGCGTCTATATGAAATACTGTGAGTTCTCTGCCGTCTCCTTCTAAATCAACGTACGTTTCTACAGAAATGATAGGATTTTCTTTTGGGAGTCGAATATCTCTATTCCGATGCATTATTCCTCCTTTACTGCATCCCTCGCTCGTCCACATTGACGAAATAACACACAATTTGCGTCCATATGAAGTACTCTGTGTTCCGTGCATTATCCTTCTAAATCGAGATACGATTCTACGGAAACAATAGGATTTTCTTTTGGGAGTCGAGTATCTCTTTTCCGATGCATTATTCCTCCTTTACTGCATCCCTCGCTCCCTCACATTGACGAAATAACACACAATTTGCGTCCATATGAACTACTCAGGGTTCCCTGCATTATCCTTCTAATCGAGATACGATTCTACGGAAACGATAGGATTTTCTTTTGGGAGTAGAATATCTCTTTTCCGATGCATTATTCCTCCTTTACTGCATCCCTCGGTCCCTCACATTGACGAATTAACACACAATTTGCGTCCATACGAAATACTTTGGGTTTCCTGCATTGTCCTTCTAAATCGAGATACGTTACTACGGAAACGATGGAATTTTCTTTTGGGAGTCGAGTATCTCTTTTCCGATGCATTATTCCTCCTTTACTGCATCCCTCGCTCCCTCACATTGACGAATTAACACACAATTTGCGTCCATATGAAATACTCTGGGTTACCTGCATCGTCGCTCTAAATCGAGATACGTTACTACGGAAACGATAGGATTTTCTTTTGGGAGTCGAGTATCTCTTTTCCGATGCATTATTCCTCCTTTACTGCATCCCTCGCTCCCTCACATTGACGAATTAACACACAATTTGCGTCCATATGAAATACTCTGGGTTACCTGCATTGTCCTTCTAAATCGAGATACATTTCTACGGAAACGATGGGATTTTCTATTGGGAGTCGAGTATCTCTATTCCGATGCATTATTCGTCCTTACTGCATCCCTCGCTCCCTCACATTGACGAATTAACAAAAAATGTGCGTCCATATGAAATACTCTGGGTTCCTTTCCATGTACTTCTAAATCGAGATACGTTTCTATGGAAACGATGGGATTTTCTTTTGGGAGTCGAGTATCTCTATTCCGATGCATTATTCGTGCTTACTGCATCCCTCGCTCTCTCACATTGACGAATTAACACAAAATATGCGTCCATATGAAATACTCTGGGTTCCTTGACATGTACTTCTAAACCGAGATACGTTTCTACGGAAGGGATAGGATTTTCTTTTGGGAGTCGAGTATCTCATTTCCGACGCATTATTCTTCCTTTACTGCATCCCTCGCTCCCTCACATTGACGAATTAACACACAATTTGCGTCCATATGAAATACTCTGGGTTCCATGCATTGTCATTCTAAATCGAGATACGTTTCCACGGAAACGATAGGATTTTCTTTTTGGAGTCTAGTATCTCTTTTCCGATGTATTATACCTCCTTTACTGCATCCCTCGCTCCCTCACATTGACGAATTAACATACAATTTGCGTCCATATGAAACACTCAGTGTTAAATGCCGTCTCCTTCAAAAACGAGAAACGTTTCTACGGAAACGATAGGATTTTCTTTTGGGAGTCGAGTATTTCTTTTCCGATGCATTATTTCTCCTTTACTGGATCCCTCGCTCCTTCACATTGACGAATTAACACACAATTTGCGTCCATATGAAATACTGTGAGTTCCCTGCCGTCTCCTTCTAAATCAACGTACGTTTCTACAGAAACGATAGGATTTTCTTTTGGGAGTCGAATATCTCTATTCCGATGCATTATTCCTCCTTTACTGCATCCCTCGCTCCTCCACATTGACGAAATAACACACAATTTGCGTCCATATGAAGTACTCTGTGTTCCGTGCATTATCCTTCTAAATCGAGATACGATTCTACGGAAACAATAGGATTTTCTTTTGGGAGTCGAGTATCTCTTTTCCGATGCATTATTCCTCCTTTACTGCATCCATCGCTCCCTCACATTGACGAAATAACACACAATTTGCGTCCATATGAACTACTCAGGGTTCCCTGCATTATCCTTCTAATCGAGACACGATTCTACGGAAACGATAGGATTTTCTTTTGGGAGTAGAATATCTCTTTTCCGATGCATTATTCCTCCTTTACTGCATCCCTCGGTCCCTCACATTGACGAATTAACACACAATTTGCGTCCATATGAAATACTCTGGATTCCCTGCATTGTCCTTCTAAATTGAGATACGTTTCTACGGAAACGATAGGATCTTCTTTTTGGAGTCGAGTATCTCTATTCCGATGCATTATTCCTCCTTTACTGCATCACTCGCACCCTCACTTTGACGAATTAAGACACAATTTGCGTCCATATGGAATACTCTGGAATCCCTGCATTGTCCTTCTAATCGAAAAAGGTTTCTACGGAAACGAAAGGATTTTCTTTTGGGAGTCGAGTATCTCTTTTCCGATGCATTATTCCTCCTTTACAGCATCCCTCGCTCCCTCACATTGACGAATGTACACACAATTTGCGTCCATATGAAATACTTTAGGTTTCCTGCATTGTCCTTCTAAATCGAGATTCGTTTCAACGGAAACGATGGGATTTTCTTTTGGGAGTCGAGTATCTCTATTCCGATGCAGTATTCGTCCTTACTGCATCCCTCGCTCCCTCACATTGACGAATTAACACACAATTTGCGTCCATATGAAATACTCTGGGTTCCTTGCCATGTACTTCTAAATCGAGATACGTATCTACCGAAGCAATAGGATTTTCTTTTGGGAGTCGAGTATCTCTTTTCCGATGCATTATTCCTTCTTTACTGCATCCCTCGCACCCTCACATTGACGAATTAACACACAATTTGTGTCCATATGAAATACTCCGGGTTCCCTGCATTGTCCTTCTAAATCGAGATAAGTTTCTATGGAAACGATAGGATTTTCTTTTTGGAGACGAGTATCTCTTTTCCGCTGCATTATTCCTCCTTTACTGCATTCCTCGCTCCCTCACATTGACGAATTAACACACAATTTGCGTCCATATGAAATACTCTGGGTTCCCTGCATTGTCCCTCTAAATCGAGATACGTTACTACGGAAACGATAGGATTTTCTTTTGGGAGTCGAGTATCTCTGTTCCCATGCATTATTCCTCCTTTACTGCATCCCTCGCTCCCTCACATTGACGAATTAACACACAATTTGCGTCCATATGAAATACTCTGGATTCCCTGCAATGTCCTTCTAAATCGAGATACGTTTCTACGGAAACGATAGGATTTTCTTTTTGGAGTCGAGTATCTCTATTCCGATGCATTATTCCTCCTTTACTGCATCTCTCGCACCCTCACTTTGACGAATTAAGACACAATTTGCGCCATATGGAATACTCTGGGTTCAATGCCGTCTCCTTCTAAATCGAGATACGTTTCTACGGAAACGATAGGATTTTCTTTTGGGAGTCGAGTATTTCTTTTACGATGCATTATTTCTCCTTTACTGGATCCCTCGCTCCTTCACATTGACGAATTAACACACAATTTGCATCCATATGAAATGCTCTGGGTTCCCTGCCATCTCCTTCTAAATCGATATACATTTCTACGGAAACGACAGAATTTTCTTTTGGGAGTTGAGTATCTCTTTTCCGATGAATTATTCCTCCTTTACTGCATCACGCGCTCCCTCACATTGACGAATTAACACACAATTTGCGTGCATATGAAATACTCTGGAATCCCTGCATTGTCCTTCTAAATCGAGATACGTTTCAACGGAAGCGTTAGGATTTTCTTTTGGGAGTCGAGTATCTCTTTTCCGATGCATTATTCCTCCTTTACTGCATCCCTCGCTCCCTCACATTGACGATTTAACACACAATTTGCGTCCATATGAAATACTGTGGGTTCCCTGCCGACTCCTTCTAAATCAAGATACGTTTCTACAGTAACGATAGGATTTTCTTTTGGGAGTCGGGTATCTTTTTTCCGATGCATTATTCATCCATTACTGCATCCCTCGCTCCCTCACATTGACGAATGAACACACAATTTGTGTCCATATAAAATACTCTGGGTTCCCTGCATTGACCTTCTACATCGAGATATGTTTCTACGAAAGCAATAGGATACTCTTTTGGGAGTAGAGTATCTCTATTCTGATGCATTATTCCTCCTTTACTGCATCTCTCGCTCCTCCACATTGACGAAATAACACACAATTTGCGTCCATATGAAATACTCTGTGTTCTCTGTATTATCCTTGCAAATCGAGATACGATTCTACGGAAACGATAGGATTTTCTTTTGGGAGTCGAATAACTCTTTTCCGATGCTTTATTCCTCCTTTACTGCATCCCTTGCTCCCTCACATTGATGAATTAACACACAATTTGCGTCCATATGATATACTGTGGGTCCCTGCGGTCTCCTTCTAAATCGAGATACGTTTCTTACGAAACGACAGGATTTTCTTTTGGGAGTCGAGTATCTCTTTTCCGATGCATTATTCCTCCTTTACTGCATCCCTCGCTCCCTCACATTGACGAATTAACACAAAATTTGCGTCCATATAAAATACTTTGGGTTCCCTGCATTGACATTCTTAATCGAGGTACGTTTCTACGGAAACAATAGGATTTTCTTTCGGGACTCGAGTATCTCTTTTCCGATGCATTATTCCTCCTTTACTGCATCCCTCGCTCCCTCACATTGACGAATGAATACGCAATTTGCGTCCATACGAAATACTCTGGGTTCCCTGCATTGTCCTTCTAAATCGAGATACGTTTCTACGGAAACGAAAGGATTTTCTTTTGGGAGTATCTCTTTTCCGATGCATTATTCCTCCTTTACTGCATCCCTCGCTCCCTCACATTGACGAATTAACACACAATTTGCGTCCATATGAAATACTCTGGGTTACCTGCATTGTCCTTCTAAATCGAGATACATTTCTACGGAAAGGATGGGATTTCTTTTGGGAGTCGAGTATCTCTATTCCGATGCATTATTCGTCCTTACTGCATCCCTCGCTCCCTCACATTGACGAATTAACAAAAAATGTGCGTCCATTTGAAATACTCTGGGTTCCTTTCCATGTACTTCTAAATCGAGATACGTTTCTACAGAAACGATGGGATTTTCTTTTGGGAGTCGAGTATCTCTATTCCGATGCATTATTCGTCCTTACTGCATTCCTCGCTCTCTCACATTGACGAATTAACAATAAATTTGCGTCCATATCAAATACTCTGGGTTCCTGGACATGTACTTCTAAACCGAGATACTTTTCTACGGAAGGGATAGGATTTTCTTTTGGGAGTCGAGTATCTCTTTTCCGATGCATTATTCTTCCTTTACTGCATCCCTCGCTCCCTCACATTGACGAATTAACACACAATTTGCGTCCATATGAAATACTCTGGGTTCCATGCATTGTCATTCTAAATCGAGATACGTTTCTACGGAAACGATAGGATTTTGTTTTTGGAGTCGAGTATCTCTTTTCCGATGCATTATACCTCCTTTACTGCATCCCTCGCTCCCTCACATTGACGAATTAACATACAATTTGCGTCCATATGAAATACTCTGTGTTAAATGCCGTCTCCTTCTAAAACGAGAAACGTTTCTACGGAAACGATAGGATTTTATTTGGGAGTCGAGTATTTCTTTTCCGATGCATTATTTCTCCTTTACTGGATCCCTCGCTCCTTCACTTTGACGAAATAACACACAATTTGCGTCCATATGAAATACTCTGGGTTCCTTGCCATCTCCTCCTAAATCGAGATATGTTTCTATGGAAACGATAGAATTTTCTTTTGGGACTCGAGTATATCTTTTCCGATGCATTATTCCTCCTTTACAGCATCCCGCGCTCCCTCACACTGACGAATTAACACAAAATTTGCATCCATATGAAGTACTCTGGGTTCCATGCATTGTCATTCTAAATCGAGATACGATTCTACGGAAACAATAGGATTTTCTTTTGCGAGTCGAGTATCTCTTTTCCGATGCATTATTCCTCCTTTACTGCATCCCTCGCTCCCTCACATTGACGAAATAACACACAATTTGCGTCCATATGAACTACTCAGGGTTCCCTGCATTATCCTTCTAATCGAGATACGATTCTACGGAAACGATAGGATTTTCTTTTGGGAGTAGAATATCTCTTTTCCGATGCATTATTCCTCCTTTACTGCATCCCTCGGTCCCTCACATTGACGAATTAACACACAATTTGCGTCCATACGAAATACTTTGGGTTTCCTGCATTGTCCTTCTAAATCGAGATACGTTACTACGGAAACGATGGAATTTTCTTTTGGGAGTCGAGTATCTCTTTTCCGATGCATTATTCCTCCTTTACTGCATCCCTCGCTCCCTCACATTGACGAATTAACACACAATTTGCGTCCATATGAAATACTCTGGGTTACCTGCATCGTCCCTCTAAATCGAGATACGTTACTACGGAAACGATAGGATTTTCTTTTGGGAGTCGAGTATCTCTTTTCCGATGCATTATTCCTCCTTTACTGCATCCCTCGCTCCCTCACATTGACGAATTAACACACAATTTGCGTCCATATGAAATACTCTGGGTTACCTGCATTGTCCTTCTAAATCGAGATACATTTCTACGGAAACGATGGGATTTTCTATTGGGAGTCGAGTATCTCTATTCCGATGCATTATTCGTCCTTACTGCATCCCTCGCTCCCTCACATTGACGAATTATCAAAAAATGTGCGTCCATATGAAATACTCTGGGTTCCTTTCCATGTACTTCTAAATCGAGATACGTTTCTGCGGAAACGATGGGATTTTCTTTTGGGAGTCGAGTATCTCTATTCCGATGCATTATTCGTGCTTACTGCATCCCTCGCTCTCTCACTTTGACGAATTAACACAAAATATGCGTCCATATGAAATACCCTGGGTTCCTTGACATGTACTTCTAAACCGAGATACGTTTCTACGGAAGGGATAGGATTTTCTTTTGGGAGTCGAGTATCTCTTTTCCGATGCATTATTCTTCCTTTACTGCATCCCTCGCTCCCTCACATTGACGAATTAACACACAATTTGCGTCCATATGAAATACTCTGGGTTCCATGCATTGTCATTCTAAATCGAGATACGTTTCTACGGAAACGATAGGATTTTCTTTTTGGAGTCGAGTATCTCTTTTCCGATGCATTATACCTCCTTTACTGCATCCCTCGCTCCCTCACATTGACGAATTAACATACAATTTGCGTCCATATGAAACACTCAGTGTTAAATGCCGTCTCCTTCAAAAACGAGGAACGTTTCTACGGAAACGATAGGTTTTTCTTTTGGGAGTCGAGTATTTCTTTTCCGATGCATTATTTCTCCTTTACTGGATCCATCGCTCCTTCACATTGACGATTTAACACACAATTTGCGTCCATATGAAATACTCTGGGTTCCTTGCCATCTCCTCCTAAATCGAGATATGTTTCTACGGAAACGATAGAATTTTCTTTTGGGAGTCGAGTATCTCTTTTCCGATGCATTATTCCTCCTTTACAGCATCCCGCGCTCACTCACACTGACGAATTAACACAAAATTTGCATCCATATGAAGTACTCTGGCATCCCTGCATTGTCCTTCTAAATCGAGATACGTTTCTTCGGAAACGGTAGGATTTTCTTTTGGGAGTTGAGTATCTCTTTTCCGATGCATTATTCCTCCTTTACTGCATCCCTCGCTCCCTCACATTGACGAATTAACACACAATTTGCGTCCATATGAAATACTGTGAGTTCCCTGCCGTCTCCTTCTAAATCAACGTACGTTTCTACAGAAACGATAGGATTTTCTTTGGGAGTCGAATATCTCTATTCCGATGCATTATTCCTCCTTTACTGCATCCCTCGCTCCTCCACATTGACGAAATAACACACAATTTGCGTCCATATGAAGTACTCTGTGTTCCGTGCATTATCCTTCTAAATCGAGATACGATTCTACGGAAACAATAGGATTTTCTTTTGGGAGTCGAGTATCTCTTTTCCGATGCATTATTCCTCCTTTACTGCATCCCTCGCTCCCTCACATTGACGAAATAACACACAATTTGCGTCCATATGAACTACTCAGGGTTCCCTGCATTATCCTTCTAATCGAGATACGATTCTACGGAAACGATAGGATTTTCTTTTGGGAGTAGAATATCTCTTTTCCGATGCATTATTCCTCCTTTACTGCATCCCTCGGTCCCTCACATTGACGAATTAACACACAATTTGCGTCCATACGAAATACTTTGGGTTTCCTGCATTGTCCTTCTAAATCGAGATACGTTACTACGGAAACGATGGAATTTTCTTTTGGGAGTCGAGTATCTTTTTTCCGATGCATTATTCCTCCTTTACTGCATCCCTCGCTCCCTCACATTGACGAATTAACACACAATTTGCGTCCATATGAAATACTCTGGGTTACCTGCATCGTCCCTCTAAATCGAGATACGTTACTACGGAAACGATAGGATTTTCTTTTGGGAGTCGAGTATCTCTTTTCCGATGCATTATTCCTCCTTTACTGCATCCCTCGCTCCCTCACATTGACGAATTAACACACAATTTGCGTCCATATGAAATACTCTGGGTTACCTGCATTGTCCTTCTAAATCGAGATACATTTCTACGGAAACGATGGGATTTTCTTTTGGGAGTCGAGTATCTCTATTCCGATGCATTATTCGTCCTTACTGCATCCCTCGCTCCCTCACATTGACGAATTAACAAAAAATGTGCGTCCATATGAAATAATCTGTGTTCCTTTCCATGTACTTCTAAATCGAGATACGTTTCTACGGAAACGATGGGATTTTCTTTTGGGAGTCGAGTATCTCTATTCCGATGCATTATTCGTGCTTACTGCATCCCTCGCTCTCTCACATTGACGAATTAACACAAAATATGCGTCCATATGAAATACTCTGGGTTCCTTGACATGTACATCTCAACCGAGATACGTTTCTACGGAAGGGATAGGATTTTCTTTTGGGAGTCGAGTATCTCTTTTCCGATGCATTATTCTTCCTTTACTGCATCCCTCGCTCCCTCACATTGACGAATTAACACACAATTTGCGTCCATATGAAATACTCTGGGTTCCATGCATTGTCATTCTAAATCGAGATACGTTTCTACGGAAACGATAGGATTTTCTTTTTGGAGTCGAGTATCTCTTTTCCGATGCATTATACCTCCTTTACTGCATCACTCGCTCCCTCACATTGACGAATTAACATACAATTTGCGTCCATATGAAACACTCTGTATTAAATGCCGTCTCCTTCAAAAACGAGAAACGTTTCTACGGAAACGAAAGGATTTTCTTTTGGGAGTCGAGTATTTCTTTTCCGATGCATTATTTCTCCTTTACTGGATCCCTCGCTCCTTCACATTGACGAATTAACACACAATTTGCGTCCATATGAAATACTCTGGGTTCCTTGCCATCTCCTCCTAAATTGAGATATGTTCCTACGGAAACGATAGAATTTTCTTTTGGGAGTCGAGTATCTCTTTTCCGATGCATTATTCCTCCTTTACAGCATCCCGCGCTCACTCACACTGACGAATTAACACAAAATTTGCATCCATATGAAGTACTCTGGGATCCCTGCATTGTCCTTCTAAATCGAGATACGTTTCTTCGGAAACGGTAGGATTTTCTTTTGGGAGTTGAGTATCTCTTTTCCGATGCATTATTCCTCCTTTACTGCATCCCTCGCTCCCTCACATTGACGAATTAACACACAATTTGCGTCCATATGAAATACTGTGAGTTCCCTGCCGTCTCCTTCTAAATCAACGTACGTTTCTACAGAAACGATAGGATTTTCTTTTGGGAGTCGCATATCTCTATTCCGATGCATTATTCCTCCTTTACTGCATCCCTCGCTCCTCCACATTGACGAAATAACACACAATTTGCGTCCATATGAAGTACTCTGTGTTCCGTGCATTATCCTTCTAAATCGAGATACGATTCTACGGAAACAATAGGATTTTCTTTTGGGAGTCGAGTATCTCTTTTCCGATGCATTATTCCTCCTTTACTGCATCCCTCGCTCCCTCACATTGACGAAATAACACACAATTTGCGTCCATATGAACTACTCAGGGTTCCCTGCATTATCCTTCTAATCGAGATACGATTCTACGGAAACGATAGGATTTTCTTTTGGGAGTAGAATATCTCTTTTCCGATGCATTATTCCTCCTTTACTGCATCCCTCGGTCCCTCACATTGACGAATTAACACACAATTTGCGTCCATACGAAATACTTTGGGTTTCCTGCATTGTCCTTCTAAATCGAGATACGTTTCTACGGAAACGATGGAATTTTCTTTTGGGAGTCGAGTATCTCTTTTCCGATGCATTATTCCTCCTTTGCTGCATCCCTCGCTCCCTCACATTGACGAATTAACACACAATTTGCGTCCATATGAAATACTCTGGGTTACCTGCATCGTCCCTCTAAATCGAGATACGTTACTACGGAAACGATAGGATTTTCATTTGGGAGTCGAGTATCTCTGTTCCCATGTATTATTCCTCCTTTACTGCATCCCTCGCTCCATCACATTGACGAATTAACACACAATTTGCGTCCATATGAAATACTCTGGATTCCCTGCATTGTCCTTCTAAATCGAGATACGTTTCTACGGAAACGATAGGATTTTCTTTTTGGAGTCGAGTATCTCTATTCCGATTCATTATTACTCCTTTACTGCATCACTCGCACCCTCAGTTTGACGAATTAAGACACAATTTGCGTCCATATAAAATACTCTGGGTTCCCTGCATTGACATTCTAAATCGAGGTACGTTTCTACGGAAACAATAGGATTTTCTTTTTTGAGTCGAGTATCTCTTTTCCGATGCATTATTCCTCCTTTACTGCATCCCTCGCTCCCTCACATTGACGAATTAACACACAATTTGCGTCCATATGAAATACTCTGGATTCCCGGTATTGTCCTTCTAAATCGAGATACGTTACTACGGAAACGTTAGAATTTTCTTTTGGGAGTCGAGTATCTCTTTTCCGATGCATTATTCCTCCTTTACTGCATCCCTCGCTCCCTCACATTGACGAATTAACATACAATTTGCGTCCATATGAAATACTCTGGTTTCCTTCATTGTCATTCTAAATCGAGATACGTTTCTACGGAAACGATAGGATTTTCTTTTTGGAGTCGAGTATCTCTATTCCGATGCATTATTCCTCCTTTACTGCATCACTCGCACCCTCACTTTGACGAATTAAGACACAATTTGCGTTCATATGGAATACTCTGGGATCCCTGCATTGTCCTTCTAATCGAAAAAGGCTTCTACGGAAACGAAGGGATATTCTTTTGGGAGTCGAGTATCTCTTTTCCGATGCATTATTCCTCCTTTACTGCATCCCTCGCTCCCTCACATTGACGAATGAACGCACAATTGGCGTCCATATGAAATACTCTGGGTTCCTTGCCATGTACTTCTAAATCGAGATACGTTTCTACGGAAACGATGGGATTTTCTTTTGGGAGTCGAGTATCACTATTCCGATGCATTATTCGTCCTTACTGCATCCCTCGCTCCGTCACATTGACGAATTAACATACAATTTGCGTCCATATGAAATACTCTGGGTTCAATGCCGTCTCGTTCTAAATCGAGATACGTTTCTACGGAAACTATAGGATTTTCTTTTGGGAGTCGAGTATTTCTTTTCCGATGCATTATTTCTCCTTTACTGGATCCCTCACTGCTTCACATTGACGAATTAACACACAATTTGCGTCCATATGAAATACTCTGGGTTCCCTGCCATTTCCTTCTAAATCGAGATACGTTTCAACGGAAACCATAGGATTTTCTTTTGGGAATCGAGTATCTCTTTTTCGATGCATTATTCCTCCTTTACTCCATCTCTCGCTCCCTCACATTGACGAATTAACACACAATTTGCGTCCATATGAAATACTCTGGGTTCCCTGCCGTCTCCTTCTAAATCAACATACGTTTCTACAGTACCGATAGGATTTTCTTTTGGGAGTCGAGTATCTCTTTTCCGATGCATTATTCCTCCTTTACTGCATCCCTCGCTCCCTCACATTGACGAATGAACACAAACTTTGCGTCCATATAAAATACTCTGGGTTCCCTGCATTGACCTTCTAAATCGAGATACGTTTCTACGGAAACGATAGGATTTTCTTTTGGTGGTCGAGTATCTCTTTTCCGATGCATTATTCCTACTTTACTGCATCCCTTGCTCCCTCACATTGACGAATTAACACACAATTTGCGTCCATATGAAATACTGTGTGTTCCCTGCGGTCTCCTTCCAAATCGAGATACGTTTCTACTGAAACGATAGGATTTTCTTTTGGGAGTCGAGTATCTCTTTTCCGATGCATTATTCCTCATTTACTGCATCCCTCGCTCCCTCACAGTGACGAATGGACACACAATTTGCGTCCATATAAAATACTCTGGATTCCCTGCATTGACATTTTAAATCGAGGTACGTTTCTACGGAAACAATAGGATTTTCTTTCGGGAGTCCGGTATCTCTTTTCCGATGCATTATTCCTCCTTTACTGCATCCCTCGCTCCCTCACATTGACGAATTAACACACAATTTGCGTCCATATGAAGTACTCTGGGTTCCCTGCATTGTCCTAAATCGAGATACGTTTCTACGGAAACGATAGAATTTTCTTTTGGGAGACGAGTATCCCTTTTCCGATGCATTATTCCTCCATTACTGCATCCCTTGCTCCCTCACATTGACGAATTAACACACAATTTGCGTTCATATGAAATACTCTGGGTTCCCTGCATTGTCCTAAATCGAGATACGTTTCTACAGAAACGATAGAATTTTCTTTTGGGAGACGAGTATCCCTTTTCCGATGCATTATTCCTCCATTACTGCATCCCTTGCTCCCTCACATTGACGAATTAACACACAATTTGCGTCCATATGAAATACTCTGGGTTCCCTGCATTGTCCTAAATCGAGATACGTTTCTACGGAAACGAAAGAATTTTCTTTTGGGAGACGAGTATCCCTTTTCCGATGCATTATTCCTCCATTACTGCATCCCTTGCTCCCTCACAATGACGAATTAACACACAATTTGCGTTCATATGAAATACTCTGGGTTCCCTGCATTGTCCTAAATCGAAATACGTTTCTACGGAAACGATAGAATTTTCTTTTGGGAGACGAGTATCCCTTTTCCGATGCATATTCCTCCATTACTGCATCCCTTGCTCCCTCACATTGACGAATTAACACACAATTTGCGTCCATATGAAATACTCTGGGTTCCCTGACTTCTCCTTCTAAATCGAGATACGTTTCTACAGAAACGGTAGGATTTTCTTCTGGGAGTCGAGTATCTCTTTTCCGATGCATTATTCCTCCTTTACTGCATCCCTCGCTCCCTCACATTGACGAATTAACACACAATTTGCGTCCATATAAAATACTCTGGGTAGCCTGCATTGACATTCTAAATGGAGGTACGTTTCTACGGAAACAATAGCATTTTCTTTTGGGAGTCGAGTATCTCTTTTCCGATGCATTATTCCTCCTTTACTGCATCCCTCGCTCCCTCACATTGACGAATGAACACAAACTTTGCGTCCATATAAAATACTCTGGGTTCCCTGCATTGACCTTCTAAATCGAGATACGTTTCTACGGAAACGATAGGATTTTCTTTTGGGGGTCGAGTATCTCTTTTCCGATGCATTATTCCTACTTTACTGCATCCCTTGCTCCCTCACATTGACGAATTAACACACAATTTGCGTCCATATGAAATACTGTGTGTTCCCTGCGGTCTCCTTCTAAATCGAGATACGTTTCTACTGAAACGATAGGATTTTCTTTTGGGAGTCGAGTATCTCTTTTCCGATGCATTATTCCTCCTTTACTGCATCCCTCGCTCCCTCACAGTGACGAATGGACACACAATTTGCGTCCATATAAAATACTCTGGATTCCCTGCATTGACATTTTAAATCGAGGTACGTTTCTACGGAAACAATAGGATTTTCTTTCGGGAGTCCGGTATCTCTTTTCCGATGCATTATTCCTCCTTTACTGCATCCCTCGCTCCCTCACATTGACGAATTAACACACAATTTGCGTCCATATGAAATACTCTGGGTTCCCTGCATTGTCCTAAATCGAGATACGTTTCTACGGAAACGATAGAATTTTCTTTTGGGAGACGAGTATCCCTTTTCCGATGCATTATTCCTCCATTACTGCATCCCTTGCTCCCTCACATTGACGAATTAACACACAATTTGCGTTCATATGAAATACTCTGGGTTCCCTGCATTGTCCTAAATCGAGATACGTTTCTACAGAAACGATAGAATTTTCTTTTGGGAGACGAGTATCCCTTTTCCGATGCATTATTCCTCCATTACTGCATCCCTTGCTCCCTCACATTGACGAATTAACACACAATTTGCGTCCATATGAAATACTCTGGGTTCCCTGCATTGTCCTAAATCGAGATACGTTTCTACGGAAACGATAGAATTTTCTTTTGGGAGACGAGTATCATTTTTCCGATGCATTATTCCTCCATTACTGCATCCCTTGCTCCCTCACAATGACGAATTAACACACAATTTGCGTTCATATGAAATACTCTGGGTTCCCTGCATTGTCCTAAATCGAAATACGTTTCTACGGAAACGATAGAATTTTCTTTTGGGAGACGAGTATCCCTTTTCCGATGCATTATTCCTCCATTACTGCATCCCTTGCTCCCTCACATTGACGAATTAACACACAATTTGCGTCCATATGAAATACTCTGGGTTCCCTGACTTCTCCTTCTAAATCGAGATACGTTTCTACAGAAACGGTAGGATTTTCTTCTGGGAGTCGAGTATCTCTTTTCCGATACATTATTCCTCCTTTACTGCATCCCTCGCTCCCTCACATTGACGAATTAACACACAATTTGCGGCCATATAAAATACTCTGGGTAGCCTGCATTGACATTCTAAATCGAGGTACGTTTCTACGGAAACAATAGCATTTTCTTTTGGGAGTCGAGTATCTCTTTTCCGATGCATTATTCCTCCTTTACTGCATCCCTCGCTCCCTCACATTGACGAAATAACACACAATTTGCGTGCATATGAATTACTCTGGGTTCCTTGCATTATCCTTCTAAATCGAGGTACGATTCTACGGAAACGGTAGGATTTTCTTTTGCGAGTCGAATGTCTCTTTTCCGATGCATTATTCCTCCTTTACTGCACCCCTCGGTCTCTCACATTGACGAATTAACACACAATTTGCGTCCATACAAAATACTTTGTGTTTCCTGCATTGTCCTTCTAAATCGAGATACGTTTCTACGGAAACGATGGGATTTTCTTTTTAAAGTCGAGTATCTCTATTCCGATGCATTATTCGTTCTTACTGCATCCCTCGCTCCCTCACATTGACGAATTAACACATAATTTGTGTCCATATGAAATAATCTGGGTTCCTTGCCATGTACTTCTAAATCGAGATACGTTCTTACGGAAGCGACAGGATTTTCCTTTTCGTGTCGAGTATCTCTTTTCCTATCCATTATTCTTCCGTTACTGCATCCCTCGCTCCCTCACATGGCCGAATTAACACACAATTTGCGTCCATATGAAATACTCTGGGTTTTATTCATTGTCCTTCTAAATCGAGATACGTTTCAACGGAAACGATAGGATTTTCGTTTTGGAGTCGAGTATCTCTTTTCCGATGCATTATTCCTCCTTTACTGCATCCCTCGCTCCCTCACATTGACGAATTAATAAAGAATTTGCGTCCATACGAAATACCCTGGGTTTCCCTCATTGTCCTTCTAAATCGAGATACGTTTCTCCGGAAACGTTACGATTTTCTTTTGGGAGTCGAGTATCTCTTTTCCGATGCATTATTCCTCCCTTACTGCATCCCTCGCTCCCTTACATCGACGAATTAACACACAATTTGCGTCCATATGAAATACACTGGGTTCCCTGCATTGTCCTACTCAATCGAGATAAGTTTCTACGGAATCCACAGAATTTTCTTTTGGGAGTTGAGAATCTCTTTTCCGATGCATTATTCCTCCGTTACTGCATCCCTTGCTCCCTCACATTGATGAATTAACAAACAATTTGCGTGCATATGAAGTACCCTGGGTTCCCTGCCATCTCCGTCTAAATCGAGATACGTTACTACGGAATCGATAGAATTTTCGCCTGGGAGGCGAGTATCTATTTTCCGATGCATTATTCCAACTTTGCTGCATCCCTCGCTCCCTCACATTGACGAATTAACACACAATTTGCGTTCATATGAAATACTCTGGGTTCCCTGCATTGTCCAAAATCGAGATACGTTTCTACGGAAACGATAGAATTTTCTTTTGGGAGTCGAGAATCTCTTTTCCGATGCATTATTCCTCCTTTACTGCATCCCTCGCTCCCTCACATTGACGAATTAACACACAATTTGCGTCCATATGAAATACTCTGGGTTTCCTGCATTGTCGTTCTAAATTGAGATACGTTTCTCCGGAAACGATAGGATTTTCTTTTGGGAGTCGAGTATCTCTTTTCCGATGCATTATTCCTCCCTTACTGCATCCCTCGCTCCCTTACATCGACAAATTAACACACAATTTGCGTCCATATGAAATACACTGGGTTCCCTGCATTGTCCTTCTCAATCGAGATACGTTTCTACGGAAACGATAGAATTTTCTTTTGGGAGTCGAGAATCTCTTTTCCGATGCATTATTCCTCCTTTACTGCATCCCTCGCTCCCTCACATTGACGAATTAACACACAATTTGCGTTCATATGAAATACTCTGGGTTCTCTCCATTGTCCTAAATCGTATACGTTTCTACGGAAACGATAGGATTTTTTTTTGGGAGTCGAGTATCTCTTTTCCGACGCATTATTCCTCCATTACTGCATCCCTTGCTCCCTCACATTGACGAATTAACACACAATTTGCGTCCATATGAAATACTCTGGGTTCCCTGCATTGTCCTAAATCGAGATACGTTTCTACGGAAACGATAGAATTTTCTTTTGGGAGACGAGTATCCCTTTTCCGATGCATTATTCCTCCATTACTGCATCCCTTGCTCCCTCACATTGACGAATTAACACACAATTTGCGTTCATATGAAATACTCTGGGTTCCCTGCATTGTCCTAAATCGAAATACGTTTCTACGGAAACGATAGAATTTTCTTTTGGGAGTCGAGTATCTCTTTTCCGATGCATTATTCCTCCCTTACTGCATCCCTCGCTCCCTTACATCGACAAATTAACACACAATTTGCGTCCATATGAAATACACTGGGTTCCCTGCATTGTCCTTCTCAATCGAGATACGTTTCTACGGAAACGATAGAATTTTCTTTTGGGAGTCGAGAATCTCTTTTCCGATGCATTATTCCTCCTTTACTGCATCCCTCGCTCCCTCACACTGACGAATTAACACACAATTTTCGTCCATATGAAATACTCTGGGTTCCCTGACTTCTCCTTCTAAATTGAGATACGTTTCTACAGAAACGGTAGGATTGTCTTTTGGGAGTCGAGTATCTCTTTTCCGATGCATTATTCCTCCCTTACTGCATCCCTCGCTCCCTCACATTGACGAATTAACACACAATTTGCGTCCATATAAAATACTCTGGGTAGCCTGCCCTGACATTCTAAATCGAGGTACGTTTCTACGGAAACAATAGGATTTTCTTTTGGGAGTCGAGTATCTCTTTTCCGATGCATTATTCCTCCTTTACTGCATCCCTCGCTCCCTCACATTGACGAAATAACAAAGAATTTGCGTCCATATGAATTACTCTGGGTTCCTTGCAATATCCTTCTAAATCGAGATACGATTCTACGGAAACGATAGGTTTTTCTTTTGCGAGTCGAATATCTCTTTTCCGATGCATTATTTCTCCTTTACTGCACCCCTCGGTCCCTCACATTGACGAATTAACACACAATTTGCGTCCATACAAAATACTTTGTGTTTCCTGCATTGTCCTTCTAAATCGAGATACGTTGCTGCGGAAACGATAGAATTTTCTTTTGGGAGTCGAGTATCTCTTTTCCGATGCATTATACCTCCTTTACTGCATCCCTCGCTCCCTCACATTGACGAAATAACACACAATTTGCGTGCATATGAATTACTCTGGGTTCCTTGCATTATCCTTCTAAATCGAGGTACGATTCTACGGAAACGGTAGGATTTTCTTTTGCGAGTCGAATGTCTCTTTTCCGATGCATTATTCCTCCTTTACTGCACCCCTCGCTCCCTCACATTGACGAATGAACACAAACTTTGCGTCCATATAAAATACTCTGGGTTCCCTGCATTGACCTTCTAAATCGAGATACGTTTCTACGGAAACGATAGGATTTTCTTTTGGGGGTCGAGTATCTCTTTTCCGATGCATTATTCCTACTTTACTGCATCCCTTGCTCCCTCACATTGACGAATTAACACACAATTTGCGTCCATATGAAATACTGTGTGTTCCCTGCGGTCTCCTTCTAAATCGAGATACGTTTCTACTGAAACGATAGGATTTTCTTTTGGGAGTCGAGTATCTCTTTTCCGATGCATTATTCCTCCTTTACTGCATCCCTCGCTCCCTCACAGTGACGAATGGACACACAATTTGCGTCCATATAAAATACTCTGGATTCCCTGCATTGACATTTTAAATCGAGGTACGTTTCTACGGAAACAATAGGATTTTCTTTCGGGAGTCCGGTATCTCTTTTCCGATGCATTATTCCTCCTTTACTGCATCCCTCGCTCCCTCACATTGACGAATTAACACACAATTTGCGTCCATATGAAATACTCTGGGTTCCCTGCATTGTCCTAAATCGAGATACGTTTCTACGGAAACGATAGAATTTTCTTTTGGGAGACGAGTATCCCTTTTCCGATGCATTATTCCTCCATTACTGCATCCCTTGCTCCCTCACATTGACGAATTAACACACAATTTGCGTTCATATGAAATACTCTGGGTTCCCTGCATTGTCCTAAATCGAGATACGTTTCTACAGAAACGATAGAATTTTCTTTTGGGAGACGAGTATCCCTTTTCCGATGCATTATTCCTCCATTACTGCATCCCTTGCTCCCTCACATTGACGAATTAACACACAATTTGCGTCCATATGAAATACTCTGGGTTCCCTGCATTGTCCTAAATCGAGATACGTTTCTACGGAAACGATAGAATTTTCTTTTGGGAGACGAGTATCATTTTTCCGATGCATTATTCCTCCATTACTGCATCCCTTGCTCCCTCACAATGACGAATTAACACACAATTTGCGTTCATATGAAATACTCTGGGTTCCCTGCATTGTCCTAAATCGAAATACGTTTCTACGGAAACGATAGAATTTTCTTTTGGGAGACGAGTATCCCTTTTCCGATGCATTATTCCTCCATTACTGCATCCCTTGCTCCCTCACATTGACGAATTAACACACAATTTGCGTCCATATGAAATACTCTGGGTTCCCTGACTTCTCCTTCTAAATCGAGATACGTTTCTACAGAAACGGTAGGATTTTCTTCTGGGAGTCGAGTATCTCTTTTCCGATACATTATTCCTCCTTTACTGCATCCCTCGCTCCCTCACATTGACGAATTAACACACAATTTGCGGCCATATAAAATACTCTGGGTAGCCTGCATTGACATTCTAAATCGAGGTACGTTTCTACGGAAACAATAGCATTTTCTTTTGGGAGTCGAGTATCTCTTTTCCGATGCATTATTCCTCCTTTACTGCATCCCTCGCTCCCTCACATTGACGAAATAACACACAATTTGCGTGCATATGAATTACTCTGGGTTCCTTGCATTATCCTTCTAAATCGAGGTACGATTCTACGGAAACGGTAGGATTTTCTTTTGCGAGTCGAATGTCTCTTTTCCGATGCATTATTCCTCCTTTACTGCACCCCTCGGTCTCTCACATTGACGAATTAACACACAATTTGCGTCCATACAAAATACTTTGTGTTTCCTGCATTGTCCTTCTAAATCGAGATACGTTTCTACGGAAACGATGGGATTTTCTTTTTAAAGTCGAGTATCTCTATTCCGATGCATTATTCGTTCTTACTGCATCCCTCGCTCCCTCACATTGACGAATTAACACATAATTTGTGTCCATATGAAATAATCTGGGTTCCTTGCCATGTACTTCTAAATCGAGATACGTTCTTACGGAAGCGACAGGATTTTCCTTTTCGTGTCGAGTATCTCTTTTCCTATCCATTATTCTTCCGTTACTGCATCCCTCGCTCCCTCACATGGCCGAATTAACACACAATTTGCGTCCATATGAAATACTCTGGGTTTTATTCATTGTCCTTCTAAATCGAGATACGTTTCAACGGAAACGATAGGATTTTCGTTTTGGAGTCGAGTATCTCTTTTCCGATGCATTATTCCTCCTTTACTGCATCCCTCGCTCCCTCACATTGACGAATTAATAAAGAATTTGCGTCCATACGAAATACCCTGGGTTTCCCTCATTGTCCTTCTAAATCGAGATACGTTTCTCCGGAAACGTTACGATTTTCTTTTGGGAGTCGAGTATCTCTTTTCCGATGCATTATTCCTCCCTTACTGCATCCCTCGCTCCCTTACATCGACGAATTAACACACAATTTGCGTCCATATGAAATACACTGGGTTCCCTGCATTGTCCTACTCAATCGAGATAAGTTTCTACGGAATCCACAGAATTTTCTTTTGGGAGTTGAGAATCTCTTTTCCGATGCATTATTCCTCCGTTACTGCATCCCTTGCTCCCTCACATTGATGAATTAACAAACAATTTGCGTGCATATGAAGTACCCTGGGTTCCCTGCCATCTCCGTCTAAATCGAGATACGTTACTACGGAATCGATAGAATTTTCGCCTGGGAGGCGAGTATCTATTTTCCGATGCATTATTCCAACTTTGCTGCATCCCTCGCTCCCTCACATTGACGAATTAACACACAATTTGCGTTCATATGAAATACTCTGGGTTCCCTGCATTGTCCAAAATCGAGATACGTTTCTACGGAAACGATAGAATTTTCTTTTGGGAGTCGAGAATCTCTTTTCCGATGCATTATTCCTCCTTTACTGCATCCCTCGCTCCCTCACATTGACGAATTAACACACAATTTGCGTCCATATGAAATACTCTGGGTTTCCTGCATTGTCCTTCTAAATTGAGATACGTTTCTCCGGAAACGATAGGATTTTCTTTTGGGAGTCGAGTATCTCTTTTCCGATGCATTATTCCTCCCTTACTGCATCCCTCGCTCCCTTACATCGACAAATTAACACACAATTTGCGTCCATATGAAATACACTGGGTTCCCTGCATTGTCCTTCTCAATCGAGATACGTTTCTACGGAAACGATAGAATTTTCTTTTGGGAGTCGAGAATCTCTTTTCCGATGCATTATTCCTCCTTTACTGCATCCCTCGCTCCCTCACATTGACGAATTAACACACAATTTGCGTTCATATGAAATACTCTGGGTTCTCTCCATTGTCCTAAATCGTATACGTTTCTACGGAAACGATAGGATTTTTTTTTGGGAGTCGAGTATCTCTTTTCCGACGCATTATTCCTCCATTACTGCATCCCTTGCTCCCTCACATTGACGAATTAACACACAATTTGCGTCCATATGAAATACTCTGGGTTCCCTGCATTGTCCTAAATCGAGATACGTTTCTACGGAAACGATAGAATTTTCTTTTGGGAGACGAGTATCCCTTTTCCGATGCATTATTCCTCCATTACTGCATCCCTTGCTCCCTCACATTGACGAATTAACACACAATTTGCGTTCATATGAAATACTCTGGGTTCCCTGCATTGTCCTAAATCGAAATACGTTTCTACGGAAACGATAGAATTTTCTTTTGGGAGTCGAGTATCTCTTTTCCGATGCATTATTCCTCCCTTACTGCATCCCTCGCTCCCTTACATCGACAAATTAACACACAATTTGCGTCCATATGAAATACACTGGGTTCCCTGCATTGTCCTTCTCAATCGAGATACGTTTCTACGGAAACGATAGAATTTTCTTTTGGGAGTCGAGAATCTCTTTTCCGATGCATTATTCCTCCTTTACTGCATCCCTCGCTCCCTCACACTGACGAATTAACACACAATTTTCGTCCATATGAAATACTCTGGGTTCCCTGACTTCTCCTTCTAAATTGAGATACGTTTCTACAGAAACGGTAGGATTGTCTTTTGGGAGTCGAGTATCTCTTTTCCGATGCATTATTCCTCCCTTACTGCATCCCTCGCTCCCTCACATTGACGAATTAACACACAATTTGCGTCCATATAAAATACTCTGGGTAGCCTGCCCTGACATTCTAAATCGAGGTACGTTTCTACGGAAACAATAGGATTTTCTTTTGGGAGTCGAGTATCTCTTTTCCGATGCATTATTCCTCCTTTACTGCATCCCTCGCTCCCTCACATTGACGAAATAACAAAGAATTTGCGTCCATATGAATTACTCTGGGTTCCTTGCAATATCCTTCTAAATCGAGATACGATTCTACGGAAACGATAGGTTTTTCTTTTGCGAGTCGAATATCTCTTTTCCGATGCATTATTTCTCCTTTACTGCACCCCTCGGTCCCTCACATTGACGAATTAACACACAATTTGCGTCCATACAAAATACTTTGTGTTTCCTGCATTGTCCTTCTAAATCGAGATACGTTGCTGCGGAAACGATAGAATTTTCTTTTGGGAGTCGAGTATCTCTTTTCCGATGCATTATACCTCCTTTACTGCATCCCTCGCTCCCTCACATTGACGAAATAACACACAATTTGCGTGCATATGAATTACTCTGGGTTCCTTGCATTATCCTTCTAAATCGAGGTACGATTCTACGGAAACGGTAGGATTTTCTTTTGCGAGTCGAATGTCTCTTTTCCGATGCATTATTCCTCCTTTACTGCACCCCTCGGTCTCTCACATTGACGAATTAACACACAATTTGCGTCCATACAAAATACTTTGTGTTTCCTGCATTGTCCTTCAAAATCGAGATACGTTTCTACGGAAACGATAGGATTTTCTTTTGGGAGTCGAGTATCTCTTTTCCGATGCATTATTCCTCCTTTACTGCATCCCTCGCTCCCTCAAATTGACGAATTAAAACACAATTTGCGTCCATATGAAATACTCTGGGTTTCCTGCATTGTCCTTCTATATCGAGATACGTTTCTACGGAAACGATGGGATTTTCTTTTGGGAGTCGAGTATCTCTATTCCGATGCATTATTCGTCCTTACTGCATCCCTCGCTCCCTCACATTGACGAATTAACACACAATTTGCGTCCATATGAAATAATCTGGGTTCCTTGCCATGTACTTCTAAATCGAGATACGTTCTTACGGAAGCGATAGGATTTTCCTTTGGGTGTCGAGTATCTCTTTTCCGATCCATTATTCTTCCTTTACTGCATCCCTCGCTCCCTCACATGGCCGAATTAACAGACAATTTGCGTCCATATGAAATACTCTGGGTTCCGTTCATTGTCCTTCTAAATCGAGATACGTTTCAACGGAAACGATAGGATTTTCTTTTTGGAGTCGAGTATCTCTTTTCCGCTGCATTATTCCTCCTTTACTGCATGCCTCGCTCCCTCACATTGACGAATTAACACACAATTTGCGTCCATGTGAAATACTCTGGGTTCAATGCCGTCTCGTTCTAAATCGAGATACGTTTCTACGGAAACTATAGGATTTTCTTTTGGGAGTCGAGTATTTCTTTTCCGATGCATTATTTCTCCTTTACTGGATCCCTCACTGCTTCACATTGACGAATTAACACACAATTTGCGTCCATATGAAATACTCTGGGTTCCCTGCCATCTCCTTCTAAATCGAGATACGTTTCAACGGAAACAATAGGATTTTCTTTTGGGAATCGAGTATCTCTTTTTCGATGCATTATTCCTCCTTTACTCCATCTCTCGCTCCCTCACATTGACGAATTAACACACAATTTGCGTCCATATGAAATACTCTGGGTTCCCTGCCGTCTCCTTCTAAATCAACATACGTTTCTACAGTACCGATAGGATTTTCTTTTGGGAGTCGAGTATCTCTTTTCCGATGCATTATTCCTCCTTTACTGCATCCCTCGCTCCCTCACATTGACGAATGAACACAAACTTTGGGTCCATATAAAATACTCTGGGTTCCCTGCATTGACCTTCTAAATCGAGATACGTTTCTACGGAAACGATAGGATTTTCTTTTGGTGGTCGAGTATCTCTTTTCCGATGCATTATTCCTACTTTACTGCATCCCTTGCTCCCTCACATTGACGAATTAACACACAATTTGCGTCCATATGAAATACTGTGTGTTCCCTGCGGTCTCCTTCCAAATCGAGATTCGTTTCTACTGAAACGATAGGATTTTCTTTTGGGAGTCGAGTATCTCTTTTCCGATGCATTATTCCTCCTTTACTGCATCCCTCGCTCCCTCACAGTGACGAATGGACACACAATTTGCGTCCATATAAAATACTCTGGATTCCCTGCATTGACATTTTAAATCGAGGTACGTTTCTACGGAAACAATAGGATTTTCTTTCGGGAGTCCGGTATCTCTTTTCCGATGCATTATTCCTCCTTTACTGCATCCCTCGCTCCCTCACATTGACGAATTAACACACAATTTGCGTCCATATGAAGTACTCTGGGTTCCCTGCATTGTCCTAAATCGAGATACGTTTCTACGGAAACGATAGAATTTTCTTTTGGGAGACGAGTATCCCTTTTCCGATGCATTATTCCTCCATTACTGCATCCCTTGCTCCCTCACATTGACGAATTAACACACAATTTGCGTTCATATGAAATACTCTGGGTTCCCTGCATTGTCCTAAATCGAGATACGTTTCTACAGAAACGATAGAATTTTCTTTTGGGAGACGAGTATCCCTTTTCCGATGCATTATTCCTCCATTACTGCATCCCTTGCTCCCTCACATTGACGAATTAACACACAATTTGCGTCCATATGAAATACTCTGGGTTCCCTGCATTGTCCTAAATCGAGATACGTTTCTACGGAAACGATAGAATTTTCTTTTGGGAGACGAGTATCCCTTTTCCGATGCATTATTCCTCCATTACTGCATCCCTTGCTCCCTCACAATGACGAATTAACACACAATTTGCGTTCATATGAAATACTCTGGGTTCCCTGCATTGTCCTAAATCGAAATACGTTTCTACGGAAACGATAGAATTTTCTTTTGGGAGACGAGTATCCCTTTTCCGATGCATATTCCTCCATTACTGCATCCCTTGCTCCCTCACATTGACGAATTAACACACAATTTGCGTCCATATGAAATACTCTGGGTTCCCTGACTTCTCCTTCTAAATCGAGATACGTTTCTACAGAAACGGTAGGATTTTCTTCTGGGAGTCGAGTATCTCTTTTCCGATGCATTATTCCTCCTTTACTGCATCCCTCGCTCCCTCACATTGACGAATTAACACACAATTTGCGTCCATATAAAATACTCTGGGTAGCCTGCATTGACATTCTAAATGGAGGTACGTTTCTACGGAAACAATAGCATTTTCTTTTGGGAGTCGAGTATCTCTTTTCCGATGCATTATTCCTCCTTTACTGCATCCCTCGCTCCCTCACATTGACGAATGAACACAAACTTTGCGTCCATATAAAATACTCTGGGTTCCCTGCATTGACCTTCTAAATCGAGATACGTTTCTACGGAAACGATAGGATTTTCTTTTGGGGGTCGAGTATCTCTTTTCCGATGCATTATTCCTACTTTACTGCATCCCTTGCTCCCTCACATTGACGAATTAACACACAATTTGCGTCCATATGAAATACTGTGTGTTCCCTGCGGTCTCCTTCTAAATCGAGATACGTTTCTACTGAAACGATAGGATTTTCTTTTGGGAGTCGAGTATCTCTTTTCCGATGCATTATTCCTCCTTTACTGCATCCCTCGCTCCCTCACAGTGACGAATGGACACACAATTTGCGTCCATATAAAATACTCTGGATTCCCTGCATTGACATTTTAAATCGAGGTACGTTTCTACGGAAACAATAGGATTTTCTTTCGGGAGTCCGGTATCTCTTTTCCGATGCATTATTCCTCCTTTACTGCATCCCTCGCTCCCTCACATTGACGAATTAACACACAATTTGCGTCCATATGAAATACTCTGCGTTCCCTGCATTGTCCTAAATCGAGATACGTTTCTACGGAAACGATAGAATTTTCTTTTGGGAGACGAGTATCCCTTTTCCGATGCATTATTCCTCCATTACTGCATCCCTTGCTCCCTCACATTGACGAATTAACACACAATTTGCGTTCATATGAAATACTCTGGGTTCCCTGCATTGTCCTAAATCGAGATACGTTTCTACAGAAACGATAGAATTTTCTTTTGGGAGACGAGTATCCCTTTTCCGATGCATTATTCCTCCATTACTGCATCCCTTGCTCCCTCACATTGACGAATTAACACACAATTTGCGTCCATATGAAATACTCTGGGTTCCCTGCATTGTCCTAAATCGAGATACGTTTCTACGGAAACGATAGAATTTTCTTTTGGGAGACGAGTATCCCTTTTCCGATGCATTATTCCTCCATTACTGCATCCCTTGCTCCCTCACAATGACGAATTAACACACAATTTGCGTTCATATGAAATACTCTGGGTTCCCTGCATTGTCCTAAATCGAAATACGTTTCTACGGAAACGATAGAATTTTCTTTTGGGAGACGAGTATCCCTTTTCCGATGCATTATTCCTCCATTACTGCATCCCTTGCTCCCTCACATTGACGAATTAACACACAATTTGCGTCCATATGAAATACTCTGGGTTCCCTGACTTCTCCTTCTAAATCGAGATACGTTTCTACAGAAACGGTAGGATTTTCTTCTGGGAGTCGAGTATCTCTTTTCCGATACATTATTCCTCCTTTACTGCATCCCTCGCTCCCTCACATTGACGAATTAACACACAATTTGCGGCCATATAAAATACTCTGGGTAGCCTGCATTGACATTCTAAATCGAGGTACGTTTCTACGGAAACAATAGCATTTTCTTTTGGGAGTCGAGTATCTCTTTTCCGATGCATTATTCCTCCTTTACTGCATCCCTCGCTCCCTCACATTGACGAAATAACACACAATTTGCGTGCATATGAATTACTCTGGGTTCCTTGCATTATCCTTCTAAATCGAGGTACGATTCTACGGAAACGGTAGGATTTTCTTTTGCGAGTCGAATGTCTCTTTTCCGATGCATTATTCCTCCTTTACTGCACCCCTCGGTCTCTCACATTGACGAATTAACACACAATTTGCGTCCATACAAAATACTTTGTGTTTCCTGCATTGTCCTTCTAAATCGAGATACGTTTCTACGGAAACGATGGGATTTTCTTTTGGGAGTCGAGAATCTCTTTTCCGATGCATTATTCCTCCTTTACTGCATCCCTCGCTCCCTCACACTGACGAATTAACACACAATTTTCGTCCATATGAAATACTCTGGGTTCCCTGACTTCTCCTTCTAAATTGAGATACGTTTCTACAGAAACGGTAGGATTTTCTTTTGGGAGTCGAGTATCTCTTTTCCGATGCATTATTCCTCCCTTACTGCATCCCTCGCTCCCTCACATTGACGAATTAACACACAATTTGCGTCCATATAAAATACTCTGGGTAGCCTGCCCTGACATTCTAAATCGAGGTACGTTTCTACGGAAACAATAGGATTTTCTTTTGGGAGTCGAGTATCTCTTTTCCGATGCATTATTCCTCCTTTACTGCATCCCTCGCTCCCTCACATTGACGAAATAACAAAGAATTTGCGTCCATATGAATTACTCTGGGTTCCTTGCAATATCCTTCTAAATCGAGATACGATTCTACGGAAACGAAAGGATTTTCTTTTGCGAGTCGAATATCTCTTTTCCGATGCATTATTTCTCCTTTACTGCACCCCTCGGTCCCTCACATTGACGAATTAACACACAATTTGCGTTTATACAAAATACTTTGTGTTTCCTGCATTGTCCTTCTAAATCGAGATACGTTGCTGCGGAAACGATAGAATTTTCTTTTGGGAGTCGAGTATCTCTTTTCCGATGCATTATACCTCCTTTACTGCATCCCTCGCTCCCTCACATTGACGAAATAACACACAATTTGCGTGCATATGAATTACTCTGGGTTCCTTGCATTATCCTTCTAAATCGAGGTACGATTCTACGGAAACGGTAGGATTTTCTTTTGCGAGTCGAATGTCTCTTTTCCGATGCATTATTCCTCCTTTACTGCACCCCTCGGTCTCTCACATTGACGAATTAACACACAATTTGCGTCCATACAAAATACTTTGTGTTTCCTGCATTGTCCTTCAAAATCGAGATACGTTTCTACGGAAACGATAGGATTTTCTTTAGGGAGTCGAGTATCTCTTTTCCGATGCATTATTCCTCCTTTACTGCATCCCTCGCTCCCTCAAATTGACGAATTAAAACACAATTTGCGTCCATATGAAATACTCTGGGTTTCCTGCATTGTCCTTCTATATCGAGATACGTTTCTACGGAAACGATGGGATTTTCTTTTGGGAGTCGAGTATCTCTATTCCGATGCATTATTCGTCCTTACTGCATCCCTCGCTCCCTCACATTGACGAATTAACACACAATTTGCGTCCATATGAAATAATCTGGGTTCCTTGCCATGTACTTCTAAATCGAGATACGTTCTTACGGAAGCGATAGGATTTTCCTTTGGGTGTCGAGTATCTCTTTTCCGATGCATTATTCCTCCTTTACTGCATCCCTCTTTCCCTCACATTGACGAATTAATAAAGAATTTGCGTCCATACGAAATACCCCGGGTTTCCCTCATTGTCCTTCTAAATCGAGATACGTTTCTCCGGAAACGATAGGATTTTCTTTTGGGAGTCGAGTATCTCTTTTCCGATGCATTATTCCTCCCTTACTGCATCCCTCGCTCCCTTACATCGACGAATTAACACACAATTTGCGTCCATATGAAATACACTGGGTTCCCTGCATTGTCCTTCTCAATCGAGATACGTTTCTACGGAAACCACAGAATTTTCTTTTGGGAGTTGAGAATCTCTTTTCCGATGCATTATTCCTCCGTTACTGCATCCCTCGCTCCCTCACATTGATGAATTAACAAACAATTTGCGTGCATATGAAGTACTCTGGGTTCCCTGCCATCTCCGTCTAAATCGAGATACGTTACTACGGAATCGATAGAATTTTCGTCTGGGAGGCGAGTATTTTTTTTCTGATGCATTATTCCAACTTTGCAGCATCCCTCGCTCCCTCACATTGACGAATTAACACACAATTTGCGTTCATATGAAATACTCTGGGTTCCCTGCATTGTCCTAAATCGAGGTACGTTTCTACGAAAACGATAGAATTTTCTTTTGGGAGTCGAGAATCTCTTTTCCGATGCATTATTCCTCCTTTACTGCATCCCTCGCTCCCTCACATTGACGAATTAACACACAATTTGCGTCCATATGAAATACTCTGGGTTCCTGCATTGTCCTTCTAAATCGAGATACGTTTCTACGGAAACTTAGGGATTTTCTTTTGGGAGTCGAGTATCTCTATTCCGATGCATTATTCGTCCTTACTGCATACCTTGCTCCCTCACATTGACGATTTAACACACAATTTGCGTTCATATGAAATACTCTTGGCTCCATTCATTGTCCTTCTAAATCGAGATACGTTTCTACGAAAACGATAGAATTTTCTTTTGGGAGTCGAGAATCTCTTTTCCGATGCATTATTCCTCCTTTACTGCATCCCTCGCTCCCTCACACTGACGAATTAACACACAATTTGCGTCCATATAAAATACTCTGTGTTCTTTGCATTGTCCTTCTAAATCGAGATACGTTTCTACGGAAACGATAGGATTTTCTTTTGGGAGTCGAGTATCTGTTTTCCGATGCATTATTCCTCCTTTACTGCATCCCTCGCTCCCTTACATCGACGAATTAACACACAATTTTACGTCCATATGAAATACACTGGGTTCCCTGCATTCTCCTTCTCAATCGAGATACGTTTCTACGGAAATGATAGAATTTTCTTTTGGGAGTCGAGAATCTCTTTTCCGATGCATTATTCCTCCTTTACTGCATCCCTCGCTCCCTCACATTGACGAATTAACACACAATTTGCGTTCATATGAAATACTCTGGGTTCTCTCCGTTGTCCTAAATCATATACGTTTCTACGGAAACGATAGGATTTTCTTTTGGGAGTCGAGTATCTCTATTCCGATGCATTATTCGTCCTTACTGCATCCCTCGCTCCCTCACATTGACGAATTAACACACAATTTGCGTCCATAAGAAATAATCTGGGTGCCTTGCCATGTACTTCTAAATCGAGATACGTTCTTACGGAAGCGATAGCATTTTCCTTTGGGAGTCGAGTATCTCTTTTCCGATCCATTATTCTTGCATGCATATGAAGTATTCTGGGTTCCGTGACTTCTCCTTCTAAATCGAGATACGTTTCTACAGAAACGGTAGGATTTTCTTTTGGGAGTCGAGTATCTTTTTTCCGATGCATTATTCCTCCCTTACTGCATCCCTCGCTCCCTCACATTGACGAATTAACACACAATTTGCGTCCATATAAAATACTCTGGGTAGCCTGCCCTGACATTCTAAATCGAGGTACGTTTCTACGGAAACAATAGGATTTTCTTTTCGGAGTCGAGTATCTCTTTTCCGATGCATTATTCCTCCTTTACTGCATCCCTCGCTCCCTCACATTGACGAAATAACAAAGAATTTGCGTCCATATGAATTACTCTGGGTTCCTTGCAATATCCTTCTAAATCGAGATACGTTTCTGCGGAAACGATAGAATTTTCTTTTGGGAGTCGAGTATCTCTTTTCCGATGCATTATACCTCCTTTACTGCATCCCTCGCTCCCTCACAATGACGAATTAACACACAATTTGCGTCCATATGAAACACTCTGTGTTCCCTACATTGTCTTTCTAAATCGAGATACGTTTCTACGGAAACGATAGGATTTTCAATTGGGAGTCGAGTATCTCTTTTCCGATGCATTAATCCTCCGTTACCGCATCCCTCGTTCCCTCACATTGATGAATTAACAAACAATTTGCGTCCATATGAAGTACTCTGGGTTCCCTGCCATCTCCGTATAAATCGAGATACGTTTCTACGGAATCGATAGAATTTTCGTCTGGGTGTCGAGTATATCTTTTCGGATGCATTATTCCTCCTTTACTGCACCCCTCGGTCCCTCACATTGAGGAATTAACACACAATTTGCGTCCATACAAAATACTTTGTGTTTCCTGCATTGTCCTTCTAAATTGAGATACGTTTCTACGGAAACGATAGAATTTTCTTTTGGGAGTCGAGTATCTCTTTTCCGATGCTTTATTCCTCCTTTACTGCATCCCTCGCTCCCTCACATTGAGGAATTAACACACAATTTGCGTCCATATGAAACACTCTGTGTTCCCTACATTGTCTTTCTAAATCGAGATACGTTTCTACGGATACGATAGGATTTTCTATTGGGAGTCGAGTATCTCTTTTCCGATGCATTATTCCTCCTTTACTGCATCCCTTGCTCCCTCAATTTGCGTCCATATGAAATACTCTGGAGTCCCTGCCGTCTCCTTCTAAATCGAGATACGTTTCTACGGAAGCTGTAGGATTTTCTTTTGGGGGTCAAGAATCTCTTTTCCGATGCATTATTCCTCCTTTACTGCAACCCTTGCTCCCTCACATTGACGAATTAACACACAATTTGCGTCCATATTAAATACTGTGGGTTCCCTGCGGTCTCCTTCTAAATCGAGATACGTTTCTACAGAAACGATAGGATTTTCTTTTGGGAGTCGAGTATCTCTTTTCCGATGCATTATTCCTCCTTTACTGCATCCCTCGCTCCCTCAAATTGACGAATTAACACACAATTTGCGTCCATATAAAATACTCTGTGTTCCCTGCATTGACATTCTAAATCGAGGTACGTTTCTACGGAAACAATAGGATTTTCTTTCGGGAGTCGAGTATCTCTTTACCGATGCATTATTCCTCCTTTACTGCATCCCTCGCTCCCTCACATTGACGAATTAACACACAATTTGCGTCCATATGAAATACTCTGGGTTTCCTGCATTGTCCTTCTAAATCGAGATACGTTTCTACGGAAACGATTTGATTTTCTTTTGGGAGTCGAGTATCTCTATTCCGATGCATTATTCGTCCTTACTGCATCCCTCGCTCCCTCACATTGACGAATTAACACACAATTTGCGTCCATATGAAATAATCCGGGTTCCTTGCCATGTACATCTAAATCGAGATACGTTCTTACGGAAGCGATAGGATTTTCCTTTGGGAGTCGAGTATCTCTTTTCCGAACCATTATTGTTCCTTTACTGCATCCCTCGCTCCCTCACATGGCCGAATTAACACACAATTGGGTCCATATGAAATACTCTGGGTTCCATTCATTGTCCTTCTAAATCGAGATACGTTTCTACGGAAACGATAGGATTTTCTTTTTGGAGTCGAGTATCTCTTTTTCGATGCATTATTCCTCCTTTACGGCATCCCTCGCTCCCTCACATTGACGAATTAACACTCAATTTGCGTCCATATAAAATACTCTGTGTTCTTTGCATTGTCCTTCTAAATCGAGATACGTTTCTACGGAAACGATAGGATTTTCTTTTGGGAGACGAGTATCTGTTTTCCGATGCATTATTCCTCCTTTACTGCATCCCTCGCTCCCTTACATCGACGAATTAACACACAATTTTACGTCCATATGAAATACACTGGGTTCCCTGCATTGTCCTTCTCAATCGAGATACGTTTCTACGGAAATGATAGAATTTTCTTTTGGGAGTCGAGAATCTCTTTTCCGATGCATTATTCCTCCTTTACTGCATCCCTCGCTCCCTCACATTGACGAATTAACACACAATTTGCGTTCATATGAAATACTCTGGGTTCTCTCCATTGTCCTAAATCATATACGTTTCTACGGAAACGATAGGATTTTCTTTTGGGAGTCGAGTATCTCTATTCCGATGCATTATTCGTCCTTACTGCATCCCTCGCTCCCTCACATTGACGAATTAACACACAATTTGCGTCCATATGAAATAATCTGGGTTCCTTGCCATGTACTTCTAAATCGAGATACGTTCTTACGGAAGCGATAGGATTTTCCTTTGGGAGTCGAGTATCTCTTTTCCGATCCATTATTCTTGCATGCATATGAAGTATTCTGGGTTCCGTGACTTCTCCTTCTAAATCGAGATACGTTTCTACAGAAACGGTAGGATTTTCTTTTGGGAGTCGAGTATCTCTTTTCCGATGCATTATTCCTCCCTTACTGCATCCCTCGCTCCCTCACATTGACGAATTAACACACAATTTGCGTCCATATAAAATACTCTGGGTAGCCTGCCCTGACATTCTAAATCGAGGTACGTTTCTACGGAAACAATAGGATTTTCTTTTCGGAGTCGAGTATCTCTTTTCCGATGCATTATTCCTCCTTTACTGCATCCCTCGCTCCCTCACATTGACGAAATAACAAAGAATTTGCGTCCATATGAATTACTCTGGGTTCCTTGCAATATCCTTCTAAATCGAGATACGTTTCTGCGGAAACGATAGAATTTTCTTTTGGGAGTCGAGTATCTCTTTTCCGATGCATTATACCTCCTTTACTGCATCCCTCGCTCCCTCACATTGACGAATTAACACACAATTTGCGTCCATATGAAACACTCTGTGTTCCCTACATTGTCTTTCTAAATCGAGATACGTTTCTACGGAAACGATAGGATTTTCTATTGGGAGTCGAGTATCTCTTTTCCGATGCATTAATCCTCCGTTACCGCATCCCTCGCTCCCTCACATTGATGAATTAACAAACAATTTGCGTCCATATGAAGTACTCTGGGTTCCCTGCCATCTCCGTATAAATCGAGATACGTTTCTACGGAATCGATAGAATTTTCGTCTGGGTGTCGAGTATATCTTTTCGGATGCATTATTCCTCCTTTACTGCACCCCTCGGTCCCTCACATTGAGGAATTAACACACAATTTGCGTCCATACAAAATACTTTGTGTTTCCTGCATTGTCCTTCTAAATTGAGATACGTTTCTACGGAAACGATACTATTTTCTTTTGGGAGTCGAGTATCTCTTTTCCGATGCTTTATTCCTCCTTTACTGCATCCCTCGCTCCCTCACATTGAGGAATTAACACACAATTTGCGTCCATATGAAACACTCTGTGTTCCCTACATTGTCTTTCTAAATCGAGATACGTTTCTACGGATACGATAGGATTTTCTATTGGGAGTCGAGTATCTCTTTTCCGATGCATTATTCCTCCTTTACTGCATCCCTTGCTCCCTCAATTTGCGTCCATATGAAATACTCTGGAGTCCCTGCCGTCTCCTTCTAAATCGAGATACGTTTCTACGGAAGCTGTAGGATTTTCTTTTGGGGGTCAAGAATCTCTTTTCCGATGCATTATTCCTCCTTTACTGCAACCCTTGCTCCCTCACATTGACGAATTAACACACAATTTGCGTCCATATTAAATACTGTGGGTTCCCTGCGGTCTCCTTCTAAATCGAGATACGTTTCTACAGAAACGATAGGATTTTCTTTTGGGAGTCGAGTATATCTTTTCCGATGCATTATTCCTCCTTTACTGCATCCCTCGCTCCCTCAAATTGACGAATTAACACACAATTTGCGTCCATATAAAATACTCTGTGTTCCCTGCATTGACATTCTAAATCGAGGTACGTTTCTACGGAAACAATAGGATTTTCTTTCGGGAGTCGAGTATCTCTTTACCGATGCATTATTCCTCCTTTACTGCATCCCTCGCTCCCTCACATTGACGAATTAACACACAATTTGCGTCCATATGAAATACTCTGGGTTTCCTGCATTGTCCTTCTAAATCGAGATACGTTTCTACGGAAACGATTTGATTTTCTTTTGGGAGTCGAGTATCTCTATTCCGATGCATTATTCGTCCTTACTGCATCCCTCGCTCCCTCACATTGACGAATTAACACACAATTTGCGTCCATATGAAATAATCTGGGTTCCTTGCCATGTACTTCTAAATCGAGATACGTTCTTACGGAAGCGATAGGATTTTCCTTTGGGAGTCGAGTATCTCTTTTCCGAACCATTATTGTTCCTTTACTGCATCCCTCGCTCCCTCACATGGCCGAATTAACACACAATTGGGTCCATATGAAATACTCTGGGTTCCATTCATTGTCCTTCTAAATCGAGATACGTTTCAACTGAAACGATAGGATTTTCGTTTTGGAGTCGAGTTTCTCTTTTGCGATGCATTATTCCTCCTTTACTGCATCCCTCGCTCCCTCACATTGACGAATTAATAAAGACTTTGCGTCCATACGAAATACCCTGGGTTTCCTGCATTGTCCTTCTAAATCGAGATACGTTTCTACGGAAACGATAGGGTTTTCTTTTGGGAGTCGAGTATCTCTTTTCCGATGCATTATTCCTCCTTTACTGCATCCCTCGCTCCCTTAGATCGACGAATTAACACACAATTTGCGTCCATACGAAATACCCTGGGTTTCCTGCATTGTCCCTCTCAATCGAGATACGTTTCTACGGAAATGATAGAATTTTCATTTGGGAGCCGAGAATCTCTTTTCCGATGCATTATTCCTCCTTTACTGCATCCCTCGCTCCCTCACACTGACAAATTAACACACAATTTGCGTCCATATAAAATACTCTGTGTTCCCTGCATTGTCCTTCTAAATCGAGATACGTTTCTACGGAAACGACAGGATTTTCTTTTGGGAGTCGAATATGTCTTTTCCGATGCATTATTCCTCCTTTACTGCATCCCTCGCTCCCTCACACTGACGAATTAACACACAATTTGCGTCCATATGAAATACTCTGTGTTCCCTGCATTGTCCTTCTAAATCGAGATACGTTTCTACGGAAACGATAGGATTTTCTTTTGGGAGTCGAGTATCTCTTTTCCGATGCATTATTCCTCCTTTACTGCATCCCTCGCTCCCTTACATCGACGAATTAACACACAATTTTACGTCCATATGAAATACACTGGGTTCCCTGCATTGTCCTTCTCAATCGAGATACGTTTCTACGGAAATGATAGAATTTTCTTTTGGGAGTCGAGAATCTCTTTTCCGATGCATTATTCCTCCTTTACTGCATCCCTCGCTCCCTCACATTGACGAATTAACACACAATTTGCGTTCATATGAAATACTCTGGGTTCTCTCCATTGTCCTAAATCGTATACGTTTCTACGGAAACGATGGGATTTTCTTTTGGGAGACGAGTATCTCTTTTCCGATGCATTATTCCTCCATTACTGCATCCCTTGCTGCCTCACATTGACGAATTAACACACACTTTGCGTCCATATGAAATACTCTGGGTTCCCTGACTTCTCCTTCTAAATCGAGATACGTTTCTACAGAAACGGTATGATTTTCTTTTGGGAGTCGAGTATCTCTTTTCCGATGCATTATTCCTCCCTTACTGCATCCCTCGCTTCCTCACATTGAAGAATTAACACACAATTTGCGTCCATATAAAATACTCTGGGTAGCCTTCCCTGACATTCTAAATCGAGGTATGTTTCTACGGAAACAATAGGATTTTCTTTTGGGAGTCGAGTAACTCTTTTCCGATGCATTATTCCTCCTTTACTGCATCCCTCGCTCCCTCACATTGACGAAAAAACAAAGAATTTGCGTCCATATGAATTACTCTGGGTTCCTTGCAATATCCTTCTAAATCGAGATACGATTCTACGGAAACGATAGGATTTTCTTTTGCGAGTCGAATATCTCTTTTGCGATGCATTATTCCTCCTTTACTGCACCCCTAGGTCCCTCACATTGACTAATTAACACACAATTTGCGTCCATACAAAATACTTTGTGTTTCCTGCATTGTCCTTCTAAATCGAGATACGTTTCTGCGGAAACGATAGAATTTTATTTTGGGAGTCGAGTATCTCTTTTCCGATGCATTATTCCTCCTTTACTGCATCCCTCGCTCCCTCACATTGACGAATTAACACACAATTTGCGTCCATATGAAACACTCTGTGTTCCCTACATTGCCTTTCTAAATCGAGATACGTTTCTACGGAAACGATAGGATTTTCTATTGGGAGTCGAGTATCTCTTTTCCGATGCATTAATCCTCCGTTACCGCATCCCTCGCTCCCTCGCATTGATCAATTAACAAACAATTTGCGTCCATATGAAGTACTCTGGGTTCCCTGCCATCTCCGTATGAATCGAGATACGTTTCTACGGAATCGATAGAATTTTCGTCTGGGTGTCGAGTATATCTTTTCGGATGCATTATTCCTCCCTTACTGCACCCCTCGGTCCCTCACATTGAGGAATTAACACACAATTTGCGTCCATACAAAATACTTTGTGTTTCCTGCATTGTCCTTTTAAATTGAGATACATTTCTACGTAAACGATAGAATTTTCTTTTGGGAGTCGAGTATCTCTTTTCCGATGCATTATTCCTCCTTTACTGCATCCCTCGCTCCCTCACATTGACGAATTAACACACAATTTGCGTCCATATGAAACACTCTGTGTTCCCTACATTGTCTTTCTAAATCGAGATACGTTTCTACGGATACGATAGGATTTTCTATTGGGAGTCGAGTATCTCTTTTCCGATTCATTATTCCTCCTTTACTGCATCCCTTGCTCCCTCACATTGTCGAATGAACACACAATTTGCGTCCATATGAAATACTCTGGAGTCCCTGCCGTCTCCTTCTAAATCGAGATACGTTTCTACGGAAACTATAGGATTTTCTTTTGGGGGTCAAGAATCTCTTTTCCGATGCATTATTCCTCCTTTACTGCAACCCTTGCTCCCTCACATTGACGAATTAACACACAATTTGCGTCCATATTAAATACTGTGGGTTCCCTGCGGTCTCCTTCTAAATCGAGATACGTTTCTACAGAAACGATAGGATTTTCTTTTGGGAGTCGAGTATCTCTTTTCCGATGCATTATTCCTCCTTTACTGCATCCCTCGCTCCCTCACATTGACGAATTAACACACAATTTGCGTCCATATAAAATACTCTGTGTTCCCTGCATTGACATTCTAAATCGAGGTACGTTTCTACGGAAACAATAGGATTTTCTTTCGGGAGTCGAGTATCTCTTTACCGATGCATTATTCCTCCTTTACTGCATCCCTCGCTCCCTCACATTGACGAATTAACACACAATTTGCGTCCATATGAAATACTCTGGGTTTCCTGCATTGTCCTTCTAAATCGAGATACGTTTCTACGGAAACGATTTGATTTTCTTTTGGGAGTCGAGTATCTCTATTCCGATGCATTATTCGTCCTTACTGCATCCCTCGCTCCCTCACATTGACGAATTAACACACAATTTGCGTCCATATGAAATAATCTGGGTTCCTTGCCATGTACTTCTAAATCGAGATACGTTCTTACGGAAGCGATAGGATTTTCCTTTGGGAGTCGAGTATCTCTTTTCCGATCCATTATTCCTCCTTTACTGCATCCCTCGCTCCCTCACATGGCCGAATTAACACACAATTGGGTCCATATGAAATACTCTGGGTTCCATTCATTCTCCTTCTAAATCGAGATACGTTTCAACGGAAACGATAGATTTTCGTTTTGGAGTCGAGTATCTCTTTTGCGATGCATTATTCCTCCTTTACTGCATCCCTCGCTCCCTCACATTGACGAATTAATAATGACTTTGCGTCCATACGAAATACCCTGGGTTTCCTGCATTGTCCTTCTAAATCGAGATACGTTTCTACGGAAACGATAGAATTTTCATTTGGGAGCCGAGAATCTCTTTTTTGATGCATTATTCCTCCTTTACTGCATCCCTCGCTCCCTCACACTGACGAATTAACACACAATTTGCGTCCATATAAAATACTCTGTGTTCCCTGCATTGTCCTTCTAAATCGAGATACGTTTCTACGGAAACGATAGGATTTTCTTTTGGGAGTCGAATATCTCTTTTCCGATGCATTATTCCTCCTTTACTGCATCCCTCCCTCCCTCACATTGACGAATTAACACACAATTTGCGTCCATATAAAATACTCTGGGTTCCCTGCATTGACATTCTAAATCGAGGTACGTTCCCACGGAAACAATAGGATTTTCTTTCGGGAGTCGAGTATCTCTTTTCCGATGCATTATTCCTCCTTTACTGCATCCCTCGCTCCCTCACATTGACGAATTAACACACAATTTGCGTCCATATGAAATACTCTGGGTTCCCTGCATTGTCCTTTTAAATCGACATACGTTTCTACGGAAACGATAGGATTTTCTTTTGGGAGTCGAGTATCTCTTTTCCGATGCATTATTCCTAGTTTACTGCATCCCTCGCTCCCTCACATTGACGAATTAACACACAATTTGCGTCCATATGAAATACTCTGGGTTTCCTGCATTGTCCTTCTAAATCGAGATACGTTTCTACGGAAACGATGGGATTTTTTTTTTTTGGGAGTCGAGTATCTCTATTCCGATGCATTATTCGTCCTTACTGCATCCCTCGCTCCCTCACATTGACGAATTAACACACAATTTGCGTTCATATGAAATAATCTGGGTTCCTTGCCATGTACTTCTAAATCGAGATACGTTCTTACGGAAGCGATAGGATTTTCCTTTGGGAGTCGAGTATCTGTTTTCCGATCCATTATTCTTCCTTAACTGCATCCCTCGCTCCCTCACATGGCCGAATTAACACAAAATTTGCATCCATATGAAATACTCTGGGTTCCATTCATTGTCCTTCTAAATCGAGATACGTTTCAACGGCAACGATAGGATTTTCGTTTTCGAGTCGAGTATCTCTATTCCGATGCATTATTCCTCTTTTACTGCATCCCTCGCTCCCTCACATTGACGAATTAATAAAGAATTTGCGTCCATACGAAATACCCTGGATTTCCTGCATTGTCCTTCTAAATCGAGATACGTTTCTCCGGAAACCACAGTATTTTCTTTAGGGAGTCGAGTATCTCTTTTCCGATGCATTATTCCTCGTTTACTGCATCCCTCGCTCCCTCACACTGACGAATTAACACACAATTTGCGTCCATATAAAATACTCTGTGTTCATTGCATTGTCCTTCTAAATCGAGATACGTTTCTACGGAAACGATAGGATTTTCTTTTGGGAGTCGAATATCTCTTTTCCGATGCATTATTCCTCCCTTACTGCATCCCTCGCTCCCTCACATTGACGAATTAATAAAGAAATTGCGTCCATACGAAATACAAAGGGTTTCCTGCATTGTCCTTCTAAATCGAGATACGTTTCTACGGAAACGATAGGATTTTCTTTTGGGAGTCGAGTATCTCTTTTCCGATGCATTATTCCTCCTTTACTGCATCCCTCGCTCCCTTACATCGACGAATTAACACACAATTTGCGTCCATATGAAATACACTGGGTTCCCTCCATTGTCCTTCTCAATCGAGATACGTTTCTACGGAAACGATAGAATTTTCTTTTGGGAGTCGAGAATCTCTTTTCCGATGCATTATTCCTCCTTTACTGCATCCCTCGCTCCCTCACATTGACGAATTAACACACAATTTGCGTTCATATGAAATACTCTGGGTTCCCTGCATTGTCCTAAATCGAGATACGTCTCTACCGAAACGATAGAATTTTCTTTTGGGAGACGAGTATCTCTTTTCCGATGCATTATTCCTCCATTACTGCATCCCTTGCTCCCTCACATTGACGAATTAACACACAATTTGCGTCCATATGAAATACTCTGGTTTCCCTGACTTCTCCTTCTAAATCGAGATACGTTTCTACAGAAACGGTAGGATTTTCTTTTGGGAGTCGAGTATCTCTTTTCCGATGCATTATTCCTCCTTTACTACATCCCTCGCTCCCTTACATCGACGAATTAACACACAATTTGCGTCCATATGAAATACTCTGGTTTCCCTGACTTCTCCTTCTAAATCGAGATACGTTTCTACAGAAACGGTAGGATTTTCTTTTGGGAGTCGAGTATCTCTTTTCCGATGCATTATTCCTATTTTACTGCATCCCTTGCTCCCTCACATTGACGAATTAACACACAATTTGCGTCCATATAAAATACTCTGCGTAGCCTGCATTGACATTCTAAATCGAGGTATGTTTCTACGGAAACAATAGGATTTTCGTTTTGGAGTCGAGTATCTCTTTTCCGATGCATTATTCCTCCTTTACTGCATCCCTCGCTCCCTCACATTGACGAAATAACACACAATTTGCGTCCATAAGAATTACTCTGGGTTCCTTGCATTATCCTTCTAAATCGAGTAACGATTCTACGGAAACGATAGGATTTTCTTTTGCGAGTCGAATATCTCTTTTCCGATGCATTATTCCTCCTTTACTGCACCCCTCGGTCCCTCACATTGACGAATTAACACACAATTTGCGTCCATACAAAATACTTTGTGTTTCCTGCATTGTCCTTCTAAATCGAGATACGTTTCTACGGAAACGATAGAATATTCTTTTGGGAGTCGAGTATCTCTTTTCCGATGCATTATTCCTCCTTTACTGCATCCCTCGCTCCCTCACATTGACGAATTAACACACAATTTGCGTCCATATGAAACACTCTGTGTTCCCTACATTGTCTTTCTAAATCGAGATACGTTTCTACGGAAACGATAGGATTTTCTATTGGGAGTCGAGTATCTCTTTTCCGATGCATTAATCCTCCGTTACTGCATCCCTCGCTCCCTCACATTGATGAATTAACAAACATTTTGCGTCCATATGAAGTACTCTGGGTTCCCTGCCATCTCCGTCTAAATCGAGATACGTTTCTACGGAATCGATAGAATTTTCGTCTGGGAGGCGAGTATCTATTTTCCGATGCATTATTCCACCTTTGCTGCATCCCTCGCTCCCTCACATTGACGAATTAACACACAATTTGCGTCCATATGAAATACTCTGGGTTCCCTGCATTGTCCTTTTAAATCGACATACGTTTCTACGGAAACGATAGGATTTTCTTTTGGGAGTCGATTATCTCTTTTCCGATGCATTATTCCTCCTTTACTGCATCCCTCGCTCCTTCACATTGACGAATTAATAAAGAATTTGCGTCCATACGAAATACCCTGGGTTTCCTGCATTGTCCTTCTAAATCGAGATACGTTTCGACGGAAACGATAGAATTTTCTTTTGGGACTCGAGAATCTCTTTTCCGATGCATTATTCCTCCTTTACTGCATCCCTCGCTCCCTCACACTGACGAATTAACACACAATTTGCGTCCATATAAAATACTCTGTGTTCCCTGCATTGTCCTTCTAAATCGAGATACGTTTCTACGGAAACGACAGGATTTTCTTTTGGGAGTCGAATATCTCTTTTCCGATGCATTATTCCTCCTTTACTGCATCCCTCGCTCCCTCACACTGACGAATTATCACACAATTTGCGTCCATATTAAATACTCTGTGTTCCCTGCATTGTCCTTCTAAATCGAGATACGTTTCCACGGAAACGATAGGATTTTCTTTTGGGAGTCGAGTATCTCTTTTCCGATGCATTATTCCTCCTTTACTGCATCCCTCGGTCCCTTACATCGACGAATTAACACACAATTTTACGTCCATATGAAATACACTGGGTTCCCTGCATTGTCCTTCTCAATCGAGATACGTTTCTACGGAAACGATAGAATTTTCTTTTGCGAGTCGAGAATCCCTTTTCCGATGCATTATTCCTCCTTTACTGCATCCCTCGCTCCCTCACATTGACGAATTAACACACAATTTTACGTCCATATGAAATACACTGGGTTCCCTGCATTGTCCTTCTCAATCGGGATACGTTTCTACGGATACGATAGAATTTTCTTTTGGGAGACGAGTATCTCTTTTCCGATGCATTATTCCTCCTTTACTGCATCCCTCGCTCCCTCACATTGACGAAATAACACACAATTTGCGTCCATATGAATTACTCTGGGTTCCTTGCATTAGCCTTCTAAATCGAGATACGATTCTACGGAAACGATAGGATTTTCTTTTGCGAGTCGAATATCTCTTTTCCGATGAATTATTCCTCCTTTACTGCACCCCTCGGTCCCTCACATTGACGAATTAACACACAATTTGCGTCCATACAAAATACTTTGTGTTTCCTGCATTGTCCCTCTTAATCGAGATACGTTTCTGCGGAAACGATAGAATTTTCTTTTGGGAGTCGAGTATCTCTTTTCCGATGCATTATTCCTCCTTTACTGCATCCCTCGCTCCCTCACATTGACGAATTAACACACAATTTGCGTCCATATGAAACACTCTGTGTTCCCTACATTGTCTTTCTAAATCGAGATACGTTTCCACGGAAACGATAGGATTTTCTATTGGGAGTCGAGTATCTCTTTTCCGATGCATTAATCCTCCGTTACCGCGTCCCTCGCTCCCTCACATTGATGAATTAACAAACAATTTGCGTCCATATGAAGTACTCTGGGTTCCCTGCCATCTCCGTCTAAATCGAGATACGTTTCTACGGAATCGATAGAATTTTCGTCTGGCTGTCGAGTATATCTTTTCCGATGCATTATTCCTCCTTTACTGCACCCCTCGGTCCCTCACATTGAGGAATAAACACACAATTTGCGGCCATAAAAAATACTTTGTGTTTCCTGCATTGTCCTTCTAAATCGAGATACGTTTCTACGGAAACGATAGTATTTTCTTTTGGGAGTCGAGTATCTCTTTTCCGATGCATTATTCCTCCTTTACTGCATCCCTCGCTCCCTCACATTGACGAATTAACACACATTTTGCGTCCATATGAAACACTCTGTGTTCCCTACAATGTCTTTCTAAATCGAGATACGTTTCTACGGAAACGATAGGATTTTCTATTGGGAGTCGAGTATCTCTTTTCCGATGCATTATTCCTCCTTTACTGCATCCCTTGCTCTTTCACATTGACGAATGAACACACAATTTGCGTCCACATGAAATACTCTTTGTTTCCTGCATTGTCCTATGTCGAGATACGTTTCTACGGAAACAGTAGTATTTTCTTTTGGGTGTCGAGTTTCTCTTTTCCGATGCATTCTTCCTCCATTACTGCATCCCTCGCTCACTCACATTGACGAATTATATAACAATTTGCGTCCATATGAAATACTCTGGCTTCCCTGCACTGTCTACAATTAGCGTCGATATGAAATACTCTGGGTTCCCTACATTGTCCTTCTACATCGAGATACGTTTCTACGGAAACTATTTGACTTTCTTTTGGGAGACGAGTATCTCTGTTCCTATGCATTATTCCTCCTTTACTGCATCCCTCGCTCCCTCACATTGTCGAATGAACACACAATTTGCGTCCATATAAAATACTCTGTGTTCCGTGCATTGACCTTCTAAATCGAGATACGTTTCTAAGGAAACAAAGGATTTTCTTTTGGGAGTCGAGTATCTCTTTTCCGATGCATTAATCCTCCTTTAATGCATCCTTCGCTCCCTCACATTGACGAAATAACACACAATTTGCGTCCATATGAAATAACCTGGGATCCCTGCATTATCCTTCTAAATCGAGATATGATTATATGGAAACGAAAGGATTTTCTTTTGGGAGGCGAATATCTCTTTTCCGATGCATTATTCCTCCTTTACTGCATCCCACGCTCCCTCACGTTGACGAATTAACACACAATTTGCGTCCATAAGAAATACTCTGGGTTCCCTGCATTGTCCTTCAAAATCGTGATACGTTTCTACGGAAACGGATGGATTTCCTTTTGGGAGACGAGTATCTCTTTTCCGATGTATTATTCCTCCTTTACTGCATCCCTCGCTCCCTCACATTGACGAAATAACACACAATTTGCGTCCATATGAATTACTTGGGTTTCCCAGCATTATCCTATGAAATCGAGATACGATTCTACGGAAACGATATGATTTCCTTTTGGGAGTCGAATATCTCTTTTCCGATGCATTATTCCTCCTTTACTGCGTCCCTCGCTCCCTCACATTGACGAATTAACACACAATTTGCGTACATACGAAATACTCCGGGTTTCCTGCATTGTCCTTCGAAATCGAGATACGTTTCTACGGAAACACTAGGATTTTCTTTTGGGAGTCGAGTATCTCTTTTTCGATGCATTATTCCTCCTTTACTGCATCCCTCACTCCCTCACATTGACGAATTAACAAACAACTTGCGTCCATATGAAGTACTCTGGGTTCCCTGCCATCTCCTTCTAAATCGAGATACGTTTCTACTTAAACGATAGAATATTCGTCTGGGAGTCGAGTATCTCGTTTCCGATGCATTATTCCTCCTTTACTGCATCCCTCGCTCCCTCACATTGACGAATTAACACACAATTTGCGTCCATATGAGATACTCGGGTATCCCTGCTTTGTCCTTCTAAATCGAGATACGTTTCTACGGAAACGATAGGATTTTCTTTTGGGAGTCGAGTATCTCTTTTCCGATGCATTATTCCTCCTTTACTGCATCCCTCGCTCCCTCACATCGATGAATTAACACACAATTTGCGTCCATATGAAATACTCTGGGTTCCCTGCCGTCTCCTTCCATATCGAGATACGTTTCTACAGAAACGATAGGATTTTCTTTTGGGAGCCGTGTATCTCTTTTCCGATGCATTATTCCTCCTTTACAGCATCCCTCGATCCCTCACATTGACGAATGAACACACAATTTGCGTTTATATAAAATTTTCTGGGTTCCCTGCATTGACCTTTAAATCGAGATACATTTCTACGCAACAATAGGATTTTCTTTTGGGAGTCGAGTATCTCTTTTCCGATGCATTATGCCGCCTTTACTGCATCCCTCGCTCCCTCACATTGTCGAAATAACACACAATTTGCGTCCATATGAAATACTTTGTGTTCTCTGCATTATCCTTCTAAATCGAGATATGATTATATGGAAAATATAGGATTTTCTTTTGGGAGTCGAGTATCTCTGTTCCCACGCATTATTCCTCCTTTACTGCGTCCCTCGCTCCCTCACATTGACGAATTAACACACAATTTGCGTCCAAATGAAATACTCTGGTTTCCCTACATTGTCTTTCTGAATGGAGATACGTTTCTACGGAAACGATAGGATTTTCTATTGGGAGTCGAGTATCTCTTTTCCGATGCATTATTCCTCCTTTACTGCATCCCTCGCTCCTTCACATTGACGAATTAACACACAATTTGCGTCCATATGAAATACTCTGTGTTCCCTGCATTGTCCTTCTAAGTCGAGATACGTATCTACAGAAACGATAGGATGTTCTTTTGGGTGTCGAGTATCTCTTTTCCGATGCATTATTCCTCCTTTACTGCATCCCTCGCTTCCTTACATTGACGAATTAACACACAATTTGCGTCCACATGAAATACTCTTTGTTTCCTGCATTGTCCTAAGTCGAGATACGTTTCTACGGAAACGGTAGTATTTTCTTTTGGGTGTCGAGTTTCTCTTTTCCGATGCATTCTTCCTCCATTACTGCATCCCTCGCTCACCCACATTGACGAATTATATAACAATTTGCGTCCATATGAAATACTCTGTGTTCCCTGCACTGTCTTTCTAAATCGAGATACGTTTCTACGGAAACCATAGAATTTTCTTTTTTGAGTGGAGTATCTCTTTACCGATGTATTATTCCTCTTTTACTGCATTCCTCGCTCCCTCACATTGACGAATTAACATACAATTAGAGTCGATATGAAATACTCTGGGTTCCCTACATTGTCCTTCTAAATCGTGATACGTTTCTACGGAAACGATATGATTTTCTTTTGGGAGTCGAGTATCTCTGTTCCCATGCATTATTCCTCCTTTACTGCATCCCACGCTCCCTCACATTGTCGAATGAACGCACAATTTGCGTCCATATAAAATACTCTGTGTTCCCTGCATTGACCTTCTAAATCGAGATACGTTTCTAAGGAAACAAAGGATTTTCTTTTGGGAGTCGAGTATCTCTTTTCCGATGCATTATTCCTCCTTTAATGCATCCCTCGCTCTCTCACATTGACGAAATAACACACAATTTTCGTCCATATGAATTACTCTGGGTTCCCAGCATTATCCTATGAAATCGAGATACGATTCTACGGAAACGATATGATTTTCTTTTGGGAGTCGAATATCTCTTTTCCGATGCATTATTCCTTCTTTACTGCGTCCCTCGCTCCCTCACATTGACGAATTAACACACAATTTGCGTACATACGAAATACTCTGTGTTTCCTGCATTCTCCTTCGAAATCGAGATACGTTTCTACGGAAACACTAGGATTTTCTTTTGGGAATCGAGTATCTCTTTTTCGATGCATTATTCCTCCTTTACTGCATCCCTCGCTTCCTCACATTGACAAATTAACAAACAATTTGCGTCCATATGAAGTACTCTGGGTTCCCTGCCATCTCCTTCAAAATCGAGATACGTTTCTACTTAAACGATATAATTTCCGTCTGGGAGCCGAGTATCTCTTTTCCGATGCATTATTCCTCCTTTACTGCATCCCTCGCTCCCTCACATTGCCGAATTAACACACAATTTGCGTCCATATGAAATACTCGGGTATCCCTGCTTCTGTCCTTCTAAATCGAGATACGTTTCTACGGAAACGATAGGATTTTCTTTTGGGAGTCGAGTATCTCTTTTCCGATGCATTATTCCTCCTTTACTGCATCCCTCGCTCCCTCAAGTTGATGAATTAACACTCAATTAGCGTTAATATGAAATACTCTGGCTTCCCTGCCGTCTCCTTCCAAATCGAGATACGTTTCTACAGAAACGATAGGATTTTCTTTTGGGAGCCGAGTATCTCTTTTCCGATGCATTATTCCTCCTTTACAGCATCCCTCGATCCCTCACATTGACGAATGAACACACAATTTGCGTCCATATAAAATTTTCTGGGTTCCCTGCATTGACCTTCTAAATCGAGATACATTTCTACGCAACAACAGGATTTTCTTTTGGGAGTCGAGTATCTCTTTTCCAATGCATTATTCCTCATTTGCTGCATCCCTCGCTCCCTCACATTGACGAAATAACACACAATTGGCGTCCATATGAAATACTCTGGGTTCCCTGCATTATCCTCCTAAATCGAGATTTGATTCTACGGAAACGAAAGTATTTTCTTTTGGGAGTCGAATATCTCTTTTCCCATGCGTTATTCCTCCATTACTGCATCCCTCGCTCCCTCACATTGACGAATTAACACACAATTTGCGTCCATATGAAATACCCTGGGTTCTCTGCATTATCCTTCTAAATCGAGATATGATTATATGGAAACGAAAGGATTTTCTTTTGGGAGTCGAAAATCTCTTTTCCGATGCACTAATCCTTCTATACTGCATCCCGCGCTCCCTCACATTGACGAATTAACACACAATTTGCGTCCATACGAAATACTCTGGGTTCCCTGCATTGTCCTTCTAAATCGTGATACGTTTCTACGGAAACGATAGGATTTTCTTTTGGGAGTCGAGTATCTCTTTTCCGATGTATTATTCCTCCTTTACTGCATCCCTCGCTCCCTCACATTGACGAATTAACACACAATTTGCGTCCATATGAAATACACTGCGTTCCCTGCATTGTCCTTCTAAATCGAGATACGTTTCTACGGAAACGATAGGATGTTGTTTTGGGAGCCGAGTATCTCTTTTCCGATGCATTATTCCTCCTTTACTGCATCCCTCGTTCCTTCACATTGACGAATTAACACACAATTTGCGTCCATATGAAATACTCTGTGTTCCCTGCATTGTCCTTCTAAGTCGAGATACGTTTCTACGGAAACGGAAGGATTTTCTTTTGGGAGTCGAGTATCTCTTTGCCGATGCATTATTCCTCCTTTACTGCATCCTTCGCTCACTCACATTGACAAATTATATAACAATTTGCGTCCATATGAAATACACTGGGTTCCCTGCATTGTCTTTCTAAATCGAGATACGTTGCTACGGAAACGATAGGATTTTCTTTTGGGAGTCGAGTATCTCTTTACCGATGTATTATTCCTCCTTTACTGCATCCCTCGCTCCCTCGAATTGACGAATTAACACACAATTTGCGTCCATATGACATACTCTGGGTTCAATGCCATCTCCTTCAAAATCGAGATACGTTTCTACGGAAACGATAGGATTTTCTTTTGGGAGTCGAGTATCACTTTTCCGATACATTATTCTTCCTTTAAAGCATTCCTCGCTCCCTCACATTGACGAATTAACACACAATTTGCGTCCATATGAAATACTCTGTGTTCCCTGTATTGTCCTTCTAAGTCCAGATACGTTTCCACGGAAACGGCAAGATTTTCTTTTGGGAGTCGAGTATCTCTTTACCGATGTATTATTCCTCCTTTACTGCATCCCTCGCTCCCTCACATTGACGAATTAACACACAATTTGCGTCCATATGAAATACACTGCGTTCCCTTCATTGTCCATCTAAATCGAGATACGTTTCTACGGAAACGATAGGATGTTGTTTGGGAGTCGAGTATCTCTTTTCCGATGCATTATTGCTCCTTTACTGCATCCCTCGCTCCATCACATTGACGAATTAACACACAATTTGCGTCCATATGAAATACACTGCGTTCCCTTCATTGTCCTTCTAAATGGAGATACGTTTCTACGGAAACGATAGGATTTTCTTTTTGGAGTCGAGTATCTCTTTTTCGATGCATTATTCCTCCTTTACTGCATCCCTCGCTCCCTCACATTGACGAATTAACACACAATTTGCGTCCATATGAAATACTCAGGGTTCCTGGCATTGTCCTTCTAAATCGAGATACGTTTCTATGGAAACGATAGGATTTTGTTTTGGGAGTCGAGTATCTCTTTTCAGATGTATTATACCTCCTTTACAGCATCCCTCGCTCCTTCACATTGACGAATTAACAAACAATTTGCTTCCATATGAAGTACTCTGTGTTCCCTGCCATGTCCTTTTAAATCGCGATACGTATCTACGGAAACGATATAATTTTCTTTTGGGATTTGAGTATCTCTTTTCCGATGCATTATTCCTCCTTTACTGCATCTCGCGCTCCCTCACATTGACGAATTATATAACAATTTGCGTCCATATGAAATACTCTGGGTTCGCTGCATTGTGTTTCTAAATCGAGATACGTTTCTACGGAAACGATAGGATTTTCTTTTGGGAGTCGAGTATCTCTTTACCGATGTATTATTCCTCTTTTACTGCATCCCTCGCTCCCTCACATTGACGAATTGACACACAATTAGCGTCCATATGAAATACTCTGTGTTCCCTGCATTGTCGTTATAAATCGAGATACGTTTTTACGGAAACGATAGGATTTTCTTTTGGGAGTCGAGTATCTCTGTTCCCATGCATTATTCCTCCTTTTCTGCATGCCTCGCTCCCTCACATTGTCGATTGAACACACATTTTGCGTCCATATAAAATACTCTGGGTTCCCTGCATTGACCTTCTAAATCGAGATACGTTTCTACGGAAACAAAGGATTTTCTTTTGGGAGTCGAGTATCTCTTTTCCGATGCATTATTCCGCCTTTACTGCATACCTCGCTCCCTCACATTGACGAAATAACACACAATTTGCGTCCATATGAAATACTCTGGGTTCTCTGCATTATCCTTCTAAATCGAGATATGATTATATGGAAACGAAAGGATTTTCTTTTGGGACTCGAAAATCTCTTTTCCGATGCATTATTCCTCCTATACTGCATCCCGCGCTCCCTCACATTGACGAATTAACACACAATTTGCGTCCATACGAAATACTCTGGGTTCCCTGCATTGTCCTTCTAAATCGTGATACGTTTCTACGGAAACGATAGGATTTTCTATTGGGAGTCGAGTATCTCTTTTCCGATGCATTATTCCTCCTTTACTGCATCCCTCGCTCCTTCACATTGACGAATTAACACACAATTTGCGTCCATATGAAATACTCTGTGTTCCCTGCATTGTCCTTCTAAGTCGAGATACGTTTCTACGGAAACGGAAGGATTTTCTTTTGGGAGTCGAGTATCTCTTTGCCGATGTATTATTCCTCCTTTACTGCATCCCTCGCTCACTCACATTGACGAATTATATAACAATTTGCGTCCATATGAAATACACTGGGTTCCCTGCATTGTCTTTCTAAATCGAGATACGTTGCTACGGAAACGATAGGATTTTCTTTTGGGAGTCGAGTATCTCTTTACCGATGTATTATTCCTCCTTTACTGCATCCCTCGCTCCCTCACATTGACGAATTAACACACAATTTGCGTCCATATGACATACTCTGGGTTCAATGCCGTCTCCTTCAAAATCGAGATACGTTTCTACGGAAACGATAGGATTTTCTTTTGGGAGTCGAGTATCTCTTTTCCGATACATTATTCTTCCTTTAAAGCATTCCTCGCTCCCTCACATTGACGAATTAACACACAATTTGCGTCCATATGAAATACTCTGGGTTCCCTGTATTGTCCTTCTAAGTCCAGATACGTTTCCACGGAAACGGCAAGATTTTCTTTTGGGAGTCGAGTATCTCTTTACCGATGTATTATTCCTCCTTTACTGCATCCCTCGCTCCCTCACATTGACGAATTAACACACAATTTGCGTCCATATGAAATACACTGCGTTCCCTTCGTTGTCCTTCTAAATCGAGATACGTTTCTACGGAAACGATAGGATGTTGTTTTGGGAGTCGAGTATCTCTTTTCCGATGCATTATTGCTCCTTTACTGCATCCCGCGCTCCCTCACATTGACGAATTAACACACAATTTGCGTCCATATGAAATACACTGCGTTCCCTTCATTGTCCTTCTAAATGGAGATACGTTTCTACGGAAACGATAGGATTTTCTTTTTGGAGTCGAGTATCTCTTTTTCGATGCATTATTCCTCCTTTACTGCATCCCTCGCTCCCTCACATTGACGAATTAACACAATTTGCGTCCATATGAAATACTCTGGGTTCCTGGCATTGTCCTTCTAAATCGAGATACGTTTCTATGGAAATGATAGGATTTTGTTTTGGGAGTCGAGTATCTCTTTTCAGATGTATTATACCTCCTTTACAGCATCCCTCGCTCCTTCACATTGACGAATTAACAAACAATTTGCTTCCATATGAAGTACTCTGGGTTCCCTGCCATGTCCTTGTAAATCGCGATACGTATCTACGGAAACGATATAATTTTCTTTTGGGATTTGAGTATCTCTTTTCCGATGCATTATTCCTCCTTTAATGCATCTCGCGCTCCCTCACATTGACGAATTATATAACAATTTGCGTCCATATGAAATACTCTGGGTTCGCTGCATTGTGTTTCTAAATCGAGATACGTTTCTACGGAAACGATAGGATTTTCTTTTGGGAGTCGAGTATCTCTTTACCGATGTATTATTCCTCTTTTACTGCATCCCTCGCTCCTTCACATTGACGAATTAACACACAATTAGCGTCCATATGAAATACTCTGTGTTCCCTGCATTGTCGTTCTAAATCGAGATACGTTTTTACGGAAACGATAGGATTTTCTTTTGGGAGTCGAGTATATCTGTTGCCATGCATTATTCCTCCTTTTCTGCATGCCTCGCTCCCTCACATTGTCGATTGAACACACATTTTGCGTCCATATAAAATACTCTGGGTTCCCTGCATTGACCTTCTAAATCGAGATACGTTTCTACGGAAACAAAGGATTTTCTTTTGGGAGTCGAGTATCTCTTTTCCGATGCATTATTCCGCCTTTACTGCATCCCTCGCTCCCTCACATTGACGAAATAACACACAATTTGCGTCCATATGAAATACTCTGGGTTCTCTGCATTATCCTTCTAAATCGAGATATCATTATATGGAAACGAATGGATTTTCTTTTGGGAGTCGAAAATCTCTTTTCCGATGCATTATTCCTCCTATACTGCATCCCGCGCTCCCTCACATTGACGAATTAACACACAATTTGCGTCCATACGAAATTCTCTGGGTTCCCTGCATTGTCCTTCTAAATCGTGATACGTTTCTACGGAAACGATAGGATTTTCTATTGGGAGTCGAGTATCTCTTTTCCGATGCATTATTCCTCCTTTACTGCATCCCTCGCTCCTTCACATTGACGAATTAACACACAATTTGCGTCCATATGAAATACTCTGTGTTCCCTGCATTGTCCTCCTAAGTCGAGATACGTTTCTACGGAAACGGAAGGATTTTCTTTTGGGAGTCGAGTATCTCTTTGCCGATGTATTATTCCTCCTTTACTGCATCCCTCGCTCACTCACATTGACGAATTATATAACAATTTGCGTCCATATGAAATACACTGGGTTCCCTGCATTGTCTTTCTAAATCGAGATACGTTTCTACGGAAACGATAGGATTTTCTTTTGGGAGTCGAGTATCTCTTTACCGATGTATTATTCCTCTTTTACTGCATCCCTCGCTCCCTCACATTGACGAATTAACACACAATTAGAGTCCATATGAAATACTCTGGGTTCCCTGCATTATCGTTCTAAATCGAGATACGTTTTTACGGAAACGATAGGATTTTCTTTTGGGAGTCGAGTATCTCTGTTGCCATGCATTATTCCTCCTTTTCTGCATGCCTCGCTCCCTCACATTGTCGATTGAACACACATTTTGCGTCCATATAAAATACTCTGGGTTCCCTGCATTGACCTTCTAAATCGAGATACGTTTCTACGGAAACAAAGGATTTTCTTTTGGGAGTCGAGTATCTCTTTTCCGATGCATTATTCCGCCTTTACTGCATACCTCGCTCCCTCACATTGACGAAATAACACACAATTTGCGTCCATATGAAATACTCTGGGTTCTCTGCATTATCCTTCTAAATCGAGATATGATTATATGGAAACGAAAGGATTTTCTTTTGGGAGTCGAAAATCTCTTTTCCGATGCATTATTCCTCATATACTGCATCACGCGCTCCCTCACATTGACGAATTAACACACAATTTGCGTCCATACGAAATACTCTGGGTTCCCTGCATTGTCCTTCTAAATCGTGATACGTTTCTACGGAAACGGAAGGATTTTCTTTTGGGAGTCGAGTATCTCTTTGCCGATGTATTATTCCTCCTTTACTGCATCCCTCGCTCACTCACATTGACGAATTATATAACAATTTGCGTCCATATGAAATACACTGGGTTCCCTGCATTGTCTTTCTAAATCGAGATATGATTATAAGGAAACGAAAGGATTTTCTTTTGGGAGTCGAAAATCTCTTTTCCGATGCATTATTCCTCCTATACTGCATCCCGCGCTCCCTCACATTGACGAATTAACACACAATTTGCGTCCATATGAAATACTCTGGGATCTCTGCATTATCCTTCTAAATCGAGATATGATTATATGGAAACGAAAGGATTTTCTTTTGGGACTCGAAAATCTCTTTTCCGATGCATTATTCCTCCTATACTGCATCCCGCGCTCCCTCACATTGACGAATTAACACACAATTTGCGTCCATACGAAATACTCTGGGTTCCCTGCATTGTCCTTCTAAATCGTGATACGTTTCTACGGAAACGATAGGATTTTCTATTGGGAGTCGAGTATCTCTTTGCCGATGTATTATTCCTCCTTTACTGCATCCCTCGCTCACTCACATTGACGAATTATATAACAATTTGCGTCCATATGAAATACACTGGGTTCCCTGCATTGTCTTTCTAAATCGAGATACGTTGCTACGGAAACGATAGGATTTTCTTTTGGGAGTCGAGTATCTCTTTACCGATGTATTATTCCTCCTTTACTGCATCCCTCGCTCCCTCACATTGACGAATTAACACACAATTTGCGTCCATATGACATACTCTGGGTTCAATGCCGTCTCCTTCAAAATCGAGATACGTTTCTACGGAAACAATAGGATTTTCTTTTGGGAGTCGAGTATCTCTTTTCCGATACATTATTCTTCCTTTAAAGCATTCCTCGCTCCCTCACATTGACGAATTAACACACAATTTGCGTCCATATGAAATACTCTGGGTTCCCTGTATTGTCCTTCTAAGTCCAGATACGTTTCCACGTAAACGGCAAGATTTTCTTTTGGGAGTCGAGTATCTCTTTACCGATGTATTATTCCTCCTTTACTGCATCCCTCGCTCCCTCACATTGACGAATTAACACACAATTTGCGTCCATATGAAATACACTGCGTTCCCTTCATTGTCCTTCTAAATCGAGATACATTTCTACGGAAACGATAAGATGTTGTTTTGGGACTCGAGTATCTCTTTTCCGATGCATTATTGCTCCTTTACTGCATCCCTCGCTCCCTCACATTGACGAATTAACACACAATTTGCGTCCATATGAAATACACTGCGTTCCCTCCATTGTCCTTCTAAATGGAGATACGTTTCTTCGGAAACGGAAGGATTTTCTTTTGGGAGTCGAGTATCTCTTTGCCGATGTATTATTCCTCCTTTACTGCATCCCTCGCTCACTCACATTGACGAAAATATAACAATTTGCGTCCATATGAAATACACTGGGTTCCCTGCATTGTCTTTCTAAATCGAGATACGTTGCTACGGAAACGATAGGATTTTCTTTTGGGAGTCGAGTATCTCTTTACCGATGTATTATTCCTCCTTTACTGCATCCCTCGCTCCCTCACATTGACGAATTATCACACAATTTGCGTCCATATGACATACTCTGGGTTCAATGCCGTCTCCTTCAAAATCGAGATACGTTTCTACGGAAACAATAGGATTTTCTTTTGGGAGTCGAGTATCTCTTTTCCGATACATTATTCTTCCTTTAAAGCATTCCTCGCTCCCTCACATTGACGAATTAACACACAATTTGCGTCCATATGAAATACTCTGGGTTCCCTGTATTGTCCTTCTAAGTCCAGATACGTTTCCACGGAAACGGCAAGATTTTCTTTTGGGAGTCGAGTATCTCTTTACCGATGTATTTTTCCTCCTTTACTGCATCCCTCGCTCCCTCACATTGACGAATTAACACACAATTTGCGTCCATATGACATACACTGCGTTCCCTTCATTGTCCTTCTAAATCGAGATACGTTTCTACGGAAACGATAAGATGTTGTTTTGGGAGTCGAGTATCTCTTTTCCGATGCATTATTGCTCCTTTACTGCATCCCTCGCTCCCTCACATTGACGAATTAACACACAATTTGCATCCATATGAAATACACTGCGTTCCCTCCATTGTCCTTCTAAATGGAGATACGTTTCTACGGAAACGATAGGATTTTCTTTTTGGAGTCGAGTATCTCTTTTTCGATGCATTATTCCTCCTTTACTGCATCCCTCGCTCCCTCACATTGACGAATTAACACACAATTTGCGTCCATATGAAATACTCTGGGTTCCTGGCATTGTCCTTCTAAATCGAGATACGTTTCTATGGAAATGATAGGATTTTGTTTTGGGAGTCGAGTATCTCTTTTCAGATGTATTATACCTCCTTTACAGCATCCCTCGCTCCTTCACATTGACGAATTAACAAACAATTTGCTTCCATATGAAGTACTCTGGGTTCCCTGCCATGTCCTTGTAAATCGCGATACGTATCTACGGAAACGATATAATTTTCTTTTGGGATTTGAGTATCTCTTTTCCGATGCATTATTCCTCCTTTAATGCATCTCGCGCTCCCTCACATTGACGAATTATATAACAATTTGCGTCCATATGAAATACTCTGGGTTCCCTGCATTGTGTTTCTAAATCGAGATACGTTTCTACGGAATCGATAGGATTTTCTTTTGGGAGTCGAGTATCTCTTTACCGATGTATTATTCCTCTTTTACTGCATCCCTCGCTCCTTCACATTGACGAATTAACACACAATTAGCGTCCATATGAAATACTCTGTTCCCTGCATTGTCGTTCTAAATCGAGATACGTTTTTACGGAAACGATAGGATTTTCTTTTGGGAGTCGAGTATATCTGTTGCCATGCATTATTCCTCCTTTTCTGCATGCCTCGCTCCCTCACATTGTCGATTGAACACACATTTTGCGTCCATATAAAATACTCTGGGTTCCCTGCATTGACCTTCTAAATCGAGATACGTTTCTACGGAAACAAAGGATTTTCTTTTGGGAGTCGAGTATCTCTTTTCCGATGCATTATTCCGCCTTTACTGCATCCCTCGCTCCCTCACATTGACGAAATAACACACAATTTGCGTCCATATGAAATACTCTGGGTTCTCTGCATTATCCTTCTAAATCGAGATATCATTATATGGAAACGAATGGATTTTCTTTTGGGAGTCGAGTATCTCTTTACCGCTGTACTATTCCTCCTTTACTGCATCCCTCGCTCCCTCACATTAACGAATTAACACACAATTTGCGTCTATATGACATACTCTGGATTCAATGCCGTCTCCTTCAAAATCGAGATACGTTTCTACGGAAACGATAGGATTTTCTTTTGGGAGTCGAGTATCTCTTTTCCGATACATTATTCTTCCTTTAAAGCATTCCTCGCTCCCTCAAATTGACGAATTAACACACAATTTGCGTCCATATGAAATACTCTGGGTTCCCTGTATTGTCCTTCTAAGTCCAGATACGTTTCCACGGAAACGGCAAGATTTTCTTTTGGGAGTCGAGTATCTCTTTACCGATGTATTATTCCTCCTTTACTGCATCCCTCGCTCCCTCACATTGACGAATTAACACACAATTTGCGTCCATATGAAATACACTGCGTTCCCTTCATTGTCCTTCTAAATCGAGATACGTTTCTACGGAAACGATAGGATGTTGTTTTGGGAGTCGAGTATCTCTTTTCCGATGCATTATTCCTCCTTTACTGCATCCCTCGCTCCCTCACATTGACGAATTAACACACAATTTGCGTCCATATGAAATACACTGCGTTCCCTTCATTGTCCTTCTAAATGGAGATACGTTTCTACGGAAACGATAGGATTTTCTTTTTGGAGTCGAGTATCTCTTTTTCGATGCATTATTCCTCCTTTACTGCATCCCTCGCTCCCTCACATTGACGAATTAACACAATTTGCGTCCATATGAAATACTCTGGGTTCCTGGCATTGTCCTTCTAAATCGAGATACGTTTCTATGGAAATGATAGGATTTTGTTTTGGGAGTCGAGTATCTCTTTTCAGATGTATTATACCTCCTTTACAGCATCCCTCGCTCCTTCACATTGACGAATTAACAAACAATTTGCTTCCATATGAAGTACTCTGGGTTCCCTGCCATGTCCTTGTAAATCGCGATACGTATCTACGGAAACGATATAATTTTCTTTTGGGATTTGAGTATCTCTTTTCCGATGCATTATTCCTCCTTTAATGCATCTCGCGCTCCCTCACATTGACGAATTATATAACAATTTGCGTCCATATGAAATACTCTGGGTTCGCTGCATTGTGTTTCTAAATCGAGATACGTTTCTACGGAAACGATAGGATTTTCTTTTGGGAGTCGAGTATCTCTTTACCGATGTATTATTCCTCTTTTACTGCATCCCTCGCTCCTTGACATTGACGAATTAACACACAATTAGCGTCCATATGAAATACTCTGTGTTCCCTGCATTGTCGTTCTAAATCGAGATACGTTTTTACGGAAACGATAGGATTTTCTTTTGGGAGTCGAGTATATCTGTTGCCATGCATTATTCCTCCTTTTCTGCATGCCTCGCTCCCTCACATTGTCGATTGAACACACATTTTGCGTCCATATAAAATACTCTGGGTTCCCTGCATTGACCTTCTAAATCGAGATACGTTTCTACGGAAACAAAGGATTTTCTTTTGGGAGTCGAGTATCTCTTTTCCGATGCATTATTCCGCCTTTACTGCATCCCTCGCTCCCTCACATTGACGAAATAACACACAATTTGCGTCCATATGAAATACTCTGGGTTCTCTGCATTATCCTTCTAAATCGAGATATCATTATATGGAAACGAATGGATTTTCTTTTGGGAGTCGAAAATCTCTTTTCCGATGCATTATTCCTCCTATACTGCATCCCGCGCTCCCTCACATTGACGAATTAACACACAATTTGCGTCCATACGAAATTCTCTGGGTTCCCTGCATTGTCCTTCTAAATCGTGATACGTTTCTACGGAAACGATAGGATTTTCTATTGGGAGTCGAGTATCTCTTTTCCGATGCATTATTCCTCCTTTACTGCATCCCTCGCTCCTTCACATTGACGAATTAACACACAATTTGCGTCCATATGAAATACTCTGTGTTCCCTGCATTGTCCTTCTAAGTCGAGATACGTTTCTACGGAAACGGAAGGATTTTCTTTTGGGAGTCGAGTATCTCTTTGCCGATGTATTATTCCTCCTTTACTGCATCCCTCGCTCACTCACATTGACGAATTATATAACAATTTGCGTCCATATGAAATACACTGGGTTCCCTGCATTGTCTTTCTAAATCGAGATACGTTTCTACGGAAACGATAGGATTTTCTTTTGGGAGTCGAGTATCTCTTTACCGATGTATTATTCCTCTTTTACTGCATCCCTCGCTCCCTCACATTGACGAATTAACACACAATTAGAGTCCATATGAAATACTCTGGGTTCCCTGCATTATCGTTCTAAATCGAGATACGTTTTTACGGAAACGATAGGATTTTCTTTTGGGAGTCGAGTATCTCTGTTGCCATGCATTATTCCTCCTTTTCTGCATGCCTCGCTCCCTCACATTGTCGATTGAACACACATTTTGCGTCCATATAAAATACTCTGGGTTCCCTGCATTGACCTTCTAAATCGAGATACGTTTCTACGGAAACAAAGGATTTTCTTTTGGGAGTCGAGTATCTCTTTTCCGATGCATTATTCCGCCTTTACTGCATACCTCGCTCCCTCACATTGACGAAATAACACACAATTTGCGTCCATATGAAATACTCTGGGTTCTCTGCATTATCCTTCTAAATCGAGATATGATTATATGGAAACGAAAGGATTTTCTTTTGGGAGTCGAAAATCTCTTTTCCGATGCATTATTCCTCCTATACTGCATCACGCGCTCCCTCACATTGACGAATTAACACACAATTTGCGTCCATACGAAATACTCTGGGTTCCCTGCATTGTCCTTCTAAATCGTGATACGTTTCTACGGAAACGGAAGGATTTTCTTTTGGGAGTCGAGTATCTCTTTGCCGATGTATTATTCCTCCTTTACTGCATCCCTCGCTCACTCACATTGACGAATTATATAACAATTTGCGTCCATATGAAATACACTGGGTTCCCTGCATTGTCTTTCTAAATCGAGATATGATTATAAGGAAACGAAAGGATTTTCTTTTGGGAGTCGAAAATCTCTTTTCCGATGCATTATTCCTCCTATACTGCATCCCGCGCTCCCTCACATTGACGAATTAACACACAATTTGCGTCCATATGAAATACTCTGGGATCTCTGCATTATCGTTCTAAATCGAGATATGATTATATGGAAACGAAAGGATTTTCTTTTGGGACTCGAAAATCTCTTTTCCGATGCATTATTCCTCCTATACTGCATCCCGCGCTCCCTCACATTGACGAATTAACACACAATTTGCGTCCATACGAAATACTCTGGGTTCCCTGCATTGTCCTTCTAAATCGTGATACGTTTCTACGGAAACGATAGGATTTTCTATTGGGAGTCGAGTATCTCTTTTCCGATGCATTATTCCTCCTTTACTGCATCCCTCGCTCCTTCACATTGACGAATTAACACACAATTTGCGTCCATATGATATACTCTGTGTTCCCTGCATTGTCCTTCTAAGTCGAGAAACGTTTCTACGGAAACGGAAGGATTTTCTTTTGGGAGTCGAGTATCTCTTTGCCGATGTATTATTCCTCCTTTACTGCATCCCTCGCTCACTCACATTGACGAATTATATAACAATTTGCGTCCATATGAAATACACTGGGTTCCCTGCATTGTCTTTCTAAATCGAGATACGTTGCTACGGAAACGATAGGATTTTCTTTTGGGAGTCGAGTATCTCTTTACCGATGTATTATTCCTCCTTTACTGCATCCCTCGCTCCCTCACATTGACGAATTAACACACAATTTGCGTCCATATGACATACTCTGGGTTCAATGCCGTCTCCTTCAAAATCGAGATACGTTTCTACGGAAACAATAGGATTTTCTTTTGGGAGTCGAGTATCTCTTTTCCGATACATTATTCTTCCTTTAAAGCATTCCTCGCTCCCTCACATTGACGAATTAACACACAATTTGCGTCCATATGAAATACTCTGGGTTCCCTGTATTGTCCTTCTAAGTCCAGATACGTTTCCACGGAAACGGCAAGATTTTCTTTTGGGAGTCGAGTATCTCTTTACCGATGTATTATTCCTCCTTTACTGCATCCCTCGCTCCCTCACATTGACGAATTAACACACAATTTGCGTCCATATGAAATACACTGCGTTCCCTTCATTGTCCTTCTAAATCGAGATACATTTCTACGGAAACGATAAGATGTTGTTTTGGGACTCGAGTATCTCTTTTCCGATGCATTATTGCTCCTTTACTGCATCCCTCGCTCCCTCACATTGACGAATTAACACACAATTTGCGTCCATATGAAATACACTGCGTTCCCTCCATTGTCCTTCTAAATGGAGATACGTTTCTTCGGAAACGGAAGGATTTTCTTTTGGGAGTCGAGTATCTCTTTGCCGATGTATTATTCCTCCTTTACTGCATCCCTCGCTCACTCACATTGACGAAAATATAACAATTTGCGTCCATATGAAATACACTGGGTTCCCTGCATTGTCTTTCTAAATCGAGATACGTTGCTACGGAAACGATAGGATTTTCTTTTGGGAGTCGAGTATCTCTTTACCGATGTATTATTCCTCCTTTACTGCATCCCTCGCTCCCTCACATTGACGAATTATCACACAATTTGCGTCCATATGACATACTCTGGGTTCAATGCCGTCTCCTTCAAAATCGAGATACGTTTCTACGGAAACAATAGGATTTTCTTTTGGGAGTCGAGTATCTCTTTTCCGATACATTATTCTTCCTTTAAAGCATTCCTCGCTCCCTCACATTGACGAATTAACACACAATTTGCGTCCATATGAAATACTCTGGGTTCCCTGTATTGTCCTTCTAAGTCCAGATACGTTTCCACGGAAACGGCAAGATTTTCTTTTGGGAGTCGAGTATCTCTTTACCGATGTATTATTCCTCCTTTACTGCATCCCTCGCTCCCTCACATTGACGAATTAACACACAATTTGCGTCCATATGACATACACTGCGTTCCCTTCATTGTCCTTCTAAATCGAGATACGTTTCTACGGAAACGATAAGATGTTGTTTTGGGAGTCGAGTATCTCTTTTCCGATGCATTATTGCTCCTTTACTGCATCCCTCGCTCCCTCACATTGACGAATTAACACACAATTTGCATCCATATGAAATACACTGCGTTCCCTCCATTGTCCTTCTAAATGGAGATACGTTTCTACGGAAACGATAGGATTTTCTTTTTGGAGTCGAGTATCTCTTTTTCGATGCATTATTCCTCCTTTACTGCATCCCTCGCTCCCTCACATTGACGAATTAACACACAATTTGCGTCCATATGAAATATTCTGGGTTCCTGGCATTGTCCTTCTAAATCGAGATACGTTTCTATGGAAATGATAGGATTTTGTTTTGGGAGTCGAGTATCTCTTTTCAGATGTATTATACCTCCTTTACAGCATCCCTCGCTCCTTCACATTGACGAATTAACAAACAATTTGCTTCCATATGAAGTACTCTGGGTTCCCTGCCATGTCCTTGTAAATCGCGATACGTATCTACGGAAACGATATAATTTTCTTTTGGGATTTGAGTATCTCTTTTCCGATGCATTATTCCTCCTTTAATGCATCTCGCGCTCCCTCACATTGACGAATTATATAACGATTTGCGTCCATATGAAATACTCTGGGTTCGCTGCATTGTGTTTCTAAATCGAGATACGTTTCTACGGAATCGATAGGATTTTCTTTTGGGAGTCGAGTATCTCTTTACCGATGTATTATTCCTCTTTTACTGCATCCCTCGCTCCTTCACATTGACGAATTAACACACAATTAGCGTCCATATGAAATACTCTGTGTTCCCTGCATTGTCGTTCTAAATCGAGATACGTTTTTACGGAAACGATAGGATTTTCTTTTGGGAGTCGAGTATATCTGTTGCCATGCATTATTCCTCCTTTTCTGCATGCCTCGCTCCCTCACATTGTCGATTGAACACACATTTTGCGTCCATATAAAATACTCTGGGTTCCCTGCATTGACCTTCTAAATCGAGATACGTTTCTACGGAAACAAAGGATTTTCTTTTGGGAGTCGAGTATCTCTTTTCCGATGCATTATTCCGCCTTTACTGCATCCCTCGCTCCCTCACATTGACGAAATAACACACAATTTGCGTCCATATGAAATACTCTGGGTTCTCTGCATTATCCTTCTAAATCGAGATATCATTATATGGAAACGAATGGATTTTCTTTTGGGAGTCGAGTATCTCTTTACCGCTGTATTATTCCTCCTTTACTGCATCCCTCGCTCCCTCACATTAACGAATTAACACACAATTTGCGTCTATATGACATACTCTGGATTCAATGCCGTCTCCTTCAAAATCGAGATACGTTTCTACGGAAACGATAGGATTTTCTTTTGGGAGTCGAGTATCTCTTTTCCGATACATTATTCTTCCTTTAAAGCATTCCTCGCTCCCTCAAATTGACGAATTAACACACAATTTGCGTCCATATGAAATACTCTGGGTTCCCTGTATTGTCCTAAGTCCAGATACGTTTCCACGGAAACGGCAAGATTTTCTTTTGGGAGTCGAGTATCTCTTTACCGATGTATTATTCCTCCTTTACTGCATCCCTCGCTCCCTCACATTGACGAATTAACACACAATTTGCGTCCATATGAAATACACTGCGTTCCCTTCATTGTCCTTCTAAATCGAGATACGTTTCTACGGAAACGATAGGATGTTGTTTTGGGAGTCGAGTATCTCTTTTCCGATGCATTATTCCTCCTTTACTGCATCCCTCGCTCACTCACATTGACGAATTAACACACAATTTGCGTCCATATGAAATCCTCTGGGTTCCCTGCATTGTCTTTCCAAATCGAGATACGTTTCTACGGAAACGATAGGATTTTCTTTTGGGAGTCGAGTATCTCTTTTCCGATACATTATTCTTCCTTTAAAGCATTCCTCGCTCCCTCACATTGACGAATTAACTCACAATTTGCGTCCATATGAAATACTCTGGGTTCCCTGTATTGTCCTTCTAAGACCAGATACGTTTCCACGTAAACGGCAAGATTTTCTTTTGGGAGTCGAGTATCTCTTTACCGATGTATTATTCCTCCTTTACTGCATCCCTCGCTCCCTCACATTGACGAATTAACACAGAAACTGCGTCCATATGAAATACTCTGGTTTCCTTGCATTGTCTTTCTAAATCGAGATACGTTTCTACTGAAACGATAGCATTTTCTTTTGGGAGTCGAGTAACTCTTTTCCCATGCATTATTCCTCCTTTACTGCATCCCACGCTCCCTCACATTGACGAATTAACACACAATTTGCGTCCATATGAAATACACTGCGTTCCCTTCATTGTCCTTCTAAATCGAGATACGTTTCTACGGAAACGATAGGATGTTGTTTTGGGAGTCGAGTATCTCTTTTCCGATGCATTATTGCTCCTTTACTGCATCCCTCGATCCCTCACAATGACGAATTAACACACAATTTGCGTCCATATGAAATACTGTGTGTTCCCTGCATTGTCCTTCTAAGTCGAGATACGTTTCTACGGAAACGGAAGGATTTTCTTTTGGGAGTCGAGTATCTCTTTACCGATGTATTATTCCTCCTTTACTGCATCCCTCGCTCCCTCACATTGTCGAATTAACACATAATTTGCGTCGATATGAAATACTCTGGGTTCCTGGCATTGTCCTTCTAAATCGTGATACGTTTCTATGGAAACGATAGGATTTTCTTTTGGGAGTCGAGTATCTCTTTTCAGATGTATTATACCTCCTTTACCGCATCCCTCGCTCTTTCACATTGACGAATTAACAAACAATTTGCTTCCATATGAAGTACTCTGGGTTCCCTGCCATGTCCTTGTAAATCGAGAGACGTATCTACGGATACGATATAATTTTCTTTTGGGATTTGAGTATCTCTTTTCCGATGCATTATTCCTCCTTTACTGCATCTCGCGCTCCCTCACATTGACGAATTATATAACAATTTGCGTCCATATGAAATACTCTGGGTTCGCTGCATTGTGTTTCTAAATCGAGATACGTTTCTACGGAAACGATAGGATTTTCTTTTGGGAGTCGAGTATCTCTTTACCGATGTATTATTCCTCTTTTACTGCATCTTTCGCTCCCTCACATTGACGAATTAGCACACAATTAGCGTCCATATGAAATACTCTGGGTTCCCTGCATTGTCGTTCTAAATCGAGATACGTTTCTACGGAAACAAAGGATTTTCTTTTGGGAGTCGAGTATCTCTTTTCCGATGCATTATTCCACCTTTACTGCATCCCTCGCTCCCTCACATTGACGAAACAACACACAATTTGCGTCCATATGAAATACTCTGGGTTCTCTGCATTATCCTTATAAATCGAGATATGATTATATGGAAACGAAAGGATTTTCTTTTGGGAGTCGAAAATCTCTTTTCCGATGCATTATTCCTCCTATACTGCATCCCGCGCTCCTTCACATTGACGAATTAACACACAATTTGCGTCCATACGAAATACTTTGGGTTCCCTGCATTGTCCTTCTAAATCGTGATACGTTTCTACGGAAACGATAGGATTTTCGTTTGGGAGACGAGTATCTCTTTTCCGATGCATTATTCCTCCTTTACTGCATCCCTCGCTCCCTCACATTGACGAATTAACACACAATTTGCGTCCATATGAAATACTCTGCGTTCCCTGCATTGTCCTTCTAAATCGAGATACGTTTCTACGGAAACGATAGGATGTTGTTTTGGGAGTCGAGTATCTCTTTTCCGATGCATTATTCCTCCTTTACTGCATCCCTCGCTCCTTCACATTGACGAATTAACACACAATTTGCTTCCATATGAAATACTCTGTGTTCCCTGCATTGTCCTTCTAAGTCGAGATACGTTTCTACGGAAACGGAAGGATTTTCTTTTGGGAGTCGAGTATCTCTTTGCCGATGCATTATTCCTCCTTTACTGCATCCCTCGCTCCGTCACATTGACGAATTAACACACAATTTGCGTCCATATGAAATACTGTGTGTTCCCTGCATTGTCCTTCTAAGTCGAGATACGTTTCTACGGAAACGGAAGGATTTTCTTTTGGGAGTCGAGTATCTCTTTTCCGATGAATAATTCCTTCTTTACTGCATCCCTCGCTCACTCACATTGACGAATTATATAACAATTTGCGTCCATATGAAATACTCTGTGTTCCCTGCATTGTCTTTCTAAATCGAGATACGTTGTTACGGAAACGATAGGAATTTCTTTTGGGAGTCGAGTATCTCTTTACCGATGTAGTATTCCTCCTTTACTGCATCCCTCGCTCCCTCACATTGTCGAATTAACACACAATTTGCTTCCATATGAAATACTCTGGGTTGCCAGCATTGTCCTTCTAAATCGAGATACGTTTCTACGGAAACGATAGGATTTTCTTTTTGGAGTCGAGTATCTCTTTTTCGATGCATTATTCCTCCTTTACGGCATCCCTCGCTCCCTCACATTGACGAATTAACACTCAATTTGCGTCCATATGAAATACTCTGGGTTCCTGGCATTGTCCTTCTAAATCGAGATACGTTTCTATGGAAACGATAGGATTTTCTTTTGGGAGTCGAGTATCTCTTTTCAGATGTATTATACCTCCTTTACCGCATCCCTCGCTCCTTCACATTGACGAATTAACAAACAATTTGCTTCCATATGAAGTACTCTGGGTTCCCTGCCATGCCCTTGTAAATCGAGATACGTATCTACGGAAACGATATAATTTTCTTTTGGGATTTGAGTATCTCTTTTCCGATGCATTATTCCTCCTTTAATGCATCTCGCGCTCCCTCACATTGACGAATTATATAACAATTTGCGTCCATATGAAATACTCTGGGTTCGCTGCATTGTGTTTCTAAATCGAGATACGTTTCTACGGAATCGATAGGATTTTCTTTTGGGAGTCGAGTATCTCTTTACCGATGTATTATTCCTCTTTTACTGCATCCCTCGCTCCTTCACATTGACGAATTAACACACAATTAGCGTCCATATGAAATACTCTGTGTTCCCTGCATTGTCGTTCTAAATCGAGATACGTTTTTACGGAAACGATAGGATTTTCTTTTGGGAGTCGAGTATATCTGTTGCCATGCATTATTCCTCCTTTTCTGCATGCCTCGCTCCCTCACATTGTCGATTGAACACACATTTTGCGTCCATATAAAATACTCTGGGTTCCCTGCATTGACCTTCTAAATCGAGATACGTTTCTGCGGAAACAAAGGATTTTCTTTTGGGAGTCGAGTATCTCTTTTCCGATGCATTATTCCGCCTTTACTGCATCCCTCGCTCCCTCACATTGACGAAATAACACACAATTTGCGTCCATATGAAATACTCTGGGTTCTCTGCATTATCCTTCTAAATCGAGATATCATTATATGGAAACGAATGGATTTTCTTTTGGGAGTCGAGTATCTCTTTACCGCTGTATTATTCCTCCTTTACTGCATCCCTCGCTCCCTCACATTAACGAATTAACACACAATTTGCGTCTATATGACATACTCTGGATTCAATGCCGTCTCCTTCAAAATCGAGATACGTTTCTACGGAAACGATAGGATTTTCTTTTGGGAGTCGAGTATCTCTTTTCCGATACATTATTCTTCCTTTAAAGCATTCCTCGCTCCCTCAAATTGACGAATTAACACACAATTTGCGTCCATATGAAATACTCTGGGTTCCCTGTATTGTCCTTCTAAGTCCAGATACGTTTCCACGGAAACGGCAAGATTTTCTTTTGGGAGTCGAGTATCTCTTTACCGATGTATTATTCCTCCTTTACTGCATCCCTCGCTCCCTCACATTGACGAATTAACACACAATTTGCGTCCATATGAAATACACTGCGTTCCCTTCATTGTCCTTCTAAATCGAGATACGTTTCTACGGAAACGATAGGATGTTGTTTTGGGAGTCGAGTATCTCTTTTCCGATGCATTATTCCTCCTTTACTGCATCCCTCGCTCCCTCACATTGACGAATTAACACACAATTTGCGTCCATATGAAATCCTCTGGGTTCCCTGCATTGTCTTTCCAAATCGAGATACGTTTCTACGGAAACGATAGGATTTTCTTTTGGGAGTCGAGTATCTCTTTTCCGATACATTATTCTTCCTTTAAAGCATTCCTCGCTCCCTCACATTGACGAATTAACACACAATTTGCGTCCATATGAAATACTCTGGGTTCCCTGTATTGTCCTTCTAAGTCCAGATACGTTTCCACGTAAACGGCAAGATTTTCTTTTGGGAGTCGAGTATCTCTTTACCGATGTATTATTCCTCCTTTACTGCATCCCTCGCTCCCTCACATTGACGAATTAACACAGAAACTGCGTCCATATGAAATACTCTGGTTTCCTTGCATTGTCTTTCTAAATCGAGATACGTTTCTACTGAAACGATAGCATTTTCTTTTGGGAGTCGAGTAACTCTTTTCCCATGCATTATTCCTCCTTTACTGCATCCCACGCTCCCTCACATTGACGAATTAACACACAATTTGCGTCCATATGAAATACACTGCGTTCCCTTCATTGTCCTTCTAAATCGAGATACGTTTCTACGGAAACGATAGGATGTTGTTTTGGGAGTCGAGTATCTCTTTTCCGATGCATTATTGCTCCTTTACTGCATCCCTCGATCCCTCACAATGACGAATTAACACACAATTTGCGTCCATATGAAATACTGTGTGTTCCCTGCATTGTCCTTCTAAGTCGAGATACGTTTCTACGGAAACGGAAGGATTTTCTTTTGGGAGTCGAGTATCTCTTTACCGATGTATTATTCCTCCTTTACTGCATCCCTCGCTCCCTCACATTGTCGAATTAACACATAATTTGCGTCGATATGAAATACTCTGGGTTCCTGGCATTGTCCTTCTAAATCGTGATACGTTTCTATGGAAACGATAGGATTTTCTTTTGGGAGTCGAGTATCTCTTTTCAGATGTATTATACCTCCTTTACCGCATCCCTCGCTCTTTCACATTGACGAATTAACAAACAATTTGCTTCCATATGAAGTACTCTGGGTTCCCTGCCATGTCCTTGTAAATCGAGATACGTATCTACGGATACGATATAATTTTCTTTTGGGATTTGAGTATCTCTTTTCCGATGCATTATTCCTCCTTTACTGCATCTCGCGCTCCCTCACATTGACGAATTATATAACAATTTGCGTCCATATGAAATACTCTGGGTTCGCTGCATTGTGTTTCTAAATCGAGATACGTTTCTACGGAAACGATAGGATTTTCTTTTGGGAGTCGAGTATCTCTTTACCGATGTATTATTCCTCTTTTACTGCATCTTTCGCTCCCTCACATTGACGAATTAGCACACAATTAGCGTCCATATGAAATACTCTGGGTTCCCTGCATTGTCGTTCTAAATCGAGATACGTTTCTACGGAAACAAAGGATTTTCTTTTGGGAGTCGAGTATCTCTTTTCCGATGCATTATTCCACCTTTACTGCATCCCTCGCTCCCTCACATTGACGAAACAACACACAATTTGCGTCCATATGAAATACTCTGGGTTCTCTGCATTATCCTTATAAATCGAGATATGATTATATGGAAACGAAAGGATTTTCTTTTGGGAGTCGAAAATCTCTTTTCCGATGCATTATTCCTCCTATACTGCATCCCGCGCTCCTTCACATTGACGAATTAACACACAATTTGCGTCCATACGAAATACTTTGGGTTCCCTGCATTGTCCTTCTAAATCGTGATACGTTTCTACGGAAACGATAGGATTTTCGTTTGGGAGACGAGTATCTCTTTTCCGATGCATTATTCCTCCTTTACTGCATCCCTCGCTCCCTCACATTGACGAATTAACACACAATTTGCGTCCATATGAAATACTCTGCGTTCCCTGCATTGTCCTTCTAAATCGAGATACGTTTCTACGGAAACGATAGGATGTTGTTTTGGGAGTCGAGTATCTCTTTGCCGGTGCATTATTCCTCCTTTACTGCATCCCTCGCTCCGTCACATTGACGAATTAACACACAATTTGCGTCCATATGAAATACTGTGTGTTCCCTGCATTGTCCTTCTAAGTCGAGATACGTTTCTACGGAAACGGAAGGATTTTCTTTTGGGAGTCGAGTATCTCTTTTCCGATGAATAATTCCTTCTTTACTGCATCCCTCGCTCACTCACATTGACGAATTATATAACAATTTGCGTCCATATGAAATACTCTGTGTTCCCTGCATTGTCTTTCTAAATCGAGATACGTTGCTACGGAAACGATAGGAATTTCTTTTGGGAGTCGAGTATCTCTTTACCGATGTAGTATTCCTCCTTTACTGCATCCCTCGCTCCCTCACATTGTCGAATTAACACACAATTTGCTTCCATATGAAATACTCTGGGTTGCCAGCATTGTCCTTCTAAATCGAGATACGTTTCTACGGAAACGATAGGATTTTCTTTTTGGAGTCGAGTATCTCTTTTTCGATGCATTATTCCTCCTTTACGGCATCCCTCGCTCCCTCACATTGACGAATTAACACTCAATTTGCGTCCATATGAAATACTCTGGGTTCCTGGCATTGTCCTTCTAAATCGAGATACGTTTCTATGGAAACGATAGGATTTTCTTTTGGGAGTCGAGTATCTCTTTTCAGATGTATTATACCTCCTTTACCGCATCCCTCGCTCCTTCACATTGACGAATTAACAAACAATTTGCTTCCATATGAAGTATTCTGGGTTCCCTGCCATGCCCTTGTAAATCGAGATACGTATCTACGGAAACGATATAATTTTCTTTTGGGATTTGAGTATCTCTTTTCCGATGCATTATTCCTCCTTTACTGCATCTCGCGCTCCCTCACATTGACGAATTAGCACACAATTTGCGTCCATATGATATACTCTGGGATCCCTGCATTGTCATTCTAAATCGAGATACGTTTCTACGGAAACAATAGGATTTTCTCTTGGGAGTCGATTATCCCTTTTCCGATGCATTATTCCTCCTTTACTGCATACCTCGATCCCTCACATTGACGAATTAACACACAATTTGCGTCCATTCAAAATACTCTGGGTTCCCTGCATTGTCCTTCTAAATCGAGATACGTTTCTACGGAAACGATAGGATTTTCTTTTGGGAATCGAATATCTCTTTTCCGATGCATTATTCCTCCTTTACTGCATCCCTCGATCGCTCACATTGACGAATTAACACACAATTTGCGTCCATATGCAATACTCTGGGTTGCCAGCATTGTGCTTCTAAATCGAGCTACGTTTCGACGGAAACGATAGGATTTTCTTTTGGGAGTCGAGTATCTCTATTCCGATGCATTATTCCTCCTTACTGCATCCCTCGCTCCCTCACATTGACGAATTAACACACAATTTGCGTCCATATGATATACTCTGTGTTCCTTGCCATGTCCTTCTAAATCGAGATAGGTTTCTACGGAAACGATAGGATTTTCTTTTGGGATTCGAGTATCTTTTTTCCGATGCATTATTCCTCCTTTACTGCATCCCTCGCTCCCTCACATTGACGAATTAACACAGAATTTGCGTCCATATGAAATACTCTGGGTTCCATGCATTGTCCTCCTAAATCGAGATACGTTTCTACGGAAACCATAGGATTTTCTTTTTGGAGTCGAGTATCTCTTTTCCGATGCATTATTCCTCCTTTACTGCATCCCTCGCTCCCTCACATTGACAAATTAACACACAATTTGCGTCCATATCACATACTCTGGGTTCAATGCCGTGTCCCTCTAAATCGAGATACGTTTCTATGGAAACGATAGGATTTTCTTTTGGGAGTCGAGTATCTCTTTTCCGATGCATTATTGCTCCTTTACCGCATCCCTCGCTCCTTCACATTGACGAATTAAGAAACAATTTGCGTCCATATGAAGTACTCTGGGTTCCTTGCCATCTCCTTCAAAATCGAGATACGTATCTACGGAAACGATAGAGTTTTCTTATGGGATTTGAGTATTTCTTTTCCGATGCATTATTCCTCCTTTACTGCATCTCGTGCTCCCTCACATTGACGAATTAACACACAATTTGCGTCCATATGAAATACTCTGGGTTACTTGCAATGTCTTTCTAAATCGAGATACGTTTCTACTGAAACGATAGCATTTTCTTTTGGGAGTCGAGTAACTCTTTTCCCATGCATTATTCCTCCTTTACTGCATCCCTCGCTCCCTCACATTGGCGAATTAACACACAATTTGCGTCCATATGAAATACTCTGGGTTCCATGCATTGTCCTCCTAAATCGAGATACGTTTCTACGGAAACGATACGATTTTCTTTTTGGAGTCGAGTATCTCTTTTTCGAGGTATTATTCCTCCTTTACAGCATCCGTCGCTCCCTCACATTGACGAATTAACACACAATTTGCGTCCATATGACATACTCTGGGTTCAATGCCGTCTCCTTCTAAATCGAGATACGTTTCTGCGGAAACGATAGAATTTTCTTTTGGGAGTCGAGAATCTCTTTTCCGTTGCATTATTCCTCCTTTATTGCATTCCTCGCTCCCTCACATTGACGAATTAATACACAATTTGCGTCCATATGAAATACACTGGATTCCCTGCATTGTCCCTCTAAGTCGAGATACGTTCTTACGGAAGCGATAGGATTTTCCTTTGGGAGTCGAGTATCTCTTTTCCGATCCATTATTCTTCCTTTACTGCATCCCTAGCTCCCTCACATGGCCGAATTAACACACAATTTGCGTCCATATGAAATACTCTGGGTTCCATGCATTGTCCTTCTAAATCGAGATACGTTTCAAGGAAACGATAGGATTTTCGTTTTGGAGTCGAGTATCTCTTTTCCGATGCATTATTCCTCCTTTACTTCATCCCTCGCGTCCTCACATTGACGAATTAACACACAATTTGCGTCCATATGAAATACTCTGGGTTCCCTGCATTGTTCTTCTAAATCGAGATACGTTTCTACGGAAACGATAGGATTTTCTTATGGGAGTCGAGTATCCCTTTTCCGATGCATTATTCCTCCTTTACTTCAACCCTCGCTCCCTCACATTGACGAAATAACACACAATTTGCTTCCATATGAAGTACTCTGGGTTCCCTGTATTGTCCTTCTAAGTCCAGATACGTTTCCACGGAAACGGCAAGATTTTCTTTTGGGAGTCGAGTATCTCTTTACCGATGTATTATTCCTCCTTTACTGCATCCCTCGCTCCCTCACATTGACGAATTAACACACAATTTGCGTCCATATGAAATACACTGCGTTCCCTTCATTGTCCTTCTAAATCGAGATACGTTTCTACGGAAACGATAGGATGTTGTTTTGGGAGTCGAGTATCTCTTTTCCGATGCATTATTCCTCCTTTACTGCATCCCTCGCTCCTTCACATTGACGAATTAACACACAATTTGCGTCCATATGAAATACTCTGTGTTCCCTGCATTGTCCTTCTAAGTCGAGATACGTTTCTACGGAAACGGAAGGATTTTCTTTTGGGAGTCGAGTATCTCTTTGCCGATGCATTATTCCTCCTTTACTGCATCCCTCGCTCCGTCACATTGACGAATTAACACACAATTTGCGTCCATATGAAATACTGTGTGTTCCCTGCATTGTCCTTCTAAGTCGAGATACGTTTCTACGGAAACGGAAGGATTTTCTTTTGGGAGTCGAGTATCTCTTTTCCGATGAATAATTCCTTCTTTACTGCATCCCTCGCTCACTCACATTGACGAGTTATATAACAATTTGCGTCCATATGAAATACTCTGTGTTCCCTGCATTGTCTTTCTAAATCGAGATACGTTGCTACGGAAACGATAGGAATTTCTTTTGGGAGTCGAGTATCTCTTTACCGATGTAGTATTCCTCCTTTACTGCATCCCTCGCTCCCTCACATTGTCGAATTAACACACAATTTGCTTCCATATGAAATACTCTGGGTTGCCAGCATTGTCCTTCTAAATCGAGATACGTTTCTACGGAAACGATAGGATTTTCTTTTTGGAGTCGAGTATCTCTTTTTCGATGCATTATTCCTCCTTTACGGCATCCCTCGCTCCCTCACATTGACGAATTAACACTCAATTTGCGTCCATATGAAATACTCTGGGTTCCTGGCATTGTCCTTCTAAATCGAGATACGTTTCTATGGAAACGATAGGATTTTCTTTTGGGAGTCGAGTATCTCTTTTCAGATGTATTATACCTCCTTTACCGCATCCCTCGCTCCTTCACATTGACGAATTAACAAACAATTTGCTTCCATATGAAGTACTCTGGGTTCCCTGCCATGCCCTTGTAAATCGAGATACGTATCTACGGAAACGATATAATTTTCTTTTGGGATTTGAGTATCTCTTTTCCGATGCATTATTCCTCCTTTACTGCATCTCGCGCTCCCTCACATTGACGAATTAGCACACAATTTGCGTCCATATGAAATACTCTGGGATCCCTGCATTGTCATTCTAAATCGAGATACGTTTCTACGGAAACAATAGGATTTTCTCTTGGGAGTCGATTATCCCTTTTCCGATGCATTATTCCTCCTTTACTGCATACCTCGATCCCTCACATTGACGAATTAACACACAATTTGCGTCCATTCAAAATACTCTGGGTTCCCTGCATTGTCCTTCTAAATCGAGATACGTTTCTACGGAAACGATAGGATTTTCTTTTGGGAATCGAATATCTCTTTTCCGATGCATTATTCCTCCTTTACTGCATCCCTCGATCGCTCACATTGACGAATTAACACACAATTTGCGTCCATATGCAATACTCTGGGTTGCCAGCATTGTGCTTCTAAATCGAGATACGTTTCGACGGAAACGATAGGATTTTCTTTTGGGAGTCGGGTATCTCTATTCCGATGCATTATTCCTCCTTACTGCATCCCTCGCTCCCTCACATTGACGAATTAACACACAATTTGCGTCCATATGATATACTCTGTGTTCCTTGCCATGTCCTTCTAAATCGAGATAGGTTTCTACGGAAACAATAGGATTTTCTTTTGGGATTCGAGTATCTTTTTTCCGATGCATTATTCCTACTTTACTGCATCCCTCGCTCCCTCACATTGACGAATTAACACAGAATTTGCGTCCATATGAAATACTCTGGGTTCCATGCATTGTCCTCCTAAATCGAGATACGTTTCTACGGAAACCATAGGATTTTCTTTTTGGAGTCGAGTATCTCTTTTCCGATGCATTATTCCTCCTTTACTGCATCCCTCGCTCCCTCACATTGACAAATTAACACACAATTTGCGTCCATATCACATACTCTGGGTTCAATGCCGTGTCCCTCTAAATCGAGATACGTTACTACGGAAACGATAGGATTTTCTTTTGGGAGTCGAGTATTTCTTTTCCGATGCATTATTTCTCCTTTACTGGATCCCTCGCTACCTCACATTGACGAATTAACACACAATTTGCGTCCATATGAAATACTCTGGGTTCCCGGCATTGTCCTTCTAAATCGAGATACGTTTCTATGGAAACGATAGGATTTTCTTTTGGGAGTCGAGTATCTCTTTTCCGATGCATTATTGCTCCTTTACCGCATCCCTCGCTCCTTCACATTGACGAATTAAGAAACAATTTGCGTCCATATGAAGTACTCTGGGTTCCTTGCCATCTCCTTCAAAATCGAGATACGTATCTACGGAAACGATAGAATTTTCTTATGGGATTTGAGTATCTCTTTTCCGATGCATTATTCCTCCTTTACTGCATCTCGTGCTCCCTCACATTGACGAATTAACACACAATTTGCGTCCATATGAAATACTCTGGGTTACTTGCAATGTCTTTCTAAATCGAGATACGTTTCTACTGAAACGATAGCATTTTCTTTTGGGAGTCGAGTAACTCTTTTCCCATGCATTATTCCTCCTTTACTGCATCCCTCGCTCCCTCACATTGACGAATTAACACACAATTTGCGTCCATATGAAATACTCTGGGTTCCATGCATTGTCCTCCTAAATCGAGATACGTTTCTACGGAAACGATACGATTTTCTTTTTGGAGTCGAGTATCTCTTTTTCGAGGTATTATTCCTCCTTTACAGCATCCGTCGCTCCCTCACATTGACGAATTAACACACAATGTTCGTCCATATGACATACTCTGGGTTCAATGCCGTCTCCTTCTAAATCGAGATACGTTTCTGCGGAAACGATAGAATTTTCTTTTGGGAGTCGAGAATCTCTTTTCCGTTGCATTATTCCTCCTTTATTGCATTCCTCGCTCCCTCACATTGACGAATTAATACACAATTTGCGTCCATATGAAATACACTGGATTCCCTGCATTGTCCCTCTAAGTCGAGATACGTTCTTACGGAAGCGATAGGATTTTCCTTTGGGAGTCGAGTATCTCTTTTCCGATCCATTATTCTTCCTTTACTGCATCCCTAGCTCCCTCACATGGCCGAATTAACACACAATTTGCGTCCATATGAAATACTCTGGGTTCCATGCATTGTCCTTCTAAATCGAGATACGTTTCAAGGAAACGATAGGATTTTCGTTTTGGAGTCGAGTATCTCTTTTCCGATGCATTATTCCTCCTTTACTTCATCCCTCGCGTCCTCACATTGACGAATTAACACACAATTTGCGTCCATATGAAATACTCTGGGTTCCCTGCATTGTTCTTCTAAATCGAGATACGTTTCTACGGAAACGATAGGATTTTCTTATGGGAGTCGAGTATCCCTTTTCCGATGCATTATTCCTCCTTTACTTCATCCCTCGCTCCCTCACATTGACGAAATAACACACAATTTGCTTCCATATGAAGTACTCTGGGTTCCCTGTATTGTCCTTCTAAGTCCAGATACGTTTCCACGGAAACGGCAAGATTTTCTTTTGGGAGTCGAGTATCTCTTTACCGATGTATTATTCCTCCTTTACTGCATCCCTCGCTCCCTCACATTGACGAATTAACACACAATTTGCGTCCATATGAAATACACTGCGTTCCCTTCATTGTCCTTCTAAATCGAGATACGTTTCTACGGAAACGATAGGATGTTGTTTTGGGAGTCGAGTATCTCTTTTCCCATGCATTATTGCTCCTTTACTGCATCCCTCGCTCCCTCACATTGACGAATTAACACACAAATTGCGTCCATATGAAATACACTGCGTTCCCTTCATTGTCCTTCTAAATGGAGATACGTTTCTACGGAAACGATAGGATTTTCTTTTTGGAGTCGAGTATCTCTTTTTCGATGCATTATTCCTCCTTTACTGCATCCCTCGCTCCCTCACATTGACGAATTAACACAATTTGCGTCCATATGAAATACTCTGGGTTCCTGGCATTGTCCTTCTAAATCGAGATACGTTTCTATGGAAATGATAGGATTTTGTTTTGGGAGTCGAGTATCTCTTTTCAGATGTATTATACCTCCTTTACAGCATCCCTCGCTCCTTCACATTGACGAATTAACAAACAATTTGCTTCCATATGAAGTACTCTGGGTTCCCTGCCATGTCCTTGTAAATCGCGATACGTATCTACGGAAACGATATAATTTTCTTTTGGGATTTGAGTATCTCTTTTCCGATGCATTATTCCTCCTTTACTGCATCTCGCGCTCCCTCACATTGACGAATTATATAACAATTTGCGTCCATATGAAATACTCTGGGTTCGCTGCATTGTGTCTCTAAATCGAGATACGTTTCTACGGAAAAGATAGGATTTTCTTTTGGGAGTCGTGTATCTCTTTACCGATGTATTATTCCTCTTTTACTGCATCCCTCGCTCCCTCACATTGACGAATTAACACACAATTAGCGTCCATATGAAATACTCTGGGTTCCCTGCATTGTCGTTCTAAATCGAGATACGTTTTTACGGAAACGATAGGATTTACTTTTGGGAGTCGAGTATCTCTGTTGCCATGCATTATTCCTCCTTTTCTGCATGCCTCGCTCCCTCACATTGTCGATTGAACACACATTTTGCGTCCATATAAAATACTCTGGGTTCCCTGCATTGACCTTCTAAATCGAGATACGTTTCTACGGAAACAAAGGATTTTCTTTTGGGAGTCGAGTATCTCTTTTCCGATGCATTATTCCGCCTTTACTGCATACCTCGCTCCCTCACATTGACGAAATAACACACAATTTGCGTCCATATGAAATACTCTGGGTTCTCTGCATTATCCTTCTAAATCGAGATATGATTATATGGAAACGAAAGGATTTTCTTTTGGGAGTCGAAAATCTCTTTTCCGATGCATTATTCCTCCTATACTGCATCCCGCGCTCCCTCACATTGACGAATTAACACACAATTTGCGTCCATACGAAATACTCTGGGTTCCCTGCATTGTCCTTCTAAATCGTGATACGTTTCTACGGAAACGATAGGATTTTCTATTGGGAGTCGAGTATCTCTTTTCCGATGCATTATTCCTCCTTTACTGCATCCCTCGCTCCTTCACATTGACGAATTAACACACAATTTGCGTCCATATGAAATACTCTGTGTTCCCTGCATTGTCCTTCTAAGTCGAGATACGTTTCTACGGAAACGGAAGGATTTTCTTTTGGGAGTCGAGTATCTCTTTGCCGATGTATTATTCCTCCTTTACTGCATCCCTCGCTCACTCACATTGACGAATTATATAACAATTTGCGTCCATATGAAATACACTGGGTTCCCTGCATTGTCTTTCTAAATCGAGATATGATTATAAGGAAACGAAAGGATTTTCTTTTGGGAGTCGAAAATCTCTTTTCCGATGCATTATTCCTCCTATACTGCATCCCGCGCTCCCTCACATTGACGAATTAACACACAATTTGCGTCCATATGAAATACTCTGGGTTCTCTGCATTATCCTTCTAAATCGAGATATGATTATATGGAAACGAAAGGATTTTCTTTTGGGACTCGAAAATCTCTTTTCCGATGCATTATTCCTCCTATACTGCATCCCGCGCTCCCTCACATTGACGAATTAACACACAATTTGCGTCCATACGAAATACTCTGGGTTCCCTGCATTGTCCTTCTAAATCGTGATACGTTTCTACGGAAACGATAGGATTTTCTATTGGGAGTCGAGTATCTCTTTTCCGATGCATTATTCCTCCTTTACTGCATCCCTCGCTCCTTCACATTGACGAATTAACACACATTTTGCGTCCATATGAAATACTCTGTGTTCCCTGCATTGTCCTTCTAAGTCGAGATACGTTTCTACGGAAACGGAAGGATTTTCTTTTGGGAGTCGAGTATCTCTTTGCCGATGTATTATTCCTCCTTTACTGCATCCCTCGCTCACTCACATTGACGAATTATATAACAATTTGCGTCCATATGAAATACACTGGGTTCCCTGCATTGTCTTTCTAAATCGAGATACGTTGCTACGGAAACGATAGGATTTTCTTTTGGGAGTCGAGTATCTCTTTACCGATGTATTATTCCTCCTTTACTTTATCCCTCGCTCCCTCACATTGACGAATTAACACACAATTTGCGTCCATATGACATACTCTGGGTTCAATGCCGTCTCCTTCAAAATCGAGATACGTTTCTACGGAAACAATAGGATTTTCTTTTGGGAGTCGAGTATCTCTTTTCCGATACATTATTCTTCCTTTAAAGCATTCCTCGCTCCCTCACATTGACGAATTAACACACAATTTGCGTCCATATGAAATACTCTGGGTTCCCTGTATTGTCCTTCTAAGTCCAGATACGTTTCCACGGAAACGGCAAGATTTTCTTTTGGGAGTCGAGTATCTCTTTACCGATGTATTATTAATCCTTTACTGCATCCCTCGCTCCCTCACATTGACGAATTAACACACAATTTGCGTCCATATGAAATACTCTGAGTTCCCTGCATTGTCCTTCTAAGTCGAGATACGTTTCTACGGAAACGGAAGGATTTTCTTTTGGGAGTCGAGTATCTCTTTACCGATGTATTATTCCTCTTTTACTGCATCCCTCGCTCCCTCACATTGACGAATTAGCACACAATTAGCGTCCATATGAAATACTCTGGGTTCCCTGCATTGTCGTTCTAAATCGAGATACGTTTCTACGGAAACAAAGGATTTTCTTTTGGGAGTCGAGTATCTCTTTTCCGATGCATTATTCCACCTTTACTTCATCCCTCGCTCCCTCACATTGACGAAACAACACACAATTTGCGTCCATATGAAATACTCTGGGTTCTCTGCATTATCCTTATAAATCGAGATATGATTATATGGAAACGAAAGGATTTTCTTTTGGGAGTCGAAAATCTCTTTTCCGATGCATTATTCCTCCTATACTGCATCCCGCGCTCCTTCACATTGACGAATTAACACACAATTTGCGTCCATACGAAATACTTTGGGTTCCCTGCATTGTCCTTCTAAATCGAGATACGTTTCTACGGAAACGATAGGATTTTCTTTTTGGAGTCGAGTATCTCTTTTTCGATGCATTATTCCTCCTTTACGGCATCCCTCGCTCCCTCACATTGACGAATTAACACTCAATTTGCGTCCATATGAAATACTCTGGGTTCCCTGCATTGTCCTTCTAAGTCGAGATACGTTTCTACGGAAACGGAAGGATTTTCTTTTGGGAGTCGAGTATCTCTTTGCCGATGCATTATTCCTCCTTTACTGCATCCCTCGCTCCGTCACATTGACGAATTAACACACAATTTGCGTCCATATGAAATACTGTGTGTTCCCTGCATTGTCCTTCTAAGTCGAGATACGTTTCTACGGAAACGGAAGGATTTTCTTTTGGGAGTCGAGTATCTCTTTTCCAATGAATAATTCCTTCTTTACTGCATCCCTCGCTCACTCACATTGACGAATTATATAACAATTTGCGTCCATATGAAATACTCTGGGTTCCCTGCATTGTCTTTCTAAATCGAGATACGTTGCTACGGAAACGATAGGAATTTCTTTTGGGAGTCGAGTATCTCTTTACCGATGTAGTATTCCTCCTTTACTGCATCCCTCGCTCCCTCACATTGTCGAATTAACACACAATTTGCTTCCATATGAAATACTCTGGGTTGCCAGCATTGTCCTTCTAAATCGAGATACGTTTCTACGGAAACGATAGGATTTTCTTTTTGGAGTCGAGTATCTCTTTTTCGATGCATTATTCCTCCTTTACGGCATCCCTCGCTCCCTCACATTGACGAATTAACACTCAATTTGCGTCCATATGAAATACTCTGGGTTCCTGGCATTGTCCTTCTAAATCGAGATACGTTTCTATGGAAACGATAGGATTTTCTTTTGGGAGTCGAGTATCTCTTTTCAGATGTATTATACCTCCTTTACCGCATCCCTCGCTCCTTCACATTGACGAATTAACAAACAATTTGCTTCCATATGAAGTACTCTGGGTTCCCTGCCATGCCCTTGTAAATCGAGATACGTATCTACGGAAACGATATAATTTTCTTTTGGGATTTGAGTATCTCTTTTCCGATGCATTATTCCTCCTTTACTGCATCTCGCGCTCCCTCACATTGACGAATTAGCACACAATTTGCGTCCATATGAAATACTCTGGGATCCCTGCATTGTCATTCTAAATCGAGATACGTTTCTACGGAAACAATAGGATTTTCTCTTGGGAGTCGATTATCCCTTTTCCGATGCATTATTCCTCCTTTACTGCATACCTCGATCCCTCACATTGACGAATTAACACACAATTTGCGTCCATTCAAAATACTCTGGGTTCCCTGCATTGTCCTTCTAAATCGAGATACGTTTCTACAGAAACGATAGGATTTTCTTTTGGGAATCGAATATCTCTTTTCCGATGCATTATTCCTCCTTTACTGCATCCCTCGATCGCTCACATTGACGAATTAACACACAATTTGCGTCCATATGCAATACTCTGGGTTGCCAGCATTGTGCTTCTAAATCGAGATACGTTTCGACGGAAACGATAGGATTTTCTTTTGGGAGTCGAGTATCTCTATTCCGATGCATTATTCCTCCTTACTGCATCCCTCGCTCCCTCACATTGACGAATTAACACACAATTTGCGTCCATATGATATACTCTGTGTTCCTTGCCATGTCCTTCTAAATCGAGATAGGTTTCTACGGAAACGATAGGATTTTCTTTTGGGATTCGAGTATCTTTTTTCCGATGCATTATTCCTCCTTTACTGCATCCCTCGCTCCCTCACATTGACGAATTAACACAGAATTTGCGTCCATATGAAATACTCTGGGTTCCATGCATTGTCCTCCTAAATCGAGATACGTTTCTACGGAAACCATAGGATTTTCTTTTTGGAGTCGAGTATCTCTTTTCCGATGCATTATTCCTCCTTTACTGCATCCCTCGCTCCCTCACATTGACAAATTAACACACAATTTGCGTCCATATCACATACTCTGGGTTCAATGCCGTGTCCCTCTAAATCGAGATACGTTACTACGGAAACGATAGGATTTTCTTTTGGGAGTCGAGTATTTCTTTTCCGATGCATTATTTCTCCTTTACTGGATCCCTCGCTACCTCACATTGTCGAATTAACACACAATTTGCGTCCATATGAAATACTCTGGGTTCCCGGCATTGTCCTTCTAAATCGAGATACGTTTCTATGGAAACGATAGGATTTTCTTTTGGGAGTCGAGTATCTCTTTTCCGATGCATTATTGCTCCTTTACCGCATCCCTCGCTCCTTCACATTGACGAATTAAGAAACAATTTGCGTCCATATGAAGTACTCTGGGTTCCTTGCCATCTCCTTCAAAATCGAGATACGTATCTACGGAAACGATAGAATTTTCTTATGGGATTTGAGTATCTCTTTTCCGATGCATTATTCCTCCTTTACTGCATCTCGTGCTCCCTCACATTGACGAATTAACACACAATTTGCGTCCATATGAAATACTCTGGGTTACTTGCAATGTCTTTCTAATTCGAGATACGTTTCTACTGAAACGATAGCATTTTCTTTTGGGAGTCGAGTAACTCTTTTCCCATGCATTATTCCTCCTTTACTGCATCCCTCGCTCCCTCACATTGACGAATTAACACACAATTTGCGTCCATATGAAATACTCTGGGTTCCATGCATTGTCCACCTAAATCGAGATACGTTTCTACGGAAACGATACGATTTTCTTTTTGGAGTCGAGTATCTCTTTTTCGAGGTATTATTCCTCCTTTACAGCATCCGTCGCTCCCTCACATTGACGAATTAACACACAATTTGCGTCCATATGACATACTCTGGGTTCAATGCCGTCTCCTTCTAAATCGAGATACGTTTCTACGGAAACGATAGAATTTTCTTTTGGGAGTCGAGAATCTCTTTTCCGTTGCATTATTCCTCCTTTATTGCATTCCTCGCTCCCTCACATTGACGAATTAACACACAATTTGCGTCCATATGAAATACACTGGATTCCCTGCATTGTCCTTCTAAGTCGAGATAGGTTTCAACGGAAACGTCAGGATTTTCTTTTGGGAGTCGAGTATCTCTTTCCGATGAATTATTCCTCCTGTATAGCATCCCTCGCCCCCTCACATTGACGAATTAACACACAATTTGCGTCCATATGAAATACTCTTGGTTCCTTGCATTGTCTTTCTAAATCGAGATACGTTTCTACTGAATCGATAGCATTTTCTTTGGGGAGTCGAGTAACTCTTTTCCCATGCATTATTCCACCTTCACTGCATCCCTCGCTCCCTCACATTGACGAATTAATACACATTCCCGTCCATATGAAATACACTGCGTTCCCTGCATTGTCCTTCTAAATCGAGATACGTGTCTACGGAAACGATAGGATGTTGTTTTGGTAGTCGAGTATCTCTTTTCCGATGCATTATTCCTCCTTTACTGCATCCCTCGCTTCCTCACATTGACGAATTAACACACAATTTGCGTCCATATGAAATACTCTGAGTTCCCTGCATTGTCCTTCTAAGTCGAGATACGTTTCTACGGAAACGGAAGGATTTTCTTTTGGGAGTCGAGTATCTCTTTTCCGATGCATTATTCCTCCTTTACTGCATCCCTCGCTCACTCACATTGACGAATTATATAACAATTTGCGTCCATATGAAATACTCTGAGTTCCCTGCATTGTCTTTCTAAATCGAGATACTTTGCTACGGAAACGATAGGATGTTGTTTTGGGAGTCGGGTATCTCTTTACCGATGTATTATTCCTCCTTTACTGCGTCCCTCGCTCCCTCACATTGACGAATTAACACACAATTTGCGTCCATATGAAATACACTGGGTTCCATGCATTGTCCTCCTTAATCGAGATACGTTTCTATGGAAACGATAGGATTTTCATTTTGGAGTCGAGTATCTCTTTTCCGATGCATTTTTCCTCCTTTACTGCATCCCACGCTCCCTCACATTGACGAATTATCACACAATTTGCGTCCATATGAAATACTTTGGGTTCCATGCATTGTCCTCTTAAATCGAGATACGTTTCTACGGAAACGATTGGATTTTCTTTTTGGAGTCGAGTTTCTCTTTTTCGATGCATTATTCCTCCATTACTGCATCCCTCGCTCCCTCACATTGACGAATTAACACACAACTTGCGTCCATATGACATACTATGGGTTCAATGCCGTCTCCTTCTAAATCGAGATACGTTTCTATGGAAACGATAGGATTTTCTTTTGGGAGTCGAGTATCTCTTTTCCGATGCATTATTCCTCCTTTACCGCTTCCCTCGCACCATCACATTGCCGAATTAACAAACAATTTGCGTCCACATGAAGTACTATGGCTTCCCTGCCATCTCCTTCTAAATAGAGATACGTATCTACAGAAACCATAGAATTTTCTTTTCGGATTTCAGTATCTCTTTTCCGATGCATTATTCCTCCTTTATTGCATCCCTCGCCCCCTCACATTGACGAATTAACACACAATTTGCGTCCATATGACTTACTGTGGGTTCAATGCCGTCTCCTTCTAAATCGAGATACGTTTCTATGGAAACGATAGGATTTTCTTTTGGGAGTCGAGTATCTCTTTTCCAATGCATTATTCCTCCTTTACCGCTTCCCTCGCACCATCACATTGCCGAATTAACAAACAATTTGCGTCCACATGAAGTACTCTGGGTTCCCTGCCATCTCCTTCTAAATACAGATACGCATCTACAGAAACCATAGAATTTTCTTTTCGGATTTCAGTATCTCTTTTCCGATGCATTTTTCCTCCTTTACTGCATCCCACGCTCCCTCACATTGACGAATTAACACACAATTTGCGTCCATATGAAATACTTTGGGTTCCATGCATTGTCCTCCTACATCGAGATACGTCTCTACGGAAACGATTGGATTTTCTTTTTGGAGTCGAGTTTCTCTTTTTCGATGCATTATTCCTCCATTACTGCATCCCTCGCTCCCTCACATTGACGAATTAACACACAACTTGCGTCCATATGACATACTATGGGTTCAATGCCGTCTCCTTCTAAATCGAGATACGTTTCTATGGAAACGATAGGATTTTCTTTTGGGAGTCGAGTATCTCTTTTCCGATGCATTATTCCTCCTTTACCGCTTCCCTCGCACCATCACATTGCCGAATTAACAAACAATTTGCGTCCACATGAAGTACTATGGCTTCCCTGCCATCTCCTTCTAAATAGAGATACGTATCTACAGAAACCATAGAATTTTCTTTTCGGATTTCAGTATCTCTTTTCCGATGCATTATTCCTCCTTTATTGCATCCCTCGCCCCCTCACATTGACGAATTAACACACAATTTGCGTCCATATGACTTACTGTGGGTTCAATGCCGTCTCCTTCTAAATCGAGATACGTTTCTATGGAAACGATAGGATTTTCTTTTGGGAGTCGAGTATCTCTTTTCCAATGCATTATTCCTCCTTTACCGCTTCCCTCGCACCATCACATTGCCGAATTAACAAACAATTTGCGTCCACATGAAGTACTCTGGGTTCCCTGCCATCTCCTTCTAAATACAGATACGCATCTACAGAAACCATAGAATTTTCTTTTCGGATTTCAGTATCTCTTTTCCGATGCATTTTTCCTCCTTTACTGCATCCCACGCTCCCTCACATTGACGAATTAACACACAATTTGCGTCCATATGAAATACTTTGGGTTCCATGCATTGTCCTCCTACATCGAGATACGTCTCTACGGAAACGATTGGATTTTCTTTTTGGAGTCGAGTTTCTCTTTTTCGATGCATTATTCCTCCATTACTGCATCCCTCGCTCCCTCACATTGACGAATTAACACACAATTTGCGTCCATATGACATACTCTGGGTTCAATGCCGTCTCCTTCTAAATCGAGATACGTTTCTATGGAAACGATAGGATTTTCTTTTGGGAGTCGAGTATCTCTTTTCCGATGCATTATTCCTCCTTTACCGCTTCCCTCGCACCATCACATTGCCGAATTAACAAACAATTTGCGTCCACAAAAAGTACTCTGGGTTCCCTGCCATCTCCTTCTAAATCGAGATACGTATCTACAGAAACCATAGAATTTTCTTTTCGGATTTCAGTATCTCTTTTCCCATGCATTATTCCTCCTTTACTGCATCCCTCGCTCCTCACATTGACGAATTAACACACAATTTGCGTCCATACGAAATACTCTGGGTTTCCTGCATTGTCCTTCTAAATCGAGATACATTTCTGCGGAAACGATAGGATTTTCTTTTGGGAGTCGAATATCTCTTTTCCGATGCATTATTACTCCAATACAGCATCCCTCGCTCCCTCACATTGACGAATTAACACACAATTTGCGTCCTTATGAAGTACTCTGTGTTCCGTGCCATCTCCTTCTAACTCGAGATACGTTTCTACAGAAACGATAGGATTTTCTTTTGGGAGTCGAGTATCTCTTTTCCGCTGCATTATTCCTCCTTTACTTCATCCCTCGCTCCCTCACATTGACGAATTAACACACATATTGCGTCCATATGAAATACTCTGTGTTCCCTGCATTGTCCTTCTAAATCGAGATACGTTTCTACGGAAACGATAGGATTTTGTTTTGGGAGTCGAGTATCTCTTTTCCGACGCATTATTCCTCCTTTACTGCATCCCTCGCTCCCTCACATAGACGAATTAACACACAATTTGCGTCCCGATGAAATACTCTGGGTTCTCTGCATTGTCCTTCTAAATCGAGATACGTTTCTACGGAAACGATAGGATTTTGTTTTGGGAGTCGAGTATCGCTTTTCCGATGCATTATTCCTCCTTTACTGCATCCCTCGCTCCCTCACATAGACGAATTAACACACAATTTGCGTCCATATGAAATACTCTGGGTTCCCTGCATTGTCTTTCCAAATCGAGATACGTTTCTACGGAAACGATAGGATTTTCTTTTGGGAGTCGAGTATCTGTTGTCCGATGCATAATTCCTCCTTTACTGCATCCCTCGCTCCCTCACTTTGACGAATTAACAAACAATTTGCGTGCATATGTAGTATTCTGGGTTCCCTGCCATCTCTTTCTAAATCGAGATACGTTTCTACGGAAACGACAGAATTTCCTTTTGTGAGTCGAGTATCTCTTTTCCGATGCGTTATTCCTCCTATACTGCATCCCTCGCTCCATCACATTGACGAATTAACACACAATTTGCGTCCATATGAAATACTCTGGGATCCCTGCATTGTCCTTCTAAATCGAGATACGTTTCTACGGAAACGATAGGATTTTCTTTTGGGAGTCGAGTATCTCTTTTCCATGCATTATTCCTCCTTTACTGCATCCCTCGCTCTCTCACATTCACGATTTAATACACAATTTGCGTCCATACGAAATACTCTGGGTTCCCTGCATTGTCCTTCTAAATCGAGATACGTTTCTACAGAAACGATAGGATTTTCTTTTGGGAGTCGAGTATCTCTTTTCCGATGCATTATTCTTGCTCTACTGCATCCCTCACTCCCTCACATTGGCGAATTAACACACAATTTGAGTCCATATGAAATACTCTGGGTTCCCTGCATTGTCCTTCTAAATCGAGATACGTTTCAACGGAAAGGATAGAATTTTCTTTTGGGAGTCGAGTATCTCTTTTCCGAAGCATTATTCCTCCTTTACTGCATCCCTCGCTCCCTCACATTGACAAATTAACAGACAATTTGCGTCCATCTGAAATACCCTGGGTTCCCTGCATTATCCTTCTAAATCGAGATACGTTTCTACGGAAACGATAGGATTTTCTTTTGGGAGTCGAGTATCTCTTTTCCCATGCATTATTCCTCCTTTACTGCATGCCTCGTTCCCTCACATTGACGAATTAACACACAATTTGCGTCCATATGAAATACTCTGGGTTTCCTGCATTGTCCTTCGAAATCGAGATACGTTTCTGCGGAAACGATAGGATTTTCTTTTGGGAGTCGAATATCTCTTTTCCGATGCATTATTCCTCCTTTACTGCATCCCTCGCTCCTCACATTGACGAATTAACACACAATTTGCGTCCAAATGATATACTCTGGGTTTCCTGCATTGTCCTTCTAAATCAAGATACGTTTCTGCGGAAACGATAGGATTTTCTTTTGGGAGTCGAATATCTCTTTTCCGATGCATTATTCCTCCTTTACTGCATCCCTCGCTCCTCACATTGACGAATTAACACAGAATTTGCGTCCTTATGAAGTACTCTGTGTTCCCTGCCATCTCCTTCTAAATCGAGATACGTTTCTACAGAAACGATAGGATTTTCTTTTGGGAGTCGAGTATCATTTTTCCGCTGCATTATTCCTCCTTTACTTCATCCCTCGCCCCTCACATTGACGAATTAACACACATATTGCGTCCATATGAAATACTCTGTGTTCCCTGCATTGTCCTTCTAAATCGAGATACGTTTCCACGGAAACGATAGTATTTTCTTCTGGGTGTCGCATATCTCTTTTCCGATACATTATTCCTCCTTTACTGCATCCCTCGCTCCTCACATTGACGAACTAACACACAATTTGCGTCCATACGAAATACTCTGGGTTTCCTGCATTGTCCTTCTAAATCGAGATACGTTTCTGCGGAAACGATAGGATTTTCTTTTGGGAGTCGAATATCTCTTTTCCGATGCATTATTCCTCCTTTACTGCATCCCTCGCTCCTCACATTGACGAATTAACACACAATTTGCGTCCATACGAAATACTCTGGGTTTCCTGCATTGTCCTTCTAAATCGACATACGTTTCTTCGGAAACGATAGGATTTTCTTTTGGGAGTCGAATATCTCTTTTCCGATGCATTATTCCTCCAACACAGCATCCCTCGCTCCCTCACATTGACGAATTAACACACAATTTGCGTCCTTATGAAGTACTCTGTGTTCCCTGCCATCTCCTTCTAAATCGAGATACGTTTCTACAGAAACGATAGGATTTTCTTTTGGGAGTCGAGTATCTTTTTTCCGCTGCATTTTTCCTCCTTTACTGCATCCCACGCTCCCTCACATTGACGAATTAACACACAATTTGCGTCCATATGAAATACTTTGGGTTCCATGCCTTGTCCTCCTAAATCGAGATACGTTTCTATGGAAACGATTGGATTTTCTTTTTGGAGTCGAGTTTCTCTTTTTCGATGCATTATTCCTGCATTACTGCATCCCTCGGTCCCTCACATTGACGAATTAACACACAATTTGCGTCCATATGACATACTCTGGGTTCAATGCCGTCTCCTTCTAAATCGAGATACGTTTCTATGGAAACGATAGGATTTTCTTTTGGGAGTCGAGTATCTTTTTTCCGATGCATTATTCCTCCTTTACCGCTTCCCTCGCACCATCAGATTGCCGAATGAACAAACAATTTGCGTCCACATGAAGTACTCTGGGTTCCCTGCCATCTCCTTCTAAATTGAGATACGTATCTACAGAAACCATAGAATTTTCTTTTCGGATTTCAGTAGCTCTTTTCCGATGCATTTTTCCTCCTTTACTGCATCCCACGCTCCCTCACATTGACGAATTAACACACAATTTGCGTCCATATGAAATACTTTGGGTTCCATGCATTGTCCTCCTAAATCGAGATACGTTTCTACGGAAACGATTGGATTTTCTATTTGGAGTCGAGTTTCTCTTTTTCGATGCATTATTCCTCCATTACTGCATCCCTCGCTCCCTCACATTGACGAATTAACACACAATTTGCGTCCATATGACATACTCTGGGTTCAATGCCGTCTCCTTCTAAATCGAGATACGTTTCTATGGAAACGATAGGATTTTCTTTTGGGAGTCGAGTATCTCTTTTCCGATGCATTATTCCTCCTTTACCGCTTCCCTCGCACCATCACATTGCCGAATTAACAAACAATTTGCGTACACATGAAGTACTCTGGGTTCCCTGCCATCTCCTTCTAAATAGAGATACGTATCTACAGAAACCATAGAATTTTCTTTTCGGATTTCAGTATTTCTTTTCCGATGCATTATTCCTCCTTTACTGCATCCCTCGCTCCTCACATTGACGAATTAACACACAATTTGCGTCCATACGAAATTCTCTGGGTTTCCTGCATTGTCCTTCTAAATCGAGATACGTTTCTGCGGAAACGATAGGATTTCCTTTTGGGAGTCGAATATCTCTTTTTCGATGCATTATTCCTCCAATACAGCATCCCTCGCTCCCTCACATTGACGAATTAACACACAATTTGCGTCCTTATGAAGTACTCTGTGTTCCCTGCCATCTCCTTCTAAATCGAGATACGTTTCTACAGAAACGATAGGATTTTCTTTTGGGAGTCGAGTATCTCTTTTCCGATGCATTATTCCTCCTTTACTGCATCCCTCGCTCCCTCACACAGACGAATTAACACACAATTTGCGTCCATATGAAATGCTCTGGGTTCCCTGCATTGTCTTTCCAAATCGAGATACGTTTCTACGGAAACGATAGGATTTTCTTTTGGGTGTCGAGTATCTGTTGTCCGATGCATTATTCCTCCTTTACTAAGTCCCTCGCTACCTCACTTTGACGAATTAACACACAATTTGCGTCCATATGAAATACTCTGGGATCCCTGCATTGTCCTTCTAAATCGAGATACGTTTCTGCGGAAACGATTGGATTTCCTTACGGAGTCGAATATCTCTTTTTCGATGCATTATTCCTCCAATACAGCATCCCTCGCTCTCTCACATTGACGATTTAATACACAATTTGCGTCCATACGTAATACTCTGGGTTCCCTGCATTGTCCTTCTAAATCGAGATACGTTTCTACAGAAACGATAGGATTTTCTTTTGGGAGTCGAGTATCTCTTTTCCGATGCATTATTCTTGCTTTACTGCATCCCTCACTCCCTCACATTGGCGAATTAACACACAATTTGAGTCCATATGAAATACTCTGGGTTCCCTGCATTGTCCTTCTAAATCGAGATACGTTTCAACGGAGAGGATAGAATTTTCTTTTGGGAGTCGAGTATCTCTTTTCCGAAGCATTATTCCTCCTTTACTGCATCCCTGGCTCCTCACATTGACGAATTAACACACAATTTGCGTCCATACGAAATACTCTGGGTTTCCTGCATTGTCCTTCTAAATCGAGATACGTTTCTGCGGAAACGATTGGATTTCCTTAGGGAGTCGAATATCTCTTTTTCGATGCATTATTCCTCCAATACAGCATCCCTCGCTCTCTCACATTGACGAATTAACACACAATTTGCGTCCTTATGAAGTACTCTGTGTTCCCTGCCATCTCCTTCTAAATCGAGATACGTTTCTACAGAAACGATAGGATTTTCTTTTGGGAGTAGAGTATCTTTTTTCCGCTGCATTATTCCTCCTTTACTTCATCCCTCGCTCCCTCACATTGACGAATTAACACACATATTGCGTCCATATGAAATACACTGTGTTCCCTGCATTGTCCTTCTAAATCGAGATACGTTTCTACGGAAACGATGGGATTTTGTTTTGGGAGTCGAGTATCTCTTTTCCGACGCATTATTCCTCCTTTACTGCATCCCTCGCTCCCTCACATAGACGAATTAACACACAATTTGCGTCCCTATGAAATACTCTGGGTTCTCTGCATTGTCCTTCTAAATCGAGATACGTTTCTACGGAAACGATAGGATTTTCTTTTGGGAGTCGAGTATCTCTTTTCCGATGCATTATTCCTCCTTTACTGCATCCCTCGCTCCCTCACACAGACGAATTAACACACAATTTGCGTCCATATGAAATGCTCTGGGTTCCCTGCATTGTCTTTCCAAATCGAGATACGTTTCTACGGAAACGATAGGATTTTCTTTTGGGAGTCGAGTATCTGTTGTCCGATGCATTATTCCTCCTTTACTAAGTCCCTCGCTCCCTCACTTTGACGAATTAACACACAATTTGCGTCCATATGAAATACTCTGGGATCCCTGCATTGTCCTTCTAAATCGAGATACGTTTCTACGGAAACGATAGGATTTTCTTTTGGGAGTCGAGTATCTCTTTTCCCATGCATTATTCCTCCTTTACTGCATCCCTCGCTCCCTCACATTGGCGAATTAACACACAATTTGCGTCCATATGAAATACTCTGGGTTTCCTGCATTGTCCTTCTAAATCGAGATACGTTTCTGCGGAAACGATAGGATTTTCTTTTGGGAGTCGAATATCTCTTTTCCGATGCATTATTCCTCCTTTACTGCATCCCTCGCTCCTCACATTGACGAATTAACACACAATTTGCGTCCATACGAGATACTCTGGGTTTCCTGCATTGTCCTTCTAAATCGAGATACGTTTCTGCGGAAACGATAGGATTTTCTTTTGGGAGTCGAATATCTCTTTTCCGATGCATTATTCCTCCAATACAGCATCCCTCGCTCCCTCACATTGACGAATTAACACACAATTTGCGTCCATACGAGATACTATGGGTTTCCTGCATTGTCCCTCTAAATCGAGATACGTTTCTGCGGAAACGATAGGATTTTCTTTTTGGGAGTCGAATATCTCTTTTCCGATGCATTATTCCTCCAATACAGCATCCCTCGCTCCCTCACATTGGCGAATTAACACACAATTTGGGTCCATATGAAATACTCTGGGTTCCCTGCATTGTCCTTCTAAATCGAGATACGTTTCAACGGAAAGGATAGAATTTTCTTTTGGGAGTCGAGTATCTCTTTTCCGAAGCATTATTCCACCTTTACTGCATCCCTCGCTCCCTCACATTGACGAATTAACAGACAATTTGCGTCCATATGAAATACTCTGGGTTCCCTGCATTATCCTTCTAAATCGAGATACGTTTCTACGGAAACGATAGGATTTTCTTTTGGGAGTCGAGTATCTCTTTTCCCATGCATTATTCCTCCTTTACTGCATCCCTCGCTCCCTCACATTGGCGAATTAACACACAATTTGCGTCCATATGAAATACTCTGGGTTTCCTGCATTGTCCTTCTAAATCGAGATACGTTTCTGCGGAAACGATAGGATTTTCTTTTGGGAGTCGAATATCTCTTTTCCGATGCATTATTCCTCCTTTACTGCATCCCTCGCTCCTCACATTGACGAATTAACACACAATTTGCGTCCATACGAGATACTCTGGGTTTCCTGCATTGTCCTTCTAAATCGAGATACGTTTCTGCGGAAACGATAGGATTTTCTTTTGGGAGTCGAATATCTCTTTTCCGATGCATTATTCCTCCAATACAGCATCCCTCGCTCCCTCACATTGACGAATTAACACACAATTTGCGTCCATACGAGATACTCTGGGTTTCCTGCATTGTCCCTCTAAATCCAGATACGTTTCTGCGGAAACGATAGGATTTTCTTTTTGGGAGTCGAATATCTCTTTTCCGATGCATTATTCCTCCAATACAGCATCCCTCGCTCCCTCACATTGACGAATTAACACACAATTTGCGTCCTTATGAAGTACTCTGTGTTCCCTGCCATCTCCTTCTAAATCGAGATACGTTTCTACAGAAACGATAGGATTTTCTTTTGGGAGTAGAGTATCTTTTTTCCGCTGCATTATTCCTCCTTTACTTCATCCCTCGCTCCCTCACATTGACGAATTAACACACATATTGCGTCCATATGAAATACACTGTGTTCCCTGCATTGTCCTTCTAAATCGAGATACGTTTCTACGGAAACGATGGGATTTTGTTTTGGGAGTCGAGTATCTCTTTTCCGACGCATTATTCCTCCTTTACTGCATCCCTCGCTCCCTCACATAGACGAATTAACACACAATTTGCGTCCCTATGAAATACTCTGGGTTCTCTGCATTGTCCTTCTAAATCGAGATACGTTTCTACGGAAACGATAGGATTTTGTTTTGGGAGTCGAGTATCTCTTTTCCGATGCATTATTCCTCCTTTACTGCATCCCTCGCTCCCTCACACAGACGAATTAACACACAATTTGCGTCCATATGAAATGCTCTGGGTTCCCTGCATTGTCTTTCCAAATCGAGATACGGTTCTACGGAAACGATAGGATTTTCTTTTGGGAGTCGAGTATCTGTTGTCCGATGCATTATTCCTCCTTTACTAAGTCCCTCGCTCCCTCACTTTGACGAATTAACACACAATTTGCGTCCATATGAAATACTCTGGGATCCCTGCATTGTCCTTCTAAATCGAGATACGTTTCTACGGAAACGATAGGATTTTCTTTTGGGAGTCGAGGATCCCTTTTCCATGCATTATTCCTCAAATACAGCATCCCTCGCTCTCTCACATTGACGATTTAATACAGAATTTGCGTCCATACGAAATACTCTGGGTTCCCTGCATTGTCCTTCTAAATCGAGATACGTTTCTACAGAAACGATAGGATTTTCTTTTGGGAGTCGAGTATCTCTTTTCCGATGCATTATTCTTGCTTTACTGCATCCCTCACTCCCTCACATTGGCGAATTAACACACAATTTGGGTCCATATGAAATACTCTGGGTTCCCTGCATTGTCCTTCTAAATCGAGATACGTTTCAACGGAAAGGATAGAATTTTCTTTTGGGAGTCGAGTATCTCTTTTCCGAAGCATTATTCCTCCTTTACTGCATCCCTCGCTCCCTCACATTGACGAATTAACAGACAATTTGCGTCCATATGAAATACTCTGGGTTCCCTGCATTATCCTTCTAAATCGAGATACGTTTCTACGGAAACGATAGGATTTTCTTTTGGGAGTCGAGTATCTCTTTTCCCATGCATTATTCCTCCTTTACTGCATCCCTCGCTCCCTCACATTGGCGAATTAACACACAATTTGCGTCCATATGAAATACTCTGGGTTTCCTGCATTGTCCTTCTAAATCGAGATACGTTTCTGCGGAAACGATAGGATTTTCTTTTGGGAGTCGAATATCTCTTTTCCGATGCATTATTCCTCCTTTACTGCATCCCTCGCTCCTCACATTGACGAATTAACACACAATTTGCGTCCATACGAGATACTCTGGGTTTCCTGCATTGTCCTTCTAAATCGAGATACGTTTCTGCGGAAACGATAGGATTTTCTTTTGGGAGTCGAATATCTCTTTTCCGATGCATTATTCCTCCAATACAGCATCCCTCGCTCCCTCACATTGACGAATTAACACACAATTTGCGTCCATACGAGATACTATGGGTTTCCTGCATTGTCCCTCTAAATCGAGATACGTTTCTGCGGAAACGATAGGATTTTCTTTTTGGGAGTCGAATATCTCTTTTCCGATGCATTATTCCTCCAATACAGCATCCCTCGCTCCCTCACATTGGTGAATTAACACACAATTTGGGTCCATATGAAATACTCTGGGTTCCCTGCATTGTCCTTCTAAATCGAGATACGTTTCAACGGAAAGGATAGAATTTTCTTTTGGGAGTCGAGTATCTCTTTTCCGAAGCATTATTCCACCTTTACTGCATCCCTCGCTCCCTCACATTGACGAATTAACAGACAATTTGCGTCCATATGAAATACTCTGGGTTCCCTGCATTATCCTTCTAAATCGAGATACGTTTCTACGGAAACGATAGGATTTTCTTTTGGGAGTCGAGTATCTCTTTTCCCATGCATTATTCCTCCTTTACTGCATCCCTCGCTCCCTCACATTGGCGAATTAACACACAATTTGCGTCCATATGAAATACTCTGGGTTTCCTGCATTGTCCTTCTAAATCGAGATACGTTTCTGCGGAAACGATAGGATTTTCTTTTGGGAGTCGAATATCTCTTTTCCGATGCATTATTCCTCCTTTACTGCATCCCTCGCTCCTCACATTGACGAATTAACACACAATTTGCGTCCATACGAGATACTCTGGGTTTCCTGCATTGTCCTTCTAAATCGAGATACGTTTCTGCGGAAACGATAGGATTTTCTTTTGGGAGTCGAATATCTCTTTTCCGATGCATTATTCCTCCAATACAGCATCCCTCGCTCCCTCACATTGACGAATTAACACACAATTTGCGTCCATACGAGATACTCTGGGTTTCCTGCATTGTCCCTCTAAATCCAGATACGTTTCTGCGGAAACGATAGGATTTTCTTTTTGGGAGTCGAATATCTCTTTTCCGATGCATTATTCCTCCAATACAGCATCCCTCGCTCCCTCACATTGACGAATTAACACACAATTTGCGTCCTTATGAAGTACTCTGTGTTCCCTGCCATCTCCTTCTAAATCGAGATACGTTTCTACGGAAACGATAGGATTTTCTTTTGGGAGTCGAATATCTCTTTTCCGATGCATTATTCCTCCTTTACTGCATCCCTCGCTCTCTCACATTGACGAATTAACACACAATTTGCGTCCATACGAAATACTCTGGGTTTCCTGCATTGTCCTTCTAAATCAAGATACGTTTCTGCGGAAACGATAGGATTTTCTTTTGGGAGTCGAATATCTCTTTTCCGATGCATTATTCCTCCTTTACTGCATCCCTCGCTCCCTCACATTGACGAAATAACACACAATTTGCGTCCATATGAAATACTCTGGGTTTCCTGCATTGTCCTTCTAAATCGAGATACGTTTCTGCGGAAACGATAGGATTTTCTTTTGGGAGTCGAATATCTCTTTTCCGATGCATTATTCCTCCTTTACTGCATCCCTCGCTCCTCACATTGACGAATTAACACACAATTTGCGTCCATACGAGATACTCTGGGTTTCCTGCATTGTCCTTCTAAATCGAGATACGTTTCTGCAGAAACGATAGGATTTTCTTTTGGGAGTCGAATATCTCTTTTCCGATGCGTTATTCCTCCTATACTGCATCCCTCGCTCCCTCACATAGACGAATTAACACACAATTTGCGTCCATATGAAATACTCTGGGTTCACTGCATTGTCTTTCCAAATCGAGATACGTTTCTACGGAAACGATAGGATTTTCTTTTGGGAGTCGAGTATCTCTTTGCCATGCATTATTCCTCCAATACAGCATCCCTCGCTCTCTCACATTGACGATTTAATACACAATTTGCGTCCATACGAAATACTCTGGGTTCCCTGCATTGTCCTTCTAAATCGAGATACGTTTCTACAGAAACGATAGGATTTTCTTTTGGGAGTCGAGTATCTCTTTTCCGATGCACTATTCTTGCTTTACTGCATCCCTCACTCCCTCACATTGGCGAATTAACACACAATTTGAGTCCATATGAAATACTCTGGGTTCCCTGCATTGTCCTCCTAAATCGAGATACGTTTCAACGGAAAGGATAGAATTTTCTTTTGGGAGTCGAGTATCTCTTTTCCGAAGCATTATTCCTCCTTTACTGCATCCCTCGCTCCCTCACATTGACGAATTAACAGACAATTTGCGTCCATATGAAATACTCTGGGTTCCCTGCATTATCCTTCTAAATCGAGATACGTTTCTACGGAAACGATAGGATTTTCTTTTGGGAGTCGAGTATCTCTTTTCCCATGCATTATTCCTCCTTTACTGCATCCCTCGCTCCCTCACATTGGCGAATTAACACACAATTTGCGTCCATATGAAATACTCTGGGTTTCCTGCATTGTCCTTCTAAATCGAGATACGTTTCTGCGGAAACGATAGGATTTTCTTTTGGGAGTCGAATATCTCTTTTCCGATGCATTATTCCTCCTTTACTGCATCCCTCGCTCCTCACATTGACGAATTAACACACAATTTGCGTCCACACGAGATACTCTGGGTTTCCTGCATTGTCCTTCTAAATCGAGATACGTTTCTGCGGAAACGATAGGATTTTCTTTTGGGAGTCGAATATCTCTTTTCTGATGCATTATTCCTCCAATACAGCATCCCTCGCTCCCTCACATTGACGAATTAACACACAATTTACGTCCTTATTAAGTACTCTGTGTTCCCTGCCATCTCCTTCTAAATCGAGATACGTTTCTACGGAAACGATAGGATTTTCTTTTGGGAGTCGAATATCTCTTTTCCGATGCATTATTCCTCCTTTACTGCATCCCTCGCTCCTCACATTGACGAATTAACACACAATTTGCGTCCATACGAAGTACTCTGGGTTTCCTGCATTGTCCTTCTAAATCGAGATTCGTTTCTGCGGAAACGATAGGATTTTCTTTTGGGAGTCGAATATCTCTTTTCCGATGCATTATTCCTCCTTTACTGCATCCCTCGCTCCTCACATTGACGAATTAACACACAATTTGCGTCCATACGAAATACTCTGCGTTTCCTGCATTGTCCTTCTAAATCGAGATACGTTTCTGCGGAAACGATAGGATTTTCTTTTGGGAGTCGAATATCTCTTTTCCGATGCATTATTCCTCCTTTACTGCATCCCTCGCTCCTCACATTGACGAATTAACACACAATTTGCGTCCTTATGAAGTACTCTGTGTTCCCTGCCATCTCCTTCTAAATCGAGATACGTTTCTACAGAAACGATAGGATTTTCTTTTGGGAGTCGAGTATCTTTTTTCCGCTGCATTTTTCCTCCTTTACTGCATCCCACGCTCCCTCACATTGACGAATTAACACACAATTTTCGTCCATATGAAATACTTTGGGTTCCATGCATTGTCCTCCTAAATCGAGATACGTCTCTACGGAAACGATTGGATTTTCTTTTTGGAGTCGAGTTTCTCTTTTTCGATGCATTATTCCTCCATTACTGCATCCCTCGCTCCCTCACATTCACGAATTAACACACAATTTGCGTCCATATGACATACTCTGGGTTCAATGCCGTCTCCTTCTAAATCGAGATACGTTTCTATGGAAACGATAGGATTTTCTTTTGGGAGTCGAGTATCTCTTTTCCGATGCATTATTCCTCCTTTACCGCTTCCCTCGCACCATCACATTGCCGAATGAACAAACAATTTGCGTCCACATGAAGTACTCTGGGTTCCCTGCCATCTCCTTCTAAATTGAGATACGTATCTACAGAAACCATAGAATTTTCTTTTCGGATTTCAGTATCTCTTTTCCGATGCATTTTTCCTCCTTTACTGCATCCCACGCTCCCTCACATTGACGAATTAACACACAATTTGCGTCCATATGAAATACTTTGGGTTCCATGCATTGTCCTCCTAAATCGAGATACGTTTCTACGGAAACGATTGGATTTTCTTTTTGGAGTCGAGTTTATCTTTTCCGATGCTTTATTCCTCCATTACTGCATCCCTCGCTCCCTCACATTGACGAATTAACACACATTTTGCGTCCATATGACATACTCTGGGTTCAATACCGTCTCCTTCTAAATCGAGATACGTTTCTATGGAAACGATAGGATTTTCTTTTGGGAGTCGAGTATCTCTTTTCCGATGCATTATTCCTCCTTTACCGCTTCCCTCGCACCATCACATTGCCGAATTAACAAACAATTTGCGTACACATGAAGTACTCTGGTTTCCCTGCCATCTCCTTCTAAATTGAGATACGTATCTACAGAAACCATAGAATTTTCTTTTCGGATTTCAGTATCTCTTTTCCGATGCATTTTTCCTCCTTTACTGCATCCCTCGCTCCTCACATTGACGAATTAACACAGAATTTGCGTCCTTATGAAGTACTCTGTGTTCTCTGCCATCTCCTTCTAAATCGAGATACGTTTCTACAGAAACGATAGGATTTTTTTTTGGGAGTCGAGTAACTTTTTTCCGCTGCATTATTCCTCCTTTACCTCATCCCTCGCTCCCTCACATTGACGAATTAACACACATATTGCGTCCATATGAAATACTCTGTGTTCCCTCCATTGTCCTTCTACATCGAGATACGTTTCTACGGAAACGATAGGATTTTCTTTTGGGAGTCGAATATCTCTTTTCCGATGCATTATTCCTCCTTTACTGCATACCTCGCTCCCTCACATTGACGAATTAACAAGCAATTTGCGTGCATATGAAGTATTCTGGGTTCCCTGACATCTCCTTCTAAATCGAGATACGTTCTACCGAAACGATAGGATTTCCTTTTGTGAGTCGAGTATCTCTTTTCCGATGCGTTATTCCTCCTATACTGCATCCCTCGCTCCATCACATTGACTAATTAACACACAATTTGCGTCCATATGAAATACTCTGGGATCCCTGCATTGTCCTTCTAAATCGAGATACGTTTCTACGGAAACGATAGGATTTTCTTTTGGGAGTCGAGTATCTCCTTTCCATGCATTATTCCTCCTTTACTGCATCCCGCGCTCTCTCACATTGACTATTTAATACACAATTTGCGTCGATACGAAATACTCTGGGTTCCCTTGCGTTGTCCTTCTAAATCGAGATACGTTTCTACAGAAACGATAGGATTTTATTTTGGGAGTCGAGTATCTCTTTTCCGATGCATTATTCTTGCTTTACTGCATCCCTCACTCCCTCACATTGGCGAATTGACACACAATTTGAGTCCATTTGAAATACTCTGGGTTCCCTGCATTGTCCTTCTAAATCGAGATACGTTTCAACGGAAAGGATAGAATTTTCTTTTGGGAGTCGAGTATCTCTTTTCCGAAGCATTATTCCTCCTTCACTGCATCCCTCGCTCCCTCACATTGACGATTTAACAGACAATTTGCGTCCATATGAGATACTCTGGGTTCCCTGCATTATCCTTCTAAATCGAGATACGTTTCTACGGAAACGATAGGATTTTCTTTTGGGAGTCGAGTATCTCTTTTCCCATGCATTATTCCTCCTTTACTGCATCCCTCGCTCCCTCACATTGACGAATTAACACACAATTTGCGTCCATATGAAATACTCTGGGTTCCCTGCATTCTCCTTCTAAATCGAGATACGTTTCTACGGAAACGATGGGATTTTCTTTTGGTAGTCGAGTATCTCTTTTCCGATGCATTATTCCTCTTTTACTGCAATACTCGCTCCCACACATTGACGAATTAACACACAATTTGCGTCCATATGGAATAATCTGCGTTCCCTGCATTGTCCTTCTAATCGTGATACGTCTCTAAGGAAACGATAGGATTTTCGTTTGGGAGTCGAGTATCTCTTTTCCGATACATTATTCCTCCTTTACTGCATCCCTCGCTCCCTCACATTGACGAATTAACAAGCAATTTGCATGCATATGAAGTATTCTGGGTTCCCTGCCATCTCCTTCTAAATCGAGATACGTTTCCAAGGAAACGATATAATTTCCTTTTGTGAGTCGAGTATCTCTTTTCCGATGGATTATTCCTCCTTTATTGCATCCCTCGCCCCCTCACATTGACGAATTAACACACAATTTGCGTCCATATGAAATACTCTGGGTTCCCTGCATTGTCTTTTCAAATCGAGCTACGTTTCTACGGAAACGACAGAATTTCCTTTTGTGAGTCGAGTATCTATTTTCCGATGCGTTATTCCTCCTATACTGCATCCCTCGCTCCATCACATTGACGAATTAACACACAATTTGCGTCCATATGAAATACTCTGGGATCCCTGCATTGTCCTTCTAAATCGAGATACGTTTCTACGGAAACGATAGGATTTTCTTTTGGGAGTCGAGTATCTCTTTTCCATGCATTATTCCTCCTTTACTGCATCCCTCGCTCTCTCACATTGACGATTTAATACACAATTTGCGTCCATGCGAGATACTCTGGGTTCCCTGCATTGTCCTTCTAAATCGAGATACGTTTCTACGGAAACGATAGGATTTTCTTTTGGGAGTCGAGTATCTCTTTTCCGATGCATTATTCTTGCTTTACTGCATCCCTCACTCCCTCACATTGGCGAATTAACACACAATTTGAGTCCATATGAAATACTCTGGTTTCCCTGCATTGTCCTTCTAAATCGAGATACGTTTCAACGGAAAGGATAGAATTTTCTTTTATGAGTCGAGTATCTCTTTTCCGAAGCATTATTCCTCCTTTACTGCATCCCTCGCTCCCTCACATTGACGAATTAACAGATAATTTGCGTCCATATGAAATACTCTGGGTTCCCTGCATTATCCTTCTAAATCGAGATACGTTTCCACGGAAACGATAGGATTTTCTTTTGGGAGTCGAGTATCTCTTTTCCCATGCATTATTCCTCCTTTACTGCATCCCTCGCTCCCTCACATTGACGAATTAGCACACAATTTGCGTCCATATGAAATACTCTGGGTTCCCTGCATTGTCTTTCCAAATCGAGCTACGTTTCTACGGAAACGACAGAATTTCCTTTTGTGAGTCGAGTATCTCTTTTCCGATGCGTTATTCCTCCTATACTGCATCCCTCGCTCCATCACACTGACGAATTAACACACAATTTGCGTCCATATGAAATACTCTGGGATCCCTGCATTGTCCTTCTAAATCGAGATACGTTTCTACGGAAACGATAGGATTTTCTTTTGGGAGTCGAGTATCTCTTTTCCATGCATTATTCCTCCTTTACTGCATCCCTCGCTCTCTCACATTGACGATTTAATACACAATTTGCGTCCATGCGAAATACTCTGGGTTCCCTGCATTGTCCTTCTAAATCGAGATACGTTTCTACGGAAACGATAGGATTTTCTTTTGGGAGTCGAGTATCTCTTTTCCGATGCATTATTCTTGCTTTACTGCATCCCTCACTCCCTCACATTGGCGAATTAACACACAATTTGAGTCCATATGAAATACTCTGGGTTCCCTGCATTGTCCTTCTAAATCGAGATACGTTTCAACGGAAAGGATAGAATTTTCTTTTGGGAGTCGAGTATCTCTTTTCCGAAGCATTATTCCTCCTTTACTGCATCCCTCGCTCCCTCACATTGACGAATTAACAGACAATTTGCGTCCATATGAAATACTCTGGGTTCCCTGCATTATCCTTCTAAATCGAGATACGTTTCTACGGAAACGATAGGATTTTCTTTTGGGAGTCGAGTATCTCTTTTCCCATGCATTATTCCTCCTTTACTGCATCCCTCGCTCCCTCACATTGACGAATTAGCACACAATTTGCGTCCATATGAAATACTCTGGGTTCCCTGCATTGTCCTTCTAAATCGAGATACGTTTCTACGGAAACGATGGGATTTTCTTTTGGTAGTCGAGTATCTCTTTTCCGATGAAACGATAGGAGTTTCTTTTGGGAGTCGAGTATCTGTTGTCCGATGTATTATTCCTCCTTTACTGCATCCCTCGCTCCCTCACATTGACGAATTAACAAACAATTTGCGTGCATATGAAGTATTCTTGGTTCCCTGCATTGTCTTTCCAATTCGAGATACGTTTCTACGGAAACGATAGGATTTTCTTTTGGGAGTCGAGTATCTGTTGTCCGATGCATTATTCCTCCTTTACTGCATCTCTCGCTCCCTCACATTGACGAATTAACAAGCAATTTGCGTGCATATGAAGTATTCTGGGTTCCCTGCCATCTCCTTCTAAATCGAGATACGTTTCTACGGAATCGATAGGATTTTCTTTTGGGAGTCGAGTATCTGTTGTCGGATGCATTATTCCTCCAATTCAGCATCCTTCGCATCCTCACATTGACGAATTAACACACAATTTGCGTCCATATGAAATACTCTGGGTTCCCTACATTGTCTTTCCAAATCGAGATACGTTTCTACGGAAACGATAGGATTTTCTTTTGGGAGTCGAGTATCTCTTTTCCGACGCATTATTCCTCCTTTACTGCATCCCTCGCTCCCTCACATAGACGAATTAACACACAATTTGCGTCCCTATGAAATACTCTGGGTTCTCTGCATTGTCTTTCCAATTCGAGATACGTTTCTACGCAAACGATAGGATTTTCTTTTGGGAGTCGAGTATCTGTTGTCCGATGCATTATTCCTCCTTTACTGCATCCGTCGCTCCCTCAGATTGACGAATTAACAAACAATTTGCGTGCATATGAAGTACTCTGGGTTCCCTGCATTGTCTTTCCAATTCGAGATACGTTTCTACGGAAACGATAGGATTTTCTTTTGGGAGTCGAGTATCTGTTGTCCGATGCATTATTCCTCCTTTACTGCATCCCTCGCTCCCTCACATTGACGAATTAACAAACAATTTGCGTGCATATGAAGTATTCTGGGTTCCCTGCATTGTCTTTCCAATTCGAGATACGTTTCTACGGAAACGATAGGATTTTCTTTTGGGAGTCGAGTATCTGTTGTCCGATGCGTTATTCCTCCTTTACTGCATCTCTCGCTCCCTCACATTGACGAATTAACAAGCAATTTGCGTGCATATGAAGTATTCTGGGTTCCCTGCCATCTCCTTCTAAATCGAGATACGTTTCTAAGGAAACGATATAATTTCCTTTTGTGAGTCGAGTATCTCTTTTCCGATGCATTATTCCTCCCTTACTGCATCCCTCGCTCCCTCACATTGACGAATTAACAAACAATTTGCGTGTATATGAAGTATTCTGGGTTCCCTGCATTGTCTTTCCAATTTGAGATACGTTTCAACGGAAACGATAGGATTTTCTTTTGGGAGTCGAGTATCTGTTGTCCGATGCATTATTCCTCCTTTACTGCATCTCTCGCTCCCTCACATTGACGAATTAACAAGCAATTTGCGTGCATATGAAGTATTCTGGGTTCCCTGCCATCTCCTTCTAAATCGAGATACGTTTCTACGGAAACGATAGGACTTTCTTTTGGGAGTCGAGTATCTGTTGTCGGATGCGTTATTCCTCCAATACAGCATCCGTCGCTCCCTCACATTGACGAATTAACACACAATTTGCGTCCATATGAAATACTCTGGGTTCCCAGCATTGTCTTTCCAAATCGAGATACGTTTCTACGGAAACGATAGGATTTTCTTTTGGGAGTCGAGTATCTGTTGTCCGATGCATTATTCCTCCAATACAGCATCCCTCGCTCCCTCACATTGACGATTTAACACACAATTTGCGTCCTTATGAAGTACTCTGTGTTCCCTGCCATGTCCTTCTAAATCGAGATACGTTTCTACAGAAACGATAGGATTTTCTTTTGGGAGTCGAGTATCTTTTTTCCGCTGCATTATTCCTCTTTACTTCATCCCTCGCTCCCTCACATTGACGAATTAACACACATATTGCGTCCATATGAAATACTCTGTGTTCCCTGCATTGTCCTTCTAAATCGAGATACGTTTCTACGGAAACGATAGGATTTTCTTTTGGGAGTCGAGTATCTCTTTTCCGACGCATTATTCCTCCTTTACTGCATCCCTCGCTCCCTCACATAGACGAATTAACACACAATTTGCGTCCCTATGAAATACTCTGGGTTCTCTGCATTGTCTTTCCAATTCGAGATACGTTTCTACGCAAACGATAGGATATTCTGTTGGGAGTCGAGTATCTGTTGTCCGATGCATTATTCCTCCTTTACTGCATCCCTCGCTCCCTCATATTGACGAATTAACAAACAATTTGCGTGCATATGAAGTATTCTGGGTTCCCTGCATTGTCCTTCCAATTCGAGATACGTTTCTACGGAAACGATAGGATTTTCTTTTGGGAGTCGAGTATCTGTTGTCCGATGCATTATTCCTCCTTTCCTGCATCCCTCGCTCCATCACATTGACGAATTAATAAACAATTTGCGTGCATATGAAGTATTCTGGGTTCCCTGCATTGTCTTTCCAATTCGAGATACGTTTCTACGAAACGATAGGATTTTCTTTTGGGAGTCGAGTATCTGTTGTCCGATGCATTATTCCTCCTTTACTGCATCCCTCGCTCCCTCACATAGACGAATTAACACACAATTTGCGTCCCTATGAAATACTCTGGGTTCTCTGCACTGTCTTTCCAATTCGAGATACGTTTCTACGGAAACGATAGGATTTTCTTTTAGGAGTCGAGTATCTGTTGTCCGATGCATTATTCCTCCTTTACTGCATCCCTCGCTCCCTCACATTGACGAATTAACAAACAATTTGCGTGCATATGAAGTATTCTGGGTTCCCTGCATTGTCTTTCCAATTCGAGATACGTTTCTACGGAAACGATAGGATTTTCTTTTGGGAGTTGAGTATCTGTTGTCCGATGCATTATTCCTCCTTTACTGCATCCCTCGCTCCCTCACATTGACGAATTAACAAACAATTTGCGTGCATATGAAGTATTCTGGGTTCCCTGCATTGTCTTTCCAATTCGAGATACGTTTCTACGGAAACGATAGGATTTTCTTTTGGGAGTCGAGTATCTGTTGTCGGATGCATTATTCCTCCAATACAGCATCCCTCGCTCCCTCACATTGACGAATTAACACACAATTTGCGTCCATATGAAATACTCTGGGTTCCCTGCCTTGTCTTTCCAAATCGAGATACGTTTCTACGGAAACGATAGGATTTTCTTTTGGGAGTCGAGTATCTGTTGTCCGATGCATTATTCCTCCAATACAGCATCCCTCGCTCCCTCACATTGACGAATTAACACACAATTTTAGTCCTTATGAAGTACTCTGTGTTCCCTGCTATCTCCTTCTAAATCGAGATACGTTTCTACAGAAACGATAGGATTTTCTTTTGGGAGTCGAGTATCGTTTTTCCGCTGCATTTTTCCTCCTTTACTTCATCCCTCGCTCCCTCACATTGACGAATTAACACACATATTGCGTCCATATGAAATACTCTGTGTTCCCTGCATTGTCCTTCTAAATCGAGATACATTTCTACGGAAACGATAGGATTTTCTTTTGGGAGTCGAGTATCTCTTTTCCGACGCATTATTCCTCCTTTACTGCATCCCTCGCTCCCTCACATAGACGAATTAACACACAATTTGCGTCCCTGTGAAATACTCTGGGTTCTCTGCATTGTCCTTCTAAATCGAGATACGTTTCTACGGAAACGATAGGATTTTGTTTTGGGAGTCGAGTATCTCTTTTCCGGTGCATTATTCCTCCTTTACTGCATCCCTCGCTCCCTCACATAGACGAATTAACACACAATTTGCGTCCATATGAAATACTCTGGGTTCCCTGCATTGTCTTTCCAAATCGAGATACGTTTCTACGGAAACGATAGGATTTTCTTTTGGGAGTCGAGTATCTGTTGTCCGATGTATTATTCCTCCTTTACTGCATCCCTCGCTCCCTCACTTTGACGAATTAACAAACAATTTGCGTGCATATGTAGTATTCTGGGTTCCCTGCCATCTCTTTCTAAATCGAGATACGTTTTTACGGAAACGACAGAATTTCCTTTTGTGAGTCGAGTATCTCTTTTGCGATGCGTTATTCCTCCTATACTGTATCCCTCGCTCCATCACATTGACGAATTAACACACAGTTTGCGTCCATATGAAATACTCTTGGATCCCTGCATTGTCCTTCTAAATCGAGATACGTTTCTACGGAAACGATAGGATTTTCTTTTGGGAGTCGAGTATCTCTTTTCCGATGCATTATTCCTCCTTTGCTGCATCCCTCGCTCTCTCACATTGACGATTTAATACACAATTTGCGTCCATACGAAATACTCTGGGTTCCCTGCATTGTCCTTCTAAATCGAGATACGTTTCTACAGAAACGATAGGATTTTCTTTTGGGAGTCGAGTATCTTTTTTCCGCTGCATTATTCCTCTTTACTTCATCCCTCGCTCCCTCACATTGACGAATTAACACACATATTGCGTCCATATGAAATACTCTGTGTTCCCTGCATTGTCCTTCTAAATCGAGATACGTTTCTACGGAAACGATAGGATTTTCTTTTGGGAGTCGAGTATCTCTTTTCCGACGCATTATTCCTCCTTTACTGCATCCCTCGCTCCCTCACATAGACGAATTAACACACAATTTGCGTCCCTATGAAATACTCTGGGTTCTCTGCATTGTCTTTCCAATTCGAGATACGTTTATACGCAAACGATAGGATATTCTGTTGGCAGTCGAGTATCTGTTGTCCGATGCATTATTCCTCCTTTACTGCATCCCTCGCTCCCTCATATTGACGAATTAACAAACAATTTGCGTGCATATGAAGTATTCTGGGTTCCCTGCATTGTCCTTCCAATTCGAGATACGTTTCTACGGAAACGATAGGATTTTCTTTTGGGAGTCGAGTATCTGTTGTCCGATGCATTATTCCTCCTTTCCTGCATCCCTCGCTCCCTCACATTGACGAATTAATAAACAATTTGCGTGCATATGAAGTATTCTGGGTTCCCTGCATTGTCTTTCCAATTCGAGATACGTTTCTACGAAACGATAGGATTTTCTTTTGGGAGTCGAGTATCTGTTGTCCGATGCATTATTCCTCCTTTACTGCATCCCTCGCTCCCTCACATAGACGAATTAACACACAATTTGCGTCCCTATGAAATACTCTGGGTTCTCTGCACTGTCTTTCCAATTCGAGATACGTTTCTACGGAAACGATAGGATTTTCTTTTAGGAGTCGAGTATCTGTTGTCCGATGCATTATTCCTCCTTTACTGCATCCCTCGCTCCCTCACATTGACGAATTAACAAACAATTTGCGTGCATATGAAGTATTCTGGGTTCCCTGCATTGTCTTTCCAATTCGAGATACGTTTCTACGGAAACGATAGGATTTTCTTTTGGGAGTTGAGTATCTGTTGTCCGATGCATTATTCCTCCTTTACTGCATCCCTCGCTCCCTCACATTGACGAATTAACAAACAATTTGCGTGCATATGAAGTATTCTGGGTTCCCTGCATTGTCTTTCCAATTCGAGATACGTTTCTACGGAAACGATAGGATTTTCTTTTGGGAGTCGAGTATCTGTTGTCGGATGCATTATTCCTCCAATACAGCATCCCTCGCTCCCTCACATTGACGAATTAACACACAATTTGCGTCCATATGAAATACTCTGGGTTCCCTGCCTTGTCTTTCCAAATCGAGATACGTTTCTACGGAAACGATAGGATTTTCTTTTGGGAGTCGAGTATCTGTTGTCCGATGCATTATTCCTCCAATACAGCATCCCTCGCTCCCTCACATTGACGAATTAACACACAATTTTAGTCCTTATGAAGTACTCTGTGTTCCCTGCCATCTCCTTCTAAATCGAGATACGTTTCTACAGAAACGATAGGATTTTCTTTTGGGAGTCGAGTATCGTTTTTCCGCTGCATTTTTCCTCCTTTACTTCATCCCTCGCTCCCTCACATTGACGAATTAACACACATATTGCGTCCATATGAAATACTCTGTGTTCCCTGCATTGTCCTTCTAAATCGAGATACGTTTCTACGGAAACGATAGGATTTTCTTTTGGGAGTCGAGTATCTCTTTTCCGACGCATTATTCCTCCTTTACTGCATCCCTCGCTCCCTCACATAGACGAATTAACACACAATTTGCGTCCCTGTGAAATACTCTGGGTTCTCTGCATTGTCCTTCTAAATCGAGATACGTTTCTACGGAAACGATAGGATTTTGTTTTGGGAGTCGAGTATCTCTTTTCCGGTGCATTATTCCTCCTTTACTGCATCCCTCGCTCCCTCACATAGACGAATTAACACACAATTTGCGTCCATATGAAATACTCTGGGTTCCCTGCATTGTCTTTCCAAATCGAGATACGTTTCTACGGAAACGATAGGATTTTCTTTTGGGAGTCGAGTATCTGTTGTCCGATGTATTATTCCTCCTTTACTGCATCCCTCGCTCCCTCACTTTGACGAATTAACAAACAATTTGCGTGCATATGTAGTATTCTGGGTTCCCTGCCATCTCTTTCTAAATCGAGATACGTTTTTACGGAAACGACAGAATTTCCTTTTGTGAGTCGAGTATCTCTTTTGCGATGCGTTATTCCTCCTATACTGTATCCCTCGCTCCATCACATTGACGAATTAACACACAATTTGCGTCCATATGAAATACTCTTGGATCCCTGCATTGTCCTTCTAAATCGAGATACGTTTCTACGGAAACGATGGGATTTTCTTTTGGTAGTCGAGTATCTCTTTTCCGATTCATTATTCCTCCTTTACTGCATTACTCGCTCCCACACATTGACGAATTAACACACAATTTGCGTCCATATGGAATACTCTGGGTTCCCTGCATTGTCCTTCTATTCGTGATACGTCTCTACGGAAACGATAGGATTTTCGTTTGGGAGTCGAGTATCTGTTGTCCGATGCATTATTCCTCCTTTACTGCATCCCTCGCTCCCTCACATTGAGGAATTAACAAACAATTTGCGTGCATATGAAGTATTCTGGGTTCCCTGCATTGGCTTTCCAATTCGAGATACGTTTCTACGGAAGCGATATGATTTTCTTTTGGGAGTCAAGTATCTGTTGTCCGGTGCATTATTCCTCCTTTACTGCGTCTCTCGCTCCCTCACATTGACGAATTAACAAGCAATTTGCGTGCATATGAAGTATTCTGGGTTCCCTGCCATCTCCTTCTAAATCGAGATACGTTTCTAAGGAAACGATATAATTTCCTTTTGTGAGTCGAGTATCTCTTTTCCCATGCATTATTCCTCCTTTACTGCATCCCTCGCTCCCTCACATTGCCGAATTAACACACAATTTGCGTCCATATGAAATACTCTGGGTTCCCTGCATTGTCCTTCTAAATCGAGATACGTTTCTACGGAAACGATGGGATTTTCTTTTGGGAGCCGAGTATCTCTTTTCCGATGCATTATTCCTCCTTTACTGCATTACTCGCTCCCACACATTGACGAATTAACACACAATTTGCGTCCATATGGAATACTCTGGGTTCCCTGCATTGTCCTTCTATTCGTGATACGTCTCTACGGAAACGATAGGATTTTCTTTTGGGAGTCGAGTATCTGTTGTCTGCTGCATTATTCCTCCTTTACTGCGTCTCTCGCTCCCTCACGTTGACGAATTAACAAGCAATTTGCGTGCATATGAAGTATTCTGGGTTCCCTGCCATCTCCTTCTAAATCGAGATACGTTTCTAAGGAAACGATATAATTTCCTTTTGTGAGTCGAGTATCTCTTTTCCGATGCATTATTCCTCCTTTACTGCATCCCTCGCTCCCTGACATTGACGAATAAACACACAATTTGCGTCCATATGAAATACTCTGGGTTCCCTGCATTGTCTTTCCAATTAGAGATACTTTTCTACGGAAACGATAGGATTTTCTTTTGGGAGTCGAGTATCTGTTGTCGGATGCATTATTCCTCCAATACAGCATCCCTCGCTCCCTCACATTGACGAATTAACACACAATTTGCGTCCATATGAAATACTCTGGGTTCCCTGCATTGTCTTTCCAAATCGAGATACGTTACTACGGAAACGATAGGATTTTCTTTTGGAAGTCGAGTATCTGTTGTCCGATGCATTATTCCTCCAATACAGCATCCCTCGCTCCCTCACATTCACGAATTAACACACAATTTGCGTCCTTATGAAGTACTCTGTGTTCCCTGCCATCTCCTTCTAAATCGAGATACGTTTCTACAGAAACGATAGGATTTTCTTTTGGGAGTCGAGTATCTCTTTTCCGACGCATTATTCCTCCTTTACTGCATCCCTCGCTCCCTCACATAGACGAATTAACACACAATTTGCGTCCCTATGAAATAATCTGGGTTCTCTGCATTGTCTTTCCAATCCGAGATACGTTTCTACGCAAACGATAGGATTTTCTTTGGGGAGTCGAGTATCTGTTGTCCGATGCATTATTCCTCCTTTACTGCATCCCTCGCTCCCTCACATTGACGAATTAACAAACAATTTGCGTGCATATGAAGTATTCTGGGTTCCCTGCATTGTCTTTCCAATTGGAGATACGTTTCTACGGAAACGATAGGATTTTCTTTTGGGAGTCGAGTATCTGTTGTCCGATGCATTATTCCTCCTTTACTGCATCCCTCGCTCCCTCACATTGACGAATTAACAAGCAATTTGCGTGCATATGAAGTATTCTGGGTTCCCTGCCATCTCCTTCTAAATCGAGATACGTTTCTAAGGAAACGATATAATTTCCTTTTGTGAGTCGAGTATCTCTTTTCCCATGCATTATTCCTCCTTTACTGCATCCCTCGCTCCCTCACATTGACGAATTAACAAACAATTTGCGTGCATATGAAGTATTCTGGGTTCCCTGCATTGTCCTTCTAAATCGAGATACGTTTCTACGGAAACGATGGGATTTTCTTTTGGGAGCCGAGTATCTCTTTTCCGATGCATTATTCCTCCTTTACTGCATTACTCGCTCCCACACATTGACGAATTAACACACAATTTGCGTCCATAAGGAATACTCTGGGTTCCCTGCATTGTCCTTCTATTCGTTATACGTCTCTACGGAAACGATAGGATTTTCTTTTGGGAGTCGAGTATCTGTTGTCCGGTGCATTATTCCTCCTTTACTGCGTCTCTCGCTCCCTCACGTTGACGAATTAACAAGCAATTTTCGTGCATATGAAGTATTCTGGGTTCCCTGCCTTCTCCTTCTAAATCGAGATACGTTTCTAAGGAAACGATATAATTTCCTTTTGTGAGTCGAGTATCTTTTTTCCGATGCATTATTCCTCCTTTACTGCATCCCTCGCTCCCTGACATTGACGAATAAACACACAATTTGCGTCCATATGAAATACTCTGGGTTCCCTGCATTGTCTTTCCAATTAGAGATACGTTTCTACGGAAACGATAGGATTTTCTTTTGGGAGTCGAGTATCTGTTGTCGGATGCATTATTCCTCCAATACAGCATCCCTCGCTCCCTCACATTGACGAATTAACACACAATTTGCGTCCATATGAAATACTCTGGGTTCCCTGCATTGTCTTTCCAAATCGAGATACGTTTCTACGGAAACGATAGGATTTTCTTTTGGAAGTCGAGTATCTGTTGTCCGATGCATTATTCCTCCAATACAGCATCCCTCGCTCCCTCACATTCACGAATTAACACACAATTTGCGTCCTTATGAAGTACTCTGTGTTCCCTGCCATCTCCTTCTAAATCGAGATACGTTTCTACAGAAACGATAGGATTTTCTTTTGGGAGTCGAGTATCTCTTTTCCGACGCATTATTCCTCCTTTACTGCATCCCTCGCTCCCTCACATAGACGAATTAACACACAATTTGCGTCCCTATGAAATAATTTGGGTTCTCTGCATTGTCTTTCCAATTCGAGATACGTTTCTACGCAAACGTTAGGATTTTCTTTGGGGAGTCGAGTATCTGTTGTCCGATGCATTATTCCTCCTTTACTGCATCCCTCGCTCCCTCACATTGACGAATTAACAAACAATTTGCGTGCATATGAAGTATTCTGGGTTCCCTGCATTGTCTTTCCAACTCGAGATACGTTTCTACGGAAACGATAGGATTTTCTTTTGGGAGTCGAGTATCTGTTGTCCGATGCATTATTCCTCCTTTACTGCATCCCTCGCTCCCTCACATTGACGAATTAACAACCAATTTGCGTGCATATGAAGTATTCTGCGTTCCCTGCCATCTCCTTCTAAATCGAGATACGTTTCTAAGGAAACGATATAATTTCCTTTTGTGAGTCGAGTATCTCTTTTCCCATGCATTATTCCTCCTTTACTGCATCCCTCGCTCCCTCACATTGTCGAATTAACAAACAATTTGCGTGCATATGAAGTATTCTGGGTTCCCTGCATTGTCCTTCTAAATCGAGATACGTTTCTACGGAAACGATGGGATTTTCTTTTGGGAGCCGAGTATCTCTTTTCCGATGCATTATTCCTCCTTTACTGCATTACTCGCTCCCACACATTGACGAATTAACACACAATTTGCGTCCATATGGAATACTCTGGGTTCCCTGCATTGTCCTTCTATTCGTGATACGTCTCTACGGAAACGATAGGATTTTCTTTTGGGAGTCGAGTATCTATTGTCCGGTGCATTATTCCTCCTTTACTGCGTCTCTCGCTCCCTCACGTTGACGAATTAACAAGCAATTTGCGTGCATATGAAGTATTCTGGGTTCCCTGCCATCTCCTTCTAAATCGAGATACGTTTCTAAGGAAACGATATAATTTCCTTTTGTGAGTCGAGTATCTCTTTTCCGATGCATTATTCCTCCTTTACTGCATCCCTCGCTCCCTGACATTGACGAATAAACACACAATTTGCGTCCATATGAAATACTCTGGGTTCCCTGCATTGTCTTTCCAATTAGAGATACGTTTCTACGGAAACGATAGGATTTTCTTTTGGGAGTCGAGTATCTGTTGTCGGATGCATTATTATTCCAATACAGCATCCCTCGCTCCCTCACATTGACGAATTAACACACAATTTGCGTCCATATGAAATACTCTGGGTTCCCTGCATTGTCTTTCCAAATCGAGATACGTTTCTACGGAAACGATAGGATTTTCTTTTGGAAGTCGAGTATCTGTTGTCCGATGCATTATTCCTCCAATACAGCATCCCTCGCTCCCTCACATTCACGAATTAACACACAATTGGCGTCCTTATGAAGTACTCTGTGTTCCCTGCCATCTCCTTCTAAATCGAGATACGTTTCTACAGAAACGATAGGATTTTCTTTTGGGAGTCGAGTATCTCTTTTCCGACGCATTATTCCTCCTTTACTGCATCCCTCGCTCCCTCACATAGACGAATTAACACACAATTTGCGTCCCTATGAAATAATCTGGGTTCTCTGCATTGTCTTTCCAATTCGAGATACGTTTCTACGCAAACGATAGGATTTTCTTTGGGGAGTCGAGTATCTGTTGTCCGATGCATTATTCCTCCTTTACTGCATCCCTCGCTCCCTCACATTGACGAATTAACAAACAATTTGCGTGCATATGAAGTATTCTGGGTTCCCTGCATTGTCTTTCCAATTCGAGATACGTTTCTACGGAAACGATAGGATTTTCTTTTGGGAGTCGAGTATCTGTTGTCCGATGCATTATTCCTCCTTTACTGCATCCCTCGCTCCCTCACATTGACGAATTAACAAGCAATTTGCGTGCATATGAAGTATTCTGGGTTCCCTGCCATCTCCTTCTAAATCGAGATACGTTTCTAAGGAAACGATATAATTTCCTTTTGTGAGTCGAGTTTCTCTTTTCCGATGCATTATTCCTCCTTTACTGCATCCCTCGCTCCCTCACATTGACGAATTAACAAACAATTTGCGTGCATATGAAGTATTCTGGGTTCCCTGCATTGTCTTTCCAATTTGAGATACGTTTCAACGGAAACGATAGGATTTTCTTTTGGGAGTCGAGTATCTGTTGTCCGATGCATTATTCCTCCAATACAGCATCCCTCGCTCCCTCACATTGACGAATTAACACACATTTTGCGTCCATATGAAATACTCTGGGTTCCCTGCATTGTCTTTCCAAATCGAGATACGTTTCTACGGAAACGATAGGATTTTCTTTTGGAAGTCGAGTATCTGTTGTCCGATGCATTATTCCTCCAATACAGCATCCCTCGCTCCCTCACATTCACGAATTAACACACAATTTGCGTCCTTATGAAGTACTCTGTGTTCCCTGCCATCTCCTTCTAAATCGAGATACGTTTCTACAGAAACGATAGGATTTTCTTTTGGGAGTCGAGTATCTCTTTTCCGATGCATTATTCCTCCTTTACTGCATCCCTCGCTCCCTCACATAGACGAATTAACACACAATTTGCGTCCCTATGAAATAATCTGGGTTCTCTGCATTGTCTTTCCAATTCGAGATACGTTTCTACGCAAACGATAGGATTTTCTTTGGGGAGTCGAGTATCTGTTGTCCGATGCATTATTCCTCCTTTACTGCATCCCTCGCTCCCTCACATTGACTAATTAACAAACAATTTGCGTGCATATGAATATTCTGGGTTCCCTGCATAGTCTTTCCAATTCGAGATACGTTTCTACGGAAACGATAGGATTTTCTTTTGGGAGTCGAGTATCTGTTGTCCGATGCATTATTCCTCCTTTACTGCATCCCTCGCTCCCTCACATTGACGAATTAACAAACAATTTGCGTGCATATGAAGTATTCTGGGTTCCCTGCATTGTCTTTCCAATTTGAGATACGTTTCAACGGAAACGATAGGATTTTCTTTTGGGAGTCGAGTATCTGTTGTCGGATGCATTATTCCTCCAATACAGCATCCCTCGCTCCCTCACATTGACGAATTAACACACAATTTACGTCCATATGAAATACTCTGGGTTCCCTGCATTGTCTTTCCAAATCGAGATACGTTTCTACGGAAACGATAGGATTTTCTTTTGGAAGTCGAGTATCTGTTGTCCGATGCATTATTCCTCCAATACAGCATCCCTCGCTCCCTCACATTCACGAATTAACACACAATTTGCGTCCTTATGAAGTACTCTGTGTTCCCTGCCATCTCCTTCTAAATCGAGATACGTTTCTACAGAAACGATAGGATTTTCTTTTGGGAGTCGAGTATCTCTTTTCCGACGCATTATTCCTCCTTTACTGCATCCCTCGCTCCCTCACATAGACGAATTAACACACAATTTGCGCCCCTATGAAATAATCTGGGTTCTCTGCATTGTCTTTCCAATTCGAGATACGTTTCTACGCAAACGATAGGATTTTCTTTGGGGAGTCGAGAATCTGTTGTCCGATGCATTATTCCTCCTTTACTGCATCCCTCGCTCCCTCACATTGACGAATTAACAAACAATTTGCGTGCATATGAAGTATTCTGGGTTCCCTGCATTGTCTTTCCAATTCGAGATACGTTTCTACGGAAACGATAGGATTTTCTTTTGGGAGTCGAGTATCTGTTGTCCGATGCATCATTCCTCCTTTACTGCATCCCTCGCTCCCTCACATTGACGAATTAACAAGCAATTTGCGTGCATATGAAGTATTCTGGGTTCCCTGCCATCTCCTACTAAATCGAGATACGTTTCTAAGGAAACGATATAATTTCCTTTTGTGAGTCGAGTATCTCTTTTCCGATGCATTATTCCTCCTTTACTGCATCCCTCGCTCCCTCACATTGACGAATTAACAAACAATTTGCGTGCATATGAAGTATTCTGGGTTCCCTGCATTGTCTTTCCAATTTGAGATACGTTTCAACGGAAACGATAGGATTTTCTTTTGGGAGTCGAGTATCTGTTGTCCGATGCATTATTCCTCCTTTACTGCATCTCTCGCTCCCTCACATTGACGAATTAACAAGCAATTTGCGTGCATATGAAGTATTCTGGGTTCCCTGCCATCTCCTTCTAAATCGAGATACGTTTCTACGGAAACGATAGGATTTTCTTTTGGGAGTCGAGTATCTGTTGTCGGATGCGTTATTCCTCCAATACAGCATCCCTCGCTCCCTCACATTGACGAATTAACACACAATTTGCGTCCATATGAAATACTCTGGGTTCCCAGCATTGTCTTTCCAAATCGAGATACGTTTCTACGGAAACGATAGGATTTTCTTTTGGGAGTCGAGTATCTGTTGTCCGATGCATTATTCCTCCAATACAGCATCCCTCGCTCCCTCACATTGACGAATTGACACACAATTTGCGTCCTTATGAAGTACTCTGTGTTCCCTGCCATCTCCTTCTAAATCGAGATACGTTTCTACAGAAACGATAGGATTTTCTTTTGGGAGTCGAGTATCTTTTATCCGCTGCATTATTCCTCTTTACTTCATCACTCGCTCCCTCACATTGACGAATTAACACACATATTGCGTCCATATGAAATACTCTGTGTTCCCTGCATTGTCCTAAATCGAGATACGTTTCTACGGAAACGATAGGATTTTCTTTTGGGAGTCGAGTATCTCTTTTCCGACGCATTATTCCTCCTTTACTGCATCCCTCGCTCCCTCACATAGACGAATTAACACACAATTTGCGTCCCTATGAAATACTCTGGGTTCTCTGCATTGTCTTTCCAATTCGAGATACGTTTCTACGCAAACGATAGGATATTCTTTTGGGAGTCGAGTATCTGTTGTCCGATGCATTATTCCTCCTTTACTGTATCCCTCGCTCCCTCACATTGACGAATTAATAAACAATTTGCGTGCATATGAAGTATTCTGGGTTCCCTGCATTGTCTTTCCAATTCGAGATACGTTTCTACGAAACGATAGGATTTTCTTTTGGGAGTCGAGTATCTGTTGTCCGATGCATTATTCCTCCTTTACTGCATCCCTCGCTCCCTCACATAGACGAATTAATAAACAATTTGCGTGCATATGAAGTATTCTGGGTTCCCTGCATTGTCTTTCCAATTCGAGATACGTTTCTACGAAACGATAGGATTTTCTTTTGGGAGTCGAGTATCTGTTGTCCGATGCATTATTCCTCCTTTACTGCATTCCTCGCTCCCTCACATAGACGAATTAATAAACAATTTGCGTGCATATGAAGTATTCTGGGTTCCCTGCATTGTCTTTCCAATTCGAGATACGTTTCTACGAAACGATAGGATTTTCTTTTGGGAGTCGAGTATCTGTCGTCCGATGCATTATTCCTCCTTTACTGCATCCCTCGCTCCCTCACATTGACGAATTAATAAACAATTTGCGTGCATATGAAGTATTCTGTGATCCCTGCATTGTCCTTCCAATTCGAGATACGTTTCTACGGAAACGATAGGATTTTCTTTTGGGAGTCGAGTATCTGTTGTCCGATGCATTATTCCTCCTTTACTGCATCCCTCGCTCCCTCACATTGACGAATTAATAAACAATTTGCGTGCATATGAAGTATTCTGGGTTCCCTGCATTGTCCTTCCAATTCGAGATACGTTTCTACGGAAACGATAGGATTTTCTTTTGGGAGTCGAGTATCTGTTGTCCGATGTATTATTCCTCCTTTACTGCATCCCTCGCTCCCTCACATAGACGAATTAATAAACAATTTGCGTGCATATGAAGTATTCTGGGTTCCCTGCATTGTCTTTCCAATTCGAGATACGTTTCTACGAAACGATAGGATTTTCTTTTGGGAGTCGAGTATCTGTTGTCCGATGCATTATTCCTCCTTTACTGCATCCCTCGCTCCCTCACATAGACGAATTAATAAACAATTTGCGTGCATATGAAGTATTCTGGGTTCCCTGCATTGTCTTTCCAATTCGAGATACGTTTCTACGAAACGATAGGATTTTCTTTTGGGAGTCGAGTATCTGTTGTCCGATGCATTATTCCTCCTTTACTGCATCCCTCGCTCCCTCACATAGACGAATTAATAAACAATTTGCGTGCATATGAAGTATTCTGGGTTCCCGGCATTGTCTTTCCAATTCGAGATACGTTTCTACGAAACGTTAGGATTTTCTTTTGGGAGTCGAGTATCTGTTGTCCGATGCATTATTCCTCCTTTACTGCATCCCTCGCTCCCTCACATTGACGAATTAATACACAATTTGTGTGCATATGAAGTATTCTGGGTTCCCTGCATTGTCCTTCCAATTCGAGATACGTTTCTACGCAAACGATAGGATTTTCTTTTGGGAGTCGAGTATCTGTTGTCCGATGCATTATTCCTCCTTTACTGCATCCCTCGCTCCCTCACATAGACGAATTAATAAACAATTTGCGTGCATATGAAGTATTCTGGGTTCCCTGCATTGTCTTTCCAATTCGAGATACGTTTCTACGAAACGATAGGATTTTCTTTTGGGAGTCGAGTATCTGTTGTCCGATGCATTATTCCTCCTTTACTGCATCCCTCGCTCCCTCACATTGACGAATTAATAAACAATTTGCGTGCATATGCAGTATTCTGGGTTCCCTGCATTGTCCTTCCAATTCGAGATACGTTTCTACGCAAACGATAGGATTTTCTTTTGGGAGTCGACTATCTGTTGTCCGATGCATTATTCCTCCTTTACTGCATCCCTCGCTCCCTCACATAGACGAATTAATAAACAATTTGCGTGCATATGAAGTATTCTGAGTTCCCTGCATTGTCTTTCCAATTCGAGATACGTTTCTACGAAACGATAGGATTTTCTTTTGGGAGTCGAGTATCTGTTGTCCAATGCATTATTCCTCCTTTACTGCATCCCTCGCTCCCTCACATTGACGAATTAATAAACAATTTGCGTGCATATGAAGTATTCTGGGTTACCTGCATTGTCCTTCCAATTCGAGATACGTTTCTACGGAAACGATAGGATTTTCTTTTCGGAGTCGAGTATCTGTTGTCCGATGCATTATTCCTCCAATACAGCATCCCTCGCTCCCTCACATTGACGAATTAACACACAATTTGCGTCCATATGAAATACTCTGGGTTCCCTGCCTTGTCTTTCCAAATCGAGATACGTTTCTACGGAAACGATAGGATTTTCTTTTGGGAGTCGAGTATCTGTTGGCCGATGCATTATTCCTCCAATACAGCATCCCTCGCTCCCTCACATTGACGAATTAACACACAATTTGAGTCCTAATGAAGTACTCTGTGTTCCCTGCCATCTCCTTCTAAATCGAGATACGTTTCTACAGAAACGATAGGATTTTCTTTTGGGAGTCGAGTATCTTTTTTCCGCTGCATTTTTCCTCCTTTACTTCATTCCTCGCTCCCTCACATTGACGAATTAACACACATATTGCGTCCATATGAAATACTCTGTGTTCCCTGCATTGTCCTTCTAAATCGAGATACGTTTCTACGGAAACGATAGGATTTTCTTTTGGGAACCGAGTATCTCTTTTCCGACGCATTATTCCTCCTTTACTGCATCCCTCGCTCCCTCACATAGACGAATTAACAAACAATTTGCGTCCCTGTGAAATACTCTGGGTTCTCTGCATTGTCCTTCTAAATCGAGATACGTTTCTACGGAAACGATAGGATTTTGTTTTGGGAGTCGAGTATCTCTTTTCCGGTGCATTATTCCTCCTTTACTGCATCCCTCGCTCCCTCACATAGACGAATTAACACACAATTTGCGTCCATATGAAATACTCTGGGTTCCCTGCATTGTCTTTCCAAATCGAGATACGTTTCTACGGAAACGATAGGATTTTCTTTTGGGAGTCGAGTATCTGTTGTCCGATGCATTATTCCTCCTTTACTGCATCCCTCGCTCCCTCACTTTGACGAATTAACAAACAATTTGCGTGCATATGTAGTATTCTGGGTTCCCTGCCATCTCTTTCTAAATCGAGATACGTTTTTACGGAAACGACAGAATTTCCTTTTGTGAGTCGAGTATCTCTTTTCCGATGCGTTATTCCTCCTATACTGCATCCCTCGCTCCATCACATTGACGAATTAACACACAATTTGCGTCCATATGAAATACTCTTGGATCACTGCATTGTCCTTCTAAATCGAGATACGTTTCTACGGAAACGATAGGATTTTCTTTTGGGAGTCGAGTATCTCTTTTCCGATGCATTAATCCTCCTTTACTGCATCCCTCGCTCTCTCACATTGACGATTTAATACACAATTTGCGTCCATACGAAATACTCTGGGTTCCCTGCATTGTCCTTCTAAATCGAGATACGTTTCTACAGAAACGATAGGATTTTCTTTTGGGAGTCGAGTATCTCTTTTCCCATGCATTATTCCTCTTTTACTGCATCCCTCGCTCCCTCACATTGACGAATTAACACACAATTTTCGTCCATATGAAATACTCTGGGTTCCCTGCATTGTCCTTCTAAATCGAGATACGTTTCTACGGAAACGATGGGATTTTCTTTTGGTAGTCGAGTATCTCTTTTCCGATTCATTATTCCTCCTTTACTGCATTACTCGCTCCCACACATTGACGAATTAACACACAATTTGCGTCCATATGGAATACTCTGGGTTCCCTGCATTGTCCTGCTATTCGTGATACGTCTCTACGGAAACGATAGGATTTTCGTTTGGGAGTCGAGTATCTGTTGTCCGATGCATTATTCCTCCTTTACTGCATCCCTCGCTCCCTCACATTGACGAATTAACAAACAATTTGCGTGCATATGAAGTATTCTGGGTTCCCTGCCATCTCCTTCTAAATCGAGATACGTTTCTAAGGAAACGATATAATTTCCTTTTGTGAGTCGAGTATCTCTTATCCCATGCATTATTCCTCCTTTACTGCATCCCTCGCTCCCTCACATTGCCGAATTAACACACAATTTGCGTCCATATGAAATACTCTGGGTTCCCTGCATTGTCCTTCTAAATCGAGATACGTTTCTACGGAAACGATGGGATTTTCTTTTGGGAGCCGAGTATCTCTTTTCCGATGCATTATTCCTCCTTTACTGCATTACTCGCTCCCACACATTGACGAATTAACACACAATTTGCGTCCATATGGAATACTCTGCGTTCCCTGCATTGTCCTTCTATTCGTGATACGTCTCTACGGAAACGATAGGATTTTCTTTTGGGAGTCCAGTATCTGTTGTCCGGTGCATTATTCCTCCTTTACTGCGTCTCTCGCTCCCTCACGTTGACGAATTAACAAGCAATTTGCGTGCATATGAAGTATTCTGGGTTCCCTGCCATCTCCTTCTAAATCGAGATACGTTTCTAAGGAAACGATATAATTTCCTTTTGTGAGTCGAGTATCTCTTTTCCGATGCATTATTCCTCCTTTACTGCATCCCTCGCTCCCTGACATTGACGAATAAACACACAATTTGCGTCCATATGAAATACTCTGGGTTCCCTGCATTGTCTTTCCAATTCGAGATACGTTTCTACGGAAACGATAGGATTTTCTTTTGGGAGTCGAGTATCTGCTGTCGGATGCATTATTCTTCCAATACAGCATCCCTCGCTCCCTCACATTGACGAATTAACACACAATTTGCGTCCATATGATATACTCTGGGTTCTCTGCATTGTCTTTTCAAATCGAGATACGTTTCTACGGAAACGATAGGATTTTCTTTTGGGAGTCGAGTATCTGTTGTCCGATGCATTATTCCTCCTTTACTGCATCCCTCGCTCCCTCATTTTGACGAATTAACAAACAATTTGCGTGCATATGTAGTATTCTGGGTTCCCTGCCATCTCTTTCTAAATCGAGATACGTTTTTACGGAAACGACAGAATTTCCTTTTGTGAGTCGAGTATCTCTTTTCCGAAGCGTTATTCCTCCTATACTGCATCCCTCGCTCCATCACATTGACGAATTAACACACAATTTGCGTCCATATGAAATACTCTTGGATCCCTGCATTGTCCTTCTAAATCGAGAAACGTTTCTACGTAAAAGATACGATTTTCTCTTGGGAGTCGAGTATCTCTTTTCCATGCATTATTCCTCCTTTACTGCATCCCTCGCTCTCTCACATTGACGATTTAATACACAATTTGCGTCCATACGAAATACTCTGGGTTCCCTGCATTGTCCTTCTAAATCGAGATACGTTTCTACAGGAACGATAGGATTTTCTTTTGGGAGTCGAGTATCTCTTTTCCGATGCATTATACTTGCTTTACTGCATCCCTCACTCCCACACATTGGCGAATTAACACACAATTTGAGTCCATATGAAATACTCTGGGTTCCCTGCATTGTCCTTCTTAATCGAGCTACGTTTCAACGGAAAGGATAGAATTTTCTTTTGGGAGTCGAGTATCTCTTTTCCGAAGCATTATTCCTCCTTCACTGCATCCCTCGCTCTCTCACATTGACGAATTAACAGACAATTTGCGTCCATATGAAATACTCTGGGTTCCCTGCATTATCCTTCTAAATCGAGATATCTTTCTACGGAAACGATAGGATTATCTTTTGGGAGTCGAGTATCGCTTTTTCCATGCAATCTTTCTCCTTTACTGCATCCCTCGCTCCCTCACATTGACGAATTAACACACAATTTGCGTCCATATGAAATACTCTGGGTTCCCTGCATTGTCCTTCTTAATCGAGATACGTTTCTACGGAAAAGATGGGATTTTCTTTTGGTAGTCGCGTATCTCTTTTCCGATGCATTATTCCTCCTTTACTGCATTACTCGCTCCCACACATTGACGAATTAACACACAATTTGCGTCCATATGGAATACTCTGGGTTCCCTGCATTGTCCTTCTAATCGTGATACGTCTCTACGGAAACGATAGGATTTTCGTTTGGGAGTCGAGTATCTCTTTTCCGATGCATTATTCCTCCTTTACTGCATCCCTCGCTCCCTCACATTGACGAATTAACACACAATTTGCGTCCATATGAAATACTCTGGGTTCCCTGCATTGTGTTTCCAATTCGAGATACGTTTCTACGGAAACGATACGATTTTATTTTGGGAGTCGAGTATCTGTTGTCCGATGCATTATTCCCCCTTTACTGCATCCCTCGCTTCCTCACATTGACGAATTAACAAACAATTTGCGTGCATATGAAGTATTCTGGGTTCCCTGCCATCTCCTTCTAAATCGTGATACGTTTCTAAGGAAACGATATAATTTCCTTTTGTGAGTCGAGTATCTGTTTTCCGATGCATTATTCCTCCTTTATTGCATCCCTCGCCCCCTCACATTGACGAATTAACACACAATTTGCGTCCATGTGAAATACACTTGGTTCCCTGCATTGTCCCTCTAAGTCGAGATAGGTTTCTGCGGAAACGGCAGGATTTTCTTTTGGGAGTCGAGTATCTCTTTTCCGATGCATTATTCCTCCTTTACTGCATCCCTCGCTCCCTCGCATTGACGAATTAACACACAATTTGCGTCCATATGAAATACTCTGTGTTCCCTGCATTGTCCTTCTAAGTCGAGTTACGTTTCCACGGAAACGATGGGATTTTCTTTTGGTAGTCGAGTATCTCTTTTCCGATGCATTATCCCTCCTTTACTGCATTACTCGCTCCCTCACATTGACGAATTAACACACAATTCGCGTCCATATGACATACTCTGGGTTCAATGCCGTCTCCTTCGAAATCGAGATACGTTTCTATGGAAACGATAGGATTTTCTTTTGGGGGTTGAGTATCTCTTTTCCGATGCATTATTCCTCCTTTACCGCTTCCCTCGCACCATCACATTGCCGAATTAACAAACACTTTGCGTCCACATGAAGTACTCTGGGTTCCCTGCCATCTCCATCGAAATAGAGATACGTATCTACGGAAACGATAGGATTTTCTTTTGGGGGTCGAGTATCTCTTTTCCGATGCATTAATCCTCCTTTACTGCATCCCTCGCTCTCTCACATTGACGATTTAATACACAATTTGCGTCCATACGAAATACTCTGGGTTCCCTGCATTGTCCTTCTAAATCGAGATACGTTTCTACAGAAACGATAGGATTTTCTTTTGGGAGTCGAGTATCTCTTTTCCCATGCATTATTCCTCTTTTACTGCATACCTCGCTCCCTCACATTGACGAATTAACACACAATTTTCGTCCATATGAAATACTCTGGGTTCCCTGCATTGTCCTTCTAAATCGAGATACGTTTCTACGGAAACGATGGGATTTTCTTTTGGTAGTCGAGTATCTCTTTTCCGATTCATTATTCCTCCTTTACTGCATTACTCGCTCCCACACATTGACGAATTAACACACAATTTGCGTCCATATGGAATACTCTGGGTTCCCTGCATTGTCCTGCTATTCGTGATACGTCTCTACGGAAACGATAGGATTTTCGTTTGGGAGTCGAGTATCTGTTGTCCGATGCATTATTCCTCCTTTACTGCATCCCTCGCTCCCTCACATTGACGAATTAACAAACAATTTGCGTGCATATGAAGTATTCTGGGTTCCCTGCCATCTCCTTCTAAATCGAGATACGTTTCTAAGGAAACGATATAATTTCCTTTCGTGAGTCGAGTATCTCTTTTCCCATGCATTATTCCTCCTTTACTGCATCCCTCGCTCCCTCACATTGCCGAATTAACACACAATTTGCGTCCATATGAAATACTCTGGGTTCCCTGCATTGTCCTTCTAAATCGAGATACGTTTCTACGGAAACGATGGGATTTTCTTTTGGGAGCCGAGTATCTCTTTTCCGATGCATTATTCCTCCTTTACTGCATTACTCGCTCCCACACATTGACGAATTAACACACAATTTGCGTCCATATGGAATACTCTGGGTTCCCTGCATTGTCCTTCTATTCGTGATACGTCTCTACGGAAACGATAGGATTTCTTTTGGGAGTCGAGTATCTGTTGTCCGGTGCATTATTCCTCCTTTACTGCGTCTCTCGCTCCCTCACGTTGACGAATTAACAAGCAATTTGCGTGCATATGAAGTATTCTGGGTTCCCTGCCATCTCCTTCTAAATCGAGATACGTTTCTAAGGAAACGATATAATTTCCTTTTGTGAGTCGAGTATCTCTTTTCCGATGCATTATTCCTCCTTTACTGCATCCCTCGCTCCCTGACATTTACGAATAAACACACAATTTGCGTCCATATGAAATACTCTGGGTTCCCTGCATTGTCTTTCCAATTCGAGATACGTTTCTACGGAAACGATAGGATTTTCTTTTGGGAGTCGAGTATCTGCTGTCGGATGCATTATTCCTCCAATACAGCATCCCTCGCTCCCTCACATTGAATAATTAACACACAATTTGCGTCCATATGAAATACTCTGGGTTCCCTGCATTGTCTTTTCAAATCGAGATACGTTTCTACGGAAACGATAGGATTTTCTTTTGGGAGTCGAGTATCTGTTGTCCGATGCATTATTCGTCCTTTACTGCATCCCTCGCTCCCTAACTTTGACGAATTAACAAACAATTTGCGTGCATATGTAGTATTCTGGGTTCCCTGCCATCTCTTTCTAAATCGAGATACGTTTTTACGGAAACGACAGAATTTCCTTTTGTGAGTCGAGTATCTCTTTTCCGATGCGTTATTCCTCCTATACAGCATCCCTCGCTCCATCACATTGACGAATTAACACACAATTTGCGTCCATATGAAATACTCTTGGATCCCTGCATTGTCCTTCTAAATCGAGAAACGTTTCTACGTAAACGATACGATTTTCTCTTGGGAGTCGAGTATCTCTTTTCCATGCATTATTCCTCCTTTACTGCATCCCTCGCTCTCTCACATTGACGATTTAATACACAATTTGCGTCCATACGAAATACTGTGGGTTCCCTGCATTGTCCTTCTAAATCGAGATACGTTTCTACAGAAACGATAGGATTTTCTTTTGGGAGTCGAGTATCTCTTTTCCGATGCATTATACTTGCTTTACTGCATCCCGCACTCCCACACATTGGCGAATTAACACACAATTTGAGTCCATATGAAATACTCTGGGTTCCCTGCAGTGTCCTTCTTAATCGAGATACGTTTCAACGGAAAGGATAGAATTTTCTTTTGGGAGTCGAGTATCTCTTTTCCGAAGCATTATTCCTCCTTCACTGCATCCCTCGCTCCCTCACATTGACGAATTAACAGACAATTTGCGTCCATATGAAATACTCTGGGTTCCCTGCATTATCCTTCTAAATCGAGATATCTTTCTACGGAAACGATAGGATTATCTTTTGGGAGTCGAGTATCGCTTTTCCCATGCATTATTTCTCCTTTACTGCATCCCTCGCTCCCTCACATTGACGAATTAACACACAATTTGCGTCCATATGAAATACTCTGGGTTCCCTGCATTGTCCTTCTTAATCGAGATACGTTTCTACGGAAAAGATGGGATTTTCTTTTGGTAGTCGCGTATCTGTTTTCCGATGCATTATTCCTCCTTTACTGCATTACTCGCTCCCACACATTGACGAATTAACACACAATTTGCGTCCATATGGAATACTCTGGGTTCCCTGCATTGTCCTTCTAATCGTGATACGTCTCTACGGAAACGATAGGATTTTCGTTTGGGAGTCGAGTATCTCTTTTCCGATGCATTATTCCTCCTTTACTGCATCCCTCGCTCCCTCACATTGACGAATTAACACACAATTTGCGTCCATATGAAATACTCTGGGTTCCCTGCATTGTGTTTCCAATTCGAGATACGTTTCTACGGAAACGATAGGATTTTCTTTTGGGAGTCGAGTATCTGTTGTCCGATGCATTATTCCTCCTTTACTGCATCCCTCGCTTCCTCACATTGACGAATTAACAAACAATTTGCGTGCATATGAAGTATTCTGGGTGCCCTGCCATCTCCTTCTAAATCGTGATACGTTTCTAAGGAAACGATATAATTTCCTTTTGTGAGTCGAGTATCTGTTTTCCGATGCATTATTCCTCCTTTATTGCATCCCTCGCCCCCTCACATTGACGAATTAACACACAATTTGCGTCCATGTGAAATACACTTGGTTCCCTGCATTGTCCCTCTAAGTCGAGATAGGTTTCTGCGGAAACGGCAGGATTTTCTTTTGGGAGTCGAGTATCTCTTTTCCGATGCATTATTCCTCCTTTACTGCATCCCTCGCTCCCTCGCATTGACGAATTAACACACAATTTGCGTCCATATGAAATACTCTGTGTTCCCTGCATTGTCCTTCTAAGTCGAGTTACGTTTCCACGGAAACGATGGGATTTTCTTTTGGTAGTCGAGTATCTCTTTTCCGATGCATTATTCCTCCTTTACTGCATTACTCGCTCCCTCACATTGACGAATTAACACACAATTCGCGTCCATATGACATACTCTGGGTTCAATGCCGTCTCCTTCTAAATCGAGATACGTTTCTATGGAAACGATAGGATTTTCTTTTGGGGGTCGAGTATCTCTTTTCCGATGCATTATTCCTCCTTTACCGCTTCCCTCGCACCATCACATTGCCGAATTAACAAGCACTTTGCGTCCACATGAAGTACTCGGGGTTCCCTGCCATCTCCATCGAAATAGAGATACGTATCTACGGAAACGATAGGATTTTCTTTTGGGGGTCGAGTATCTCTTTTCCGATGCATTATTCCTCCCTTACTGCATCCCGCGCTTCCTCACATTGACGAAATAACACACAATTAGCGTCCATATGAAATACTCTGGGTTGCCTGCATTATCAATCTAAATCGAGATACGATTCTACGGAAACGATAGGATTTTCTTTTGCGAGTCGAATATCTCTTTTCCGATGCATTATTCCTCCTTTACTGCATCCCTCGCTCCCTCACATAGACGAATTAACACACAATTTGCGTCCATATGAAATACTCTGGGTTCCCTGAATTGTCTTTCCAAATCGACATACGTTTCTACGGAAACGATAGGATTTTCTTTTGGGAGTCGAGTATCTGTTGTCCGATGCATTATTCCTCCTTTAATGCATCCCTCGCTCCCTCACTTTGACGAATTAACAAACAATTTGCGTGCATATGTAGTATTCTGGGTTCCCTGCCATCTCTTTCTAAATCGAGATACGTTTCTACGGAAACGACAGAATTTCCTTTTGTGAGTCGAGTATCTCTTTTCCGATGCGTTATTCCTCCTATACTGCATCCCTCGCTCCATCACATTGACGAATTAACACACAATTTGCGTCCATATGAAATACTCTGGGATCCCTGCATTGTCCTTCTAAATCGAGATGCGTTTCTACGGAAACGATAGGATTTTCTTTTGGGAGTCGAGTATCTCTTTTCCATGCATTATTCCTCCTTTACTGCATCCCTCGCTCTATCACATTGACGATTTAATACACAATTTGCGTCCATTCGAAATACTCTGGGTTCCCTGCATTGTCTTTCCAAATCGAGATACGTTTCTACGGAAACGACAGGATTTTCTTTTGGAAGTCGAGTATCTGTTGTCCGATGCATTATTCCTCCAATACAGCATCCCTCGCTCCCTCACATTCACGAATTAACACACAATTTGCGTCCTTATGAAGTACTCTGTGTTCCCTGCCATCTCCTTCTAAATCGAGATACGTTTCTACAGAAACGATAGGATTTTCTTTTGGGAGTCGAGTATCTCTTTTCCGATGCATTATTCCTCCTTTACTGCATCCCTCGCTCCCTCACATAGACGAATTAACACACAATTTGCGTCCCTATGAAATAATCTGGGTTCTCTGCATTGTCTTTCCAATTCGAGATACGTTTCTACGCAAACGATAGGATTTTCTTTGGGGAGTCGAGTATCTGTTGTCCGATGCATTATTCCTCCTTTACTGCATCCCTCGCTCCCTCACATTGACGAATTAACAAACAATTTGCGTGCATATGAATATTCTGGGTTCCCTGCATAGTCTTTCCAATTCGAGATACGTTTCTACGGAAACGATAGGATTTTCTTTTGGGAGTCGAGTATCTGTTGTCCGATGCATTATTCCTCCTTTACTGCATCCCTCGCTCCCTCACATTGACGAATTAACAAACAATTTGCGTGCATATGAAGTATTCTGGGTTCCCTGCATTGTCTTTCCAATTTGAGATACGTTTCAACGGAAACGATAGGATTTTCTTTTGGGAGTCGAGTATCTGTTGTCGGATGCATTATTCCTCCAATACAGCATCCCTCGCTCCCTCACATTGACGAATTAACACACAATTTACGTCCATATGAAATACTCTGGGTTCCCTGCATTGTCTTTCCAAATCGAGATACGTTTCTACGGAAACGATAGGATTTTCTTTTGGAAGTCGAGTATCTGTTGTCCGATGCATTATTCCTCCAATACAGCATCCCTCGCTCCCTCACATTCACGAATTAACACACAATTTGCGTCCTTATGAAGTACTCTGTGTTCCCTGCCATCTCCTTCTAAATCGAGATACGTTTCTACAGAAACGATAGGATTTTCTTTTGGGAGTCGAGTATCTCTTTTCCGACGCATTATTCCTCCTTTACTGCATCCCTCGCTCCCTCACATAGACGAATTAACACACAATTTGCCCCCCTATGAAATAATCTGGGTTCTCTGCATTGTCTTTCCAATTCGAGATACGTTTCTACGCAAACGATAGGATTTTCTTTGGGGAGTCGAGAATCTGTTGTCCGATGCATTATTCCTCCTTTACTGCATCCCTCGCTCCCTCACATTGACGAATTAACAAACAATTTGCGTGCATATGAAGTATTCTGGGTTCCCTGCATTGTCTTTCCAATTCGAGATACGTTTCTACGGAAACGATAGGATTTTCTTTTGGGAGTCGAGTATCTGTTGTCCGATGCATCATTCCTCCTTTACTGCATCCCTCGCTCCCTCACATTGACGAATTAACAAGCAATTTGCGTGCATATGAAGTATTCTGGGTTCCCTGCCATCTCCTACTAAATCGAGATACGTTTCTAAGGAAACGATATAATTTCCTTTTGTGAGTCGAGTATCTCTTTTCCGATGCATTATTCCTCCTTTACTGCATCCCTCGCTCCCTCACATTGACGAATTAACAAACAATTTGCGTGCATATGAAGTATTCTGGGTTCCCTGCATTGTCTTTCCAATTTGAGATACGTTTCAACGGAAACGATAGGATTTTCTTTTGGGAGTCGAGTATCTGTTGTCCGATGCATTATTCCTCCTTTACTGCATCTCTCGCTCCCTCACATTGACGAATTAACAAGCAATTTGCGTGCATATGAAGTATTCTGGGTTCCCTGCCATCTCCTTCTAAATCGAGATACGTTTCTACGGAAACGATAGGATTTTCTTTTGGGAGTCGAGTATCTGTTGTCGGATGCGTTATTCCTCCAATACAGCATCCCTCGCTCCCTCACATTGACGAATTAACACACAATTTGCGTCCATATGAAATACTCTGGGTTCCCAGCATTGTCTTTCCAAATCGAGATACGTTTCTACGGAAACGATAGGATTTTCTTTTGGGAGTCGAGTATCTGTTGTCCGATGCATTATTCCTCCAATACAGCATCCCTCGCTCCCTCACATTGACGAATTGACACACAATTTGCGTCCTTATGAAGTACTCTGTGTTCCCTGCCATCTCCTTCTAAATCGAGATACGTTTCTACAGAAACGATAGGATTTTCTTTTGGGAGTCGAGTATCTTTTATCCGCTGCATTATTCCTCTTTACTTCATCACTCGCTCCCTCACATTGACGAATTAACACACATATTGCGTCCATATGAAATACTCTGTGTTCCCTGCATTGTCCTAAATCGAGATACGTTTCTACGGAAACGATAGGATTTTCTTTTGGGAGTCGAGTATCTCTTTTCCGACGCATTATTCCTCCTTTACTGCATCCCTCGCTCCCTCACATAGACGAATTAACACACAATTTGCGTCCCTATGAAATACTCTGGGTTCTCTGCATTGTCTTTCCAATTCGAGATACGTTTCTACGCAAACGATAGGATATTCTTTTGGGAGTCGAGTATCTGTTGTCCGATGCATTATTCCTCCTTTACTGTATCCCTCGCTCCCTCACATTGACGAATTAATAAACAATTTGCGTGCATATGAAGTATTCTGGGTTCCCTGCATTGTCTTTCCAATTCGAGATACGTTTCTACGAAACGATAGGATTTTCTTTTGGGAGTCGAGTATCTGTTGTCCGATGCATTATTCCTCCTTTACTGCATCCCTCGCTCCCTCACATAGACGAATTAATAAACAATTTGCGTGCATATGAAGTATTCTGGGTTCCCTGCATTGTCTTTCCAATTCGAGATACGTTTCTACGAAACGATAGGATTTTCTTTTGGGAGTCGAGTATCTGTTGTCCGATGCATTATTCCTCCTTTACTGCATTCCTCGCTCCCTCACATAGACGAATTAATAAACAATTTGCGTGCATATGAAGTATTCTGGGTTCCCTGCATTGTCTTTCCAATTCGAGATACGTTTCTACGAAACGATAGGATTTTCTTTTGGGAGTCGAGTATCTGTTGTCCGATGCATTATTCCTCCTTTACTGCATCCCTCGCTCCCTCACATTGACGAATTAATAAACAATTTGCGTGCATATGAAGTATTCTGTGATCCCTGCATTGTCCTTCCAATTCGAGATACGTTTCTACGGAAACGATAGGATTTTCTTTTGGGAGTCGAGTATCTGTTGTCCGATGCATTATTCCTCCTTTACTGCATCCCTCGCTCCCTCACATTGACGAATTAATAAACAATTTGCGTGCATATGAAGTATTCTGGGTTCCCTGCATTGTCCTTCCAATTCGAGATACGTTTCTACGGAAACGATAGGATTTTCTTTTGGGAGTCGAGTATCTGTTGTCCGATGTATTATTCCTCCTTTACTGCATCCCTCGCTCCCTCACATAGACGAATTAATAAACAATTTGCGTGCATATGAAGTATTCTGGGTTCCCTGCATTGTCTTTCCAATTCGAGATACGTTTCTACGAAACGATAGGATTTTCTTTTGGGAGTCGAGTATCTGTTGTCCGATGCATTATTCCTCCTTTACTGCATCCCTCGCTCCCTCACATAGACGAATTAATAAACAATTTGCGTGCATATGAAGTATTCTGGGTTCCCGGCATTGTCTTTCCAATTCGAGATACGTTTCTACGAAACGTTAGGATTTTCTTTTGGGGGTCGAGTATCTGTTGTCCGATGCATTATTCCTCCTTTACTGCATCCCTCGCTCCCTCACATTGACGAATTAATACACAATTTGTGTGCATATGAAGTATTCTGGGTTCCCTGCATTGTCCTTCCAATTCGAGATACGTTTCTACGCAAACGATAGGATTTTCTTTTGGGAGTCGAGTATCTGTTGTCCGATGCATTATTCCTCCTTTACTGCATCCCTCGCTCCCTCACATAGACGAATTAATAAACAATTTGCGTGCATATGAAGTATTCTGGGTTCCCTGCATTGTCTTTCCAATTCGAGATACGTTTCTACGAGACGATAGGATTTTCATTGGGAGTCGAGTATCTGTTGTCCGATGCATTATTCCTCCTTTACTGCATCCCTCGCTCCCTCACATTGACGAATTAATAAACAATTTGCGTGCATATGCAGTATTCTGGGTTCCCTGCATTGTCCTTCCAATTCGAGATACGTTTCTACGCAAACGATAGGATTTTCTTTTGGGAGTCGACTATCTGTTGTCCGATGCATTATTCCTCCTTTACTGCATCCCTCGCTCCCTCACATAGACGAATTAATAAACAATTTGCGTGCATATGAAGTATTCTGAGTTCCCTGCATTGTCTTTCCAATTCGAGATACGTTTCTACGAAACGATAGGATTTTCTTTTGGGAGTCGAGTATCTGTTGTCCAATGCATTATTCCTCCTTTACTGCATCCCTCGCTCCCTCACATTGACGAATTAATAAACAATTTGCGTGCATATGAAGTATTCTGGGTTACCTGCATTGTCCTTCCAATTCGAGATACGTTTCTACGGAAACGATAGGATTTTCTTTTCGGAGTCGAGTATCTGTTGTCCGATGCATTATTCCTCCAATACAGCATCCCTCGCTCCCTCACATTGACGAATTAACACACAATTTGAGTCCTAATGAAGTACTCTGTGTTCCCTGCCATCTCCTTCTAAATCGAGATACGTTTCTACAGAAACGATAGGATTTTCTTTTGGGAGTCGAGTATCTTTTTTCCGCTGCATTTTTCCTCCTTTACTTCATCCCTCGCTCCCTCACATTGACGAATTAACACACATATTGCGTCCATATGAAATACTCTGTGTTCCCTGCATTGTCCTTCTAAATCGAGATACGTTTCTACGGAAACGATAGGATTTTCTTTTGGGAACCGAGTATCTCTTTTCCGACGCATTATTCCTCCTTTACTGCATCCCTCGCTCCCTCACATAGACGAATTAACAAACAATTTGCGTCCCTGTGAAATACTCTGGGTTCTCTGCATTGTCCTTCTAAATCGAGATACGTTTCTACGGAAACGATAGGATTTTGTTTTGGGAGTCGAGTATCTCTTTTCCGGTGCATTATTCCTCCTTTACTGCATCCCTCGCTCCCTCACATAGACGAATTAACACACAATTTGCGTCCATATGAAATACTCTGGGTTCCCTGCATTGTCTTTCCAAATCGAGATACGTTTCTACGGAAACGATAGGATTTTCTTTTGGGAGTCGAGTATCTGTTGTCCGATGCATTATTCCTCCTTTACTGCATCCCTCGCTCCCTCACTTTGACGAATTAACAAACAATTTGCGTGCATATGTGGTATTCTGGGTTCCCTGCCATCTCTTTCTAAATCGAGATACGTTTTTACGGAAACGACAGAATTTCCTTTTGTGAGTCGAGTATCTCTTTTCCGATGCGTTATTCCTCCTATACTGCATCCCTCGCTCCATCACATTGACGAATTAACACACAATTTGCGTCCATATGAAATACTCTTGGATCACTGCATTGTCCTTCTAAATCGAGATACGTTTCTACGGAAACGATAGGATTTTCTTCTGGGAGTCGAGTATCTCTTTTCCGATGCATTAATCCTCCTTTACTGCATCCCTCGCTCTCTCACATTGACGATTTAATACACAATTTGCGTCCATACGAAATACTCTGGGTTCCCTGCATTGTCCTTCTAAATCGAGATACGTTTCTACAGAAACGATAGGATTTTCTTTTGGGAGTCGAGTATCTCTTTTCCCATGCATTATTCCTCTTTTACTGCATCCCTCGCTCCCTCACATTGACGAATTAACACACAATTTTCGTCCATATGAAATACTCTGGGTTCCCTGCATTGTCCTTCTAAATCGAGATACGTTTCTACGGAAACGATGGGATTTTCTTTTGGTAGTCGAGTATCTCTTTTCCGATTCATTATTCCTCCTTTACTGCATTACTCGCTCCCACACATTGACGAATTAACACACAATTTGCGTCCATATGGAATACTCTGGGTTCCCTGCATTGTCCTGCTATTCGTGATACGTCTCTACGGAAACGATAGGATTTTCGTTTGGGAGTCGAGTATCTGTTGTCCGATGCATTATTCCTCCTTTACTGCATCCCTCGCTCCCTCACATTGACGAATTAACAAACAATTTGCGTGCATATGAAGTATTCTGGGTTCCCTGCCATCTCCTTCTAAATCGAGATACGTTTCTAAGGAAACGATATAATTTCCTTTTGTGAGTCGAGTATCTCTTATCCCATGCATTATTCCTCCTTTACTGCATCCCTCGCTCCCTCACATTGCCGAATTAACACACAATTTGCGTCCATATGAAATACTCTGGGTTCCCTGCATTGTCCTTCTAAATCGAGATACGTTTCTACGGAAACGATGGGATTTTCTTTTGGGAGCCGAGTATCTCTTTTCCGATGCATTATTCCTCCTTTACTGCATTACTCGCTCCCACACATTGACGAATTAACACACAATTTGCGTCCATATGGAATACTCTGCGTTCCCTGCATTGTCCTTCTATTCGTGATACGTCTCTACGGAAACGATAGGATTTTCTTTTGGGAGTCCAGTATCTGTTGTCCGGTGCATTATTCCTCCTTTACTGCGTCTCTCGCTCCCTCACGTTGACGAATTAACAAGCAATTTGCGTGCATATGAAGTATTCTGGGTTCCCTGCCATCTCCTTCTAAATCGAGATACGTTTCTAAGGAAACGATATAATTTCCTTTTGTGAGTCGAGTATCTCTTTTCCGATGCATTATTCCTCCTTTACTGCATCCCTCGCTCCCTGACATTGACGAATAAACACACAATTTGCGTCCATATGAAATACTCCGGGTTCACTGCATTGTCTTTCCAATTCGAGATACGTTTCTACGGAAACGATAGGATTTTCTTTTGGGAGTCGAGTATCTGCTGTCGGATGCATTATTCTTCCAATACAGCATCCCTCGCTCCCTCACATTGACGAATTAACACACAATTTGCGTCCATATGATATACTCTGGGTTCTCTGCATTGTCTTTTCAAATCGAGATACGTTTCTACGGAAACGATAGGATTTTCTTTTGGGAGTCGAGTATCTGTTGTCCGATGCATTATTCCTCCTTTACTGCATCCCTCGCTCCCTCATTTTGACGAATTAACAAACAATTTGCGTGCATATGTAGTATTCTGGGTTCCCTGCCATCTCTTTCTAAATCGAGATACGTTTTTACGGAAACGACAGAATTTCCTTTTGTGAGTCGAGTATCTCTTTTCCGATGCGTTATTCCTCCTATACTGCATCCTTCGCTCCATCACATTGACGAATTAACACACAATTTGCGTCCATATGAAATACTCTTGGATCCCTGCATTGTCCTTCTAAATCGAGAAACGTTTCTACGTAAAAGATACGATTTTCTCTTGGGAGTCGAGTATCTCTTTTCCATGCATTATTCCTCCTTTACTGCATCCCTCGCTCTCTCACATTGACGATTTAATACACAATTTGCGTCCATACGAAATACTCTGGGTTCCCTGCATTGTCCTTCTAAATCGAGATACGTTTCTACAGGAACGATAGGATTTTCTTTTGGGAGTCGAGTATCTCTTTTCCGATGCATTATCCTTGCTTTACTGCATCCCTCACTCCCACACATTGGCGAATTAACACACAATTTGAGTCCATATGAAATACTCTGGGTTCCCTGCATTGTCCTTCTTAATCGAGATACGTTTCAACGGAAAGGATAGAATTTTCTTTTGGGAGTCGAGTATCTCTTTTCCGAAGCATTATTCCTCCTTCACTGCATCCCTCGCTCTCTCACATTGACGAATTAACAGACAATTTGCGTCCATATGAAATACTCTGGGTTCCCTGCATTATCCTTCTAAATCGAGATATCTTTCTACGGAAACGATAGGATTATCTTTTGGGAGTCGAGTATCGCTTTTTCCATGCAATCTTTCTCCTTTACTGCATCCCTCGCTCCCTCACATTGACGAATTAACACACAATTTGCGTCCATATGAAATACTCTGGGTTCCCTGCATTGTCCTTCTTAATCGAGATACGTTTCTACGGAAAAGATGGGATTTTCTTTTGGTAGTCGCGTATCTCTTTTCCGATGCATTATTCCTCCTTTACTGCATTACTCGCTCCCACACATTGACGAATTAACACACAATTTGCGTCCATATGGAATACTCTGGGTTTCCTGCTTTGTCCTTCTAATCGTGATACGTCTCTACGGAAACGATAGGATTTTCGTTTGGGAGTCGAGTATCTCTTTTCCGATGCATTATTCCTCCTTTACTGCATCCCTCGCTCCCTCACATTGACGAATTAACACACAATTTGCGTCCATATGAAATACTCTGGGTTCCCTGCATTGTGTTTCCAATTCGAGATACGTTTCTACGGAAACGATACGATTTTCTTTTGGGAGTCGAGTATCTGTTGTCCGATGCATTATTCCCCCTTTACTGCATCCCTCGCTTCCTCACATTGACGAATTAACAAACAATTTGCGTGCATATGAAGTATTCTGGGTTCCCTGCCATCTCCTTCTAAATCGTGATACGTTTCTAAGGAAACGATATAATTTCCTTTTGTGAGTCGAGTATCTGTTTTCCGATGCATTATTCCTCCTTTATTGCATCCCTCGCCCCCTCACATTGACGAATTAACACACAATTTGCGTCCATGTGAAATACACTTGGTTCCCTGCATTGTCCCTCTAAGTCGAGATAGGTTTCTGCGGAAACGGCAGGATTTTCTTTTGGGAGTCGAGTATCTCTTTTCCGATGCATTATTCCTCCTTTACTGCATCCCTCGCTCCCTCGCATTGACGAATTAACACACAATTTGCGTCCATATGAAATACTCTGTGTTCCCTGCATTGTCCTTCTAAGTCGAGTTACGTTTCCACGGAAACAATGGGATTTTCTTTTGGTAGTCGAGTATCTCTTTTCCGATGCATTATCCCTCCTTTACTGCATTACTCGCTCCCTCACATTGACGAATTAACACACAATTCGCGTCCATATGACATACTCTGGGTTCAATGCCGTCTCCTTCGAAATCGAGATACGTTTCTATGGAAACGATAGGATTTTCTTTTGGGGGTTGAGTATCTCTTTTCCGATGCATTATTCCTCCTTTACCGCTTCCCTCGCACCATCACATTGCCGAATTAACAAACACTTTGCGTCCACATGAAGTACTCTGGGTCCCCTGCCATCTCCATCGAAATAGAGATACGTATCTACGGAAACGATAGGATTTTCTTTTGGGGGTCGAGTATCTCTTTTCCGATGCATTAATCCTCCTTTACTGCATCCCTCGCTCTCTCACATTGACGATTTAATACACAATTTGCGTCCATACGAAATACTCTGGGTTCCCTGCATTGTCCTTCTAAATCGAGATACGTTTCTACAGAAACGATAGGATTTTCTTTTGGGAGTCGAGTATCTCTTTTCCCATGCATTATTCCTCTTTTACTGCATCCCTCGCTCCCTCACATTGACGAATTAACACACAATTTTCGTCCATATGAAATACTCTGGGTTCCCTGCATTGTCCTTCTAAATCGAGATACGTTTCTACGGAAACGATGGGATTTTCTTTTGGTAGTCGAGTATCTCTTTTCCGATTCATTATTCCTCCTTTACTGCATTACTCGCTCCCACACATTGACGAATTAACACACAATTTGCGTCCATATGGAATACTCTGGGTTCCCTGCATTGTCCTGCTATTCGTGATACGTCTCTACGGAAACGATAGGATTTTCGTTTGGGAGTCGAGTATCTGTTGTCCGATGCATTATTCCTCCTTTACTGCATCCCTCGCTCCCTCACATTGACGAATTAACAAACAATTTGCGTGCATATGAAGTATTCTGGGTTCCCTGCCATCTCCTTCTAAATCGAGATACGTTTCTAAGGAAACGATATAATTTCCTTTTGTGAGTCGAGTATCTCTTTTCCCATGCATTATTCCTCCTTTACTGCATCCCTCGCTCCCTCACATTGCCGAATTAACACACAATTTGCGTCCATATGAAATACTCTGGGTTCCCTGCATTGTCCTTCTAAATCGAGATACGTTTCTACGGAAACGATGGGATTTTCTTTTGGGAGCCGAGTATCTCTTTTCCGATGCATTATTCCTCCTTTACTGCATTACTCGCTCCCACACATTGACGAATTAACACACAATTTGCGTCCATATGGAATACTCTGGGTTCCCTGCATTGTCCTTCTATTCGTGATACGTCTCTACGGAAACGATAGGATTTTCTTTTGGGAGTCGAGTATCTGTTGTCCGGTGCATTATTCCTCCTTTACTGCGTCTCTCGCTCCCTCACGTTGACGAATTAACAAGCAATTTGCGTGCATATGAAGTATTCTGGGTTCCCTGCCATCTCCTTCTAAATCGAGATACGTTTCTAAGGAAACGATATAATTTCCTTTTGTGAGTCGAGTATCTCTTTTCCGATGCATTATTCCTCCTTTACTGCATCCCTCGCTCCCTGACATTTACGAGTAAACACACAATTTGCGTCCATATGAAATACTCTGGGTTCCCTGCATTGTCTTTCCAATTCGAGATACGTTTCTACGGAAACGATAGGATTTTCTTTTGGGAGTCGAGTATCTGCTGTCGGATGCATTATTCCTCCAATACAGCATCCCTCGCTCCCTCACATTGAATAATTAACACACAATTTGCGTCCATATGAAATACTCTGGGTTCCCTGCATTGTCTTTTCAAATCGAGATACGTTTCTACGGAAACGATAGGATTTTCTTTTGGGAGTCGAGTATCTGTTGTCCGATGCATTATTCGTCCTTTACTGCATCCCTCGCTCCCTAACTTTGACGAATTAACAAACAATTTGCGTGCATATGTAGTATTCTGGGTTCCCTGCCATCTCTTTCTAAATCGAGATACGTTTTTACGGAAACGACAGAATTTCCTTTTGTGAGTCGAGTATCTCTTTTCCGATGCGTTATTCCTCCTATACAGCATCCCTCGCTCCATCACATTGACGAATTAACACACAATTTGCGTCCATATGAAATACTCTTGGATCCCTGCATTGTCCTTCTAAATCGAGAAACGTTTCTACGTAAACGATACGATTTTCTCTTGGGAGTCGAGTATCTCTTTTCCATGCATTATTCCTCCTTTACTGCATCCCTCGCTCTCCCACATTGACGATTTAATACACAATTTGCGTCCATACGAAATACTGTGGGTTCCCTGCATTGTCCTTCTAAATCGAGATACGTTTCTACAGAAACGATAGGATTTTCTTTTGGGAGTCGAGTATCTCTTTTCCGATGCATTATACTTGCTTTACTGCATCCCGCACTCCCACACATTGGCGAATTAACACACAATTTGAGTCCATATGAAATACTCTGGGTTCCCTGCAGTGTCCTTCTTAATCGAGATACGTTTCAACGGAAAGGATAGAATTTTCTTTTGGGAGTCGAGTATCTCTTTTCCGAAGCATTATTCCTCCTTCACTGCATCCCTCGCTCCCTCACATTGACGAATTAACAGACAATTTGCGTCCATATGAAATACTCTGGGTTCCCTGCATTATCCTTCTAAATCGAGATATCTTTCTACGGAAACGATAGGATTATCTTTTGGGAGTCGAGTATCGCTTTTCCCATGCATTATTTCTCCTTTACTGCATCCCTCGCTCCCTCACATTGACGAATTAACACACAATTTGCGTCCATATGAAATACTCTGGGTTCCCTGCATTGTCCTTCTTAATCGAGATACGTTTCTACGGAAAAGATGGGATTTTCTTTTGGTAGTCGCGTATCTGTTTTCCGATGCATTATTCCTCCTTTACTGCATTACTCGCTCCCACACATTGACGAATTAACACACAATTTGCGTCCATATGGAATACTCTGGGTTCCCTGCATTGTCCTTCTAATCGTGATACGTCTCTACGGAAACGATAGGATTTTCGTTTGGGAGTCGAGTATCTCTTTTCCGATGCATTATTCCTCCTTTACTGCATCCCTCGCTCCCTCACATTGACGAATTAACACACAATTTGCGTCCATATGAAATACTCTGGGTTCCCTGCATTGTGTTTCCAATTCGAGATACGTTTCTACGGAAACGATAGGATTTTCTTTTGGGAGTCGAGTATCTGTTGTCCGATGCATTATTCCTCCTTTACTGCATCCCTCGCTTCCTCACATTGACGAATTAACAAACAATTTGCGTGCATATGAAGTATTCTGGGTGCCCTGCCATCTCCTTCTAAATCGTGATACGTTTCTAAGGAAACGATATAATTTCCTTTTGTGAGTCGAGTATCTGTTTTCCGATGCATTATTCCTCCTTTATTGCATCCCTCGCCCCCTCACATTGACGAATTAACACACAATTTGCGTCCATGTGAAATACACTTGGTTCCCTGCATTGTCCCTCTAAGTCGAGATAGGTTTCTGCGGAAACGGCAGGATTTTCTTTTGGGAGTCGAGTATCTCTTTTCCGATGCATTATTCCTCCTTTACTGCATCCCTCGCTCCCTCGCATTGACGAATTAACACACAATTTGCGTCCATATGAAATACTCTGTGTTCCCTGCATTGTCCTTCTAAGTCGAGTTACGTTTCCACGGAAACGATGGGATTTTCTTTTGGTAGTCGAGTATCTCTTTTCCGATGCATTATTCCTCCTTTACTGCATTACTCGCTCCCTCACATTGACGAATTAACACACAATTCGCGTCCATATGACATACTCTGGGTTCAATGCCGTCTCCTTCTAAATCGAGATACGTTTCTATGGAAACGATAGGATTTTCTTTTGGGGGTCGAGTATCTCTTTTCCGATGCATTATTCCTCCTTTACCGCTTCCCTCGCACCATCACATTGCCGAATTAACAAGCACTTTGCGTCCACATGAAGTACTCGGGGTTCCCTGCCATCTCCATCGAAATAGAGATACGTATCTACGGAAACGATAGGATTTTCTTTTGGGGGTCGAGTATCTCTTTTCTGATGCATTATTCCTCCCTTACTGCATCCCGCGCTTCCTCACATTGACGAAATAACACACAATTAGCGTCCATATGAAATACTCTGGGTTGCCTGCATTATCAATCTAAATCGAGATACGATTCTACGGAAACGATAGGATTTTCTTTTGCGAGTCGAATATCTCTTTTCCGATGCATTATTCCTCCTTTACTGCATCCCTCGCTCCCTCACATAGACGAATTAACACACAATTTGCGTCCATATGAAATACTCTGGGTTCCCTGAATTGTCTTTCCAAATCGACATACGTTTCTACGGAAACGATAGGATTTTCTTTTGGGAGTCGAGTATCTGTTGTCCGATGCATTATTCCTCCTTTAATGCATCCCTCGCTCCCTCACTTTGACGAATTAACAAACAATTTGCGTGCATATGTAGTATTCTGGGTTCCCTGCCATCTCTTTCTAAATCGAGATACGTATCTACGGAAACGACAGAATTTCCTTTTTGTGAGTCGAGTATCTCTTTTCCGATGCGTTATTCCTCCTATACTGCATCCCTCGCTCCATCACATTGACGAATTAACACACAATTTGCGTCCATATGAAATACTCTGGGATCCCTGCATTGTCCTTCTAAATCGAGATGCGTTCCTACGGAAACGATAGGATTTTCTTTTGGGAGTCGAGTATCTCTTTTCCATGCATTATTCCTCCTTTACTGCATCCCTCGCTCTATCACATTGACGATTGAATACACAATTTGCGTCCATTCGAAATACTCTGGGTTCCCTGCAATGTCCTTCTAAATCGAGATACGTTTCTACAGAAACGATAGGATTTTCTTTTGGGAGTCGAGTAACTCTTTTCCGATGTATTATTCTTGCTTTACTGCATCCCTCACTCCCTCACATTGGCGAATTAACACACAATTTGAGTCCATATGAAATACACTGGGTTCCCTGCATTGTCCTTCTAAATCGAGATACGTTTCAACGGAAAGGATAGAATTTTCTTTTGGGAGTCGAGTATCTCTTTTCCGAAGCATTATTCCTCCTTTACTGCATCCCTCGCTCTCTCACATTGACGAATTAACAGACAATTTGCGTCCATATGAAATACTCTGGGTTCCCTGCATTATCCTTCTAAATCGAGATACCTTTCTACGGAAACGATAGGATTTTCTTTTGGGAGTCGAGTATCTCTTTTCCCATGCATTATTTCTCCTTTACTGCATCCCTCGCTCCCTCACATTGAGGAATTAACTCACAATTTGCGTCCATATGAAATACTCTGGGTTCCCTGCATTGTCTTTCTTAATCGAGATACGTTTCTACGGAAACGATGGGATTTTCTTTTGGTAGTCGAGTATCTCTTTTCCGATGCATTATTCCTCCTTTACTGTATTACTCGCTCCCACACATTGACGAATTAACACACAATTTGCGTCCATATGGAATACTCTGGGTTCCCTGCATTGTACTTCTAATCGTGATACGTCTCTACGGAAACGATAGGATTCTCGTTTGGGAGTCGAGTATCTCTTTTCCGATGCATTATTCCTCCTTTACTGCATCCCTCGCTCCCTCACATTGACGAATTAACACACAATTTGCGTCCATACGAAATACTCTGGGTTCCCTTCATTGTCTTTCCAATTCGAGATACGTTTCTACGGAAACGATAGGATTTTCTTTTGGGAGTCGAGTATCTGTTGTCCGATGCATTATTCCTCCTTTACTGGATCCCTCGCTTCCTCACATTGACGAATTAACAAACAATTTGCGTGCATATGAAGTATTCTGGGTTCCCTGTCATCTCCTTCTAAATCGAGATACGTTTCTAAGGAAACGATATAATTTCCTTTTGTGAGTCGAGTATCTGTTTTCCGATGCATTATTCCTCCATTATTGCATCCCTCGCCCCCTCACATTGACGAATTAACACACAATTTGCGTCCATGCGAAATACACTTGGTTCCCTGCATTGTCCCTCTAAGTCGAGATAGGTTTCTACGGAAACGGCAGGATTTTCTTTTGGGAGTCGAGTATCTCTTTTCCGATGCATTATTCCTCCTTTAAAGCATCCCTCGCTCCCTCACATTGACGAATTAACACACAATTTGCGTCCATATGAAATTCTCTGTGTTCCCTGTATTGTCCTTCTAAGTCGAGATACGTTTCCACGGAAACGGCAGGATTTTCTTTTGGGAGTCGAGTATCTCTTTACCTATGTATTATTCCTCCTTTACTGCATCCCTCGCTCCCTCGCATTGACGAATTAACACACAATTTGCGTCCATATGAAATACTCTGTGTTCCCTGCATTGTCCTTCTAAGTCGAGATACGTTTCCACGGAAACGATGGGATTTTCTTTTGGTAGTCGAGTATCTCTTTTCCGATGCATTATTCCTCCTTTACTGCATTACTCGCTCCCTCACATTGGCGAATTAACACACAATTCGCGTCCATATGACATACTCTGGGTTCAATGCCGTCTCCTTCTAAATCGAGATACGTTTCTATGGAAACGATAGGATTTTCTTTTGGGAGTCGAGTATCTCTTTTCCGATGCATTATTCCTCCTTTACCGCTTCCCTCGCACCATCACATTGCCGAATTAACAAACACTTTGCGTCCACATGAAGTACTCTGGGTCCCCTGCCATCTCCATCTAAATAGAGATACGTATCGACAGAAACCATAGAATTTTCTTTTGGGAGTCGAGTATCGCTTTTCCGATGCATTATTCCTCCTGTACTGCATCCCGCGCTTCCTCACATTGACGAAATATCACACAATTAGCGTCCATATGAAATACTCTGGGTTGCCTGAATTATCAATCTAAATCGAGATACGATTCTACGGAAACGATAGGATTTTCTTTTGGGTGTCGAATATCTCTTTTCCGATGCATTATTCCTCCTTTACTGTATCCCTCGCTCCTCACATTGACGAATTAACACACAATTTGCGTCCATACGAAATACTCTGGGTTTCCTGCATTGTCCTTCTAAATCGAGATACGTTTCTGCGGAAACGATAGGATTTTCTTTTGGGAGTCGAATATCTCTTTTCCGATGCATTATTCCTGCAATATAGCATCCCTCGCTCCCTCACATTGACGAATTAACACACAATTTGCGTCCTTATGAAGTACTCTGTGTTCTCTGCCGTCTCCTTCTAAATCGAGATACGTTTCTACAGAAACGATAGGATTTTCTTTTGGGAGTCGAGTATCTTTTTTTCGCTGCATTATTCCTCCTTTACTTCATCCCTCGCTCCCTCACATTGACGAATTAACACATATATTGCGTCCATATGAAATACTCTGTGTTCCCAGCATTGTCCTTCTAAATCGAGATACGTTTCTATGGAAACGATAGGATTTTCTTTTGGGAGTCGAGTATCTCTTTTCCGACGCATAATTCCTCCCTTACTGCATCCCTCGCTCCCTCACATAGACGAATTAACACACAGTTTGCGTCCCTATGAAATACTCTCGGTTGTCTGCATTGTCCTTCTAAATCGAGATACGTTTCTACGGAAACGATAGGATTTTTTTTTGGGAGTCGATTATCTCTTTTCCGATGCATTATTCCTCCTTTACTGCATCCCTCGCTCCCTCACATAGACGAATTAACACACAATTTGCGTCCATATGAAATACTCTGGGTTCCCTGCATTGTCTTTCCAAATCGAGATACGTTTCTACGGAAACGATAGGATTTTCTTTTGGGAGTCGAGTATCTGTTGTCCGATGCATTATTCCTCCTTTAATGCATCCCTCGCTCCCTCACTTTGACGAATTAACAAACAATTTGCGTGCATATGTAGTATTCTGGGTTCCCTGCCATCTCTTTCTAAATCGAGATACGTTTCTACGGAAACGACAGAATTTCCTTTTGTGAGTCGAGTATCTCTTTTCCGATGCGTTATTCCTCCTATACTGCATCCCTCGCTCCATCACATTGACGAATTAACACACAATTTGCGTCCATGTGAAATACTCTGGGATCCCTGCATTGTCCTTCTAAATCGAGATACGTTTCTACGGAAACGATAGGATTTTCTTTTGGGAGTCGAGTATCTGTTGTCCGATGCATTATTCCTCCTTTAATGCATCCCTCGCTCCCTCACTTTGACGAATTAACAAACAATTTGCGTGCATATGTAGTATTCTGGGTTCCCTGCCATCTCTTTCTAAATCGAGATACGTTTCTACGGAAACGACAGAATTTCCTTTTGTGAGTCGAGTATCTCTTTTCCGATGCGTTATTCCTCCTATACTGCATCCCTCGCTCCATCACATTGACGAATTAACACACAATTTGCGTCCATGTGAAATAATCTGGGATCCCTGCATTGTCCTTCTAAATCGAGATACGTTTCTACGGAAACGATAGGATTTTCTTTTGGGAGTCGAGTATCTGTTGTCCGATGCATTATTCCTCCTTTAATGCATCCCTCGCTCCCTCACTTTGACGAATTAACAAACAATTTGCGTGCATATGTAGTATTCTGGGTTCCCTGCCATCTCTTTCTAAATCGAGATACGTTTCTACGGAAACGACAGAATTTCCTTTTGTGAGTCGAGTATCTCTTTTCCGATGCGTTATTCCTCCTATACTGCATCCCTCGCTCCATCACATTGACGAATTAACACACAATTTGCGTCCATGTGAAATACTCTGGGATCCCTGCATTGTCCTTCTAAATCGAGATACGTTTCTACGGAAACGATAGGATTTTCTTTTGGGAGTCGAGTATCTCTTTTCCATGCATTATTCCTCCTTTACTGCATCCCTCGCTCTCTCACATTGACGATTTAATACACAATTTGCGTCCATACGAAATACTCTGGGTTCCCTGCATTGTCCTTCTAAATCGAGATACTTTTCTACAGAAACGATAGGATTTTCTTTTGGGAGTCGAGTAACTCTTTTCCGATGCATTATTCTTGCATTACTGCATCCCTCACTCCCTCACATTGGCGAATTAACACACAATTTGAGTCCATATGAAATACACAGGGTTCCCTGCATTGTACTTCTAAATCGAGATACGTTTCAACGGAAAGGATAGAATTTTCTTTTGGGAGTCGAGTATCTCTTTTCCGAAGCATTATTCCTCCTTTACTGCATCCCTCGCTCCCTCACATTGACAAATTAACAGACAATTTGCGTCCATATGAAATACTCTGTGTTCCCTGCATTATCCTTCTAAATCGAGATACGTTTCTACGGAAAGGATAGGATTTTCTTTTAGGGGTCGAGTATCTCTTCTCCTTTACTGCATCCCTCGCTCCCTCACATTGACAAATTAACACACAATTTGCGTTCATATGAAATACTGTGGGTTCCCTGCATTGTCCTTCTAAGTCGACATACGTTTCTCGGAAACGGTAGGATTTTCTTTTGGGAGTCGAGTACCTTTTTTCCGATGCATTATTCCTCCTTTTCTGCATCCCACGCTCCCTCATATTGACAAAATAACACACAATGTGGGTACATATGAAATACTCTGGGTTCCCTGCATTATCCTTCTAAATCGAAATACGTTTCTACGGAAACGATAGGATTTTCTTTTGGGAGTCGAATATCTCTTTTCCGAAGCATTATTCCTCCTTTACTGCATCCCTCGCTCCCTCACATTGACGAATTAACAGACAACTTGCGTCCATATGAAATACTCTGGGTTCCCTGCATTATCCTTCTAAATCGAGATACGTTTCTACGGAAACGATGGGATTTTCTTTTGGTAGTCGAGAATCTCTTTTCCGATGCATTATTCCTCCTTTACTGCATTACTCGCTCCCACACATTGACGAATTAACACACAATTTGCGTCCATATGGAATACTCTGGGTTCCCTGCATTGTCCTTCTAATCGTGATACGTCTCTACGGAATTGATAGGAATTTCGTTTGGGAGTCGAGTACCTCTTTTCCGATGCATTATTCCTCCTTTACTGCATCCCTCGCTACCTCACATTGACGAATTAACACACAATTTGCGTCCATATGAAATACTCTGGGTTCCCTGCATTGTCTTTCCAATTCGAGATACGTTTCTACGGAAACGATAGGATTTTCTTTTGGGAGTCGAGTATCTGTTGTCCGATGCATTATTCCTCCTTTACTGCATCCCTCGCTCCCTCACATTGACGAATTAACAAACAATTTGCGTGCATATGAAGTATTCTGGGTCCCCTGCCATCTCCTTCTAAATCGAGATACGTTTATACGGAAACGATAGGATTTTCTTTTGGGAGTCTAGTATCTCTTTTCCGATGCATTATTCCTCCTTTACTGCATCCCTCGCTCCCTCACATTGACGAATTAACACACAATTTGCACCCATTTGAGATACTCTGGGTTCCCAGCATTTTCCTTCTAAGTCGAGATACGTTTCTACGTAAACGGTAGGATGCCCTTTTGGGAGTCAAGTATCTCTTTTCCGATGCATTATTCCTCCTTTACTGCATCCCTCGCTCCCTCACATTCACGAAATAACACACAATTAACGTCCATATGAAATACTCTGGGATCCCTGCATTGTCCTTCCAAATCGAGATACGTTTCTACGGAAACGATAGGATTTTCCTTTGGGAGTCGAGTTTCTCTTTTCCGCTGCATTATTCCTCTTTTACTGCATCCCTCGCTCCCTCACATTGACGAATGAACACACATATTGCGTCCATATAAAATACTCTGAGTTCCCTGCATTGTCCTTCTAAATCGAGATACGTTTCTACGGAAACAATAGGATTTTCTTTTGGGGGTCGAGTATCTCTTTACGATGTATTATTCCTCCCTTACTGCATCCCTCGCTCCCTCACATTCACGAAATAACACACAATTTGCGTCCATATGAAGTACTCTGGGTTCCCTGCATTATCCTTCTAAATCGAGATACGATTCTACGGAAACGATAGGATTTTCTTTTGGGAGTCGAGTATCTGTTTTCCGATCCATTATTCCTCTTTTACTGCATCCCTCGCTCCCTCACATTGACGAATTAACACACAATTTGCGTCCATATGAAATACTCTTTGTCCCTGCATTGTCCTTCTAAATCGATACACGTTTCTACGGAAACGATAGGATTTTCTTTTGGGAGTCGAGTATCTCTTTTCCGATGCATTATTCCTCCTTACTGCATCCCTCGCTCCCTCACATTGACGAATTATTACACAATTTGCGTCCATATGAAATACTCTGGGTTCCTTGCCATGTCCTTCTAAATCGAGATACGTTTCTATGGAAACGATAGGATTTTCTTTTGGGAGTCGAGTATCTCTTTTCCGATGCATTATTCCTCGGTTACTGCATCCCTCGCTCCCTCACATTGAAGAATTAACACACAATTTGCGTCCATATGAAATACTCTGGGTTCCCTGCATTGTCCCTTAAAATCGAGGTACGTTTCTACGGAAACGATAGGATTTTCTTTTGGGAGTCGAGTTTCTCTTTTCCGCTGCATTATTCCTCTTTTACTGCATCCCTCGCTCCCTCACATTGACGAATTATTACACAATTTGCGTCCATATGAAATAGTCTGGGTTCCCTGCATTATCCTTCTAAATCGAGACGCGATTCTACGGAAACGATAGGATTTTCTTTTGGGAGTCGGGTATCTCATTTCCGATGCATTATTCCTCCTTACTGCATCCCTCGCTCCCTCACATTGACGAATTATTACACAATTTGCGTCCATATGAAATAGTCTGGGTTCCTTGCCATGTCCTTCTAAATCGAGATACGTTTCTATGGAAACGATAGGATTTTCTTTTGGGAGTCGAGTATCTCTTTTCCGATGCATTATTCCTCCTTTACTGCATCCCTCGTTCCCTCACATTGGCGAATTAACACACAATTTGAGTCCATATAAAATACTCTGGGTTCCCTGCATTGTCCTTCTAAATCGAGATACGTTTCTACGGAAAGGATAGAATTTTCTTTTGGGAGTCGAGTATCTCTTTTCCGATGCATTATTCCTCCTTCACTGCATCCCTCGCTCCCTCAAATTGACGAATTAACACACAATTTGCGTCCATATGAGATAATCTGGGTCCCCAGCATTGTCCTTCTAAGTCGAGATACGTTTCTACGTAAACGGCAGGATTTTCTTTTGGGAGTCAAGGATCTCTTTTCCGATGCATTATTCCTCCTTTACTGCATCACTCGCTCCCTCAAATTCACGAAATAACACACACTTTGCGTCCATATGAAATACTCTGGGATCCCTGCATTGTCCTTCTAAATCGAGATACGCGTCTACGGAAACGATAGGATTTTCTTTTGGGAGTCGAGTTTCTCTTTTCCGCTGCACTATTCCTCCTTTACTGCATCCCTCGCTCCCTCACATTGACGAATGAACACACATATTGCGTCCATATAAAATACTCTGGGTTCCCTGCGTTGTCCTTCTAAATCGAGATACGTTTCTACGGAAACAATAGGATTTTCTTTTGGGCGTCGAGTATCTCCTTACGATGTATTATTCCTCCTTTACTGCATCCCTCGCTCCCTCACATTCACGAAATAACACACAATTTGCGTCCATATGAAATACTCTGGGTTCCCTGCATTGTCCTTCTAATCGAGATACGTTTCTACGGAAACGATAGGATTTTCGTTTGCGAGTCGAGTATCTCTTTTCCGATGCATTATTCCTCCTTTACTGCATCCCTCGCTCCCTCACATTGACGAATTAACACACAATTTGCGTTCCTTTAGGAATACTGTGGGTTCCCTGCATTGTCGTTCTATTCGAGATACGTTTCTACGGAAACGATAGGATTTTCTTTTGGGAGTCGAGTTTCTCTTTACGATGTACTATTCCTCCTTACTGCATCCCTCGCTCCCTCACATTGGCGAATTAACACACAATTTGAGTCCATATGAAATACTCTGGATTCCCTGCATCGTCCTTCTAAATCGAGATACGTTTCTACGGAACGGATAGAATTTTCTTTTGGGAGTCGAGTATCTCTTTTCCGATGCATTATTCCTCCTTCACTGCATCCCTCGCTCCCTCACATTGACGAATTAACACACAATTTGCGTCCATATGAAATACTCTGGGTTCCCTGCATTGTCCCTCTAAATCGAGATACGTTTCTACGGAAAGGATAGGATTTTCTTTTAGGGGTCGAGTATCTCTTCTCCTTTACTGCATCCCTCGCTCCCTCACATTGACGGATTAACACACAATTTGCGTCCATATGAAATACTCTGGTTTCCCTGCATTGTCCTTCTAAATAGAGATAAATTTCTACGGAAACGATAGGATTTTCTTTTGGGAGTCGAGTATCTCTTTTCCGATGCATTATTCCTCCTTCACTTCATCCCTCGCTCCCTCACATTGACGAATGAACACACATATTGCGTCCATATAAAATACTCTGGGTTCCCTGCATTGTCCTTCTAAATCGAGATACGTTTCTACGGAAACAATAGGATTTTCTTTTGGGCGTCGAGTATCTCCTTACGATGTATTATTCCTCCTTTACTGCATCCCTCGCTCCCTCACATTCACGAAATAACACACAATTGGCGTCCATATGAAATACTCTGGGTTCCCTGCATTGTCCTTCTAATCGAGATACGTTTCTACGGAAACGATAGGATTTTCGTTTGGGAGTCGATTATCTCTTTTCCGATGCATTATTCCTCCTTTACTGCATACCTCGCTCCCTCACATTGACGAATTAACCCACAATTTGCGTCCATATGGAATACTCTGGGTTCCCTGCATTGTCGTTCTATTCGAGATACGTTTCTACGGAAACGATAGGATTTTTGTTTGGGAGTCGAGTATCTCTTTTCCGATGCATTATTCCTCCTTTACTGCATCCCTCGCTCCCTCACATTGACGAATTAACACACAATTTGCGTCCATATGAAATACTCTGGGTTCCCTGCCATCTCCTTCTAAATCGAGATACGTTTGTACAGAAACGGTAGGATTTTCTTTTTGGAGTCGAGTATCTCTTTTCCGATTAATAATTCCTCCTTTACTGCATACCTCGCTCCCTCACATTGACGAATTAACACACAATTTGCATCCATACGAAATACTGTGGGTTCTATACATTGTCCTTCTAAATCGAGATACGTTTCTACGGAAACGATAGGATTTTCTTTTGGGAGTTGAGTATCTCTTTTCCGATGCATTATTCCTCCGTTACTGCATCCCTCGCTCCCTCACACTGAAGAATTAACAAACAAATTGCGGCCATATGAAGTACTCTGGGTTCCCTGCCATCTCCGTCTAAATCGAGATACGTTTCTACGGAAACGATAGAATTTTCGTCTATGAGTCCAGTATCTCTTTTCCGATGCATTATTCCTCCTTTACTGCAACCCCCGCTCCCTCACATTGACGAATTATTACACAATTTGCGTCCATATGAAATACTCTGGGTTCCTTGCCATGTCCTTCTAAATCAAGATACGTTTCTATGGAAACGATAGGATTTTCTTTTGGGGGTCGAGTATCTCTTTACGATGTATTATTCCTCCTTTACTGCATCCCTCGCTCCCTCACATTCACGAAATAACACACAATTTGCGTCCATATGAAATACTCTGGGTTCCCTGCATTATCCTTCTAAATCAAGATACGATTCTACGGAAACGATAGGATTTTCTTTTGGGAGTCGAGTATCTCCTTTCCGATGCATTATTCCTCCTTACTGCATCCCTCGCTCCCTCACATTGACCAATTGTTACACAATTTGCGTCCATATGAAATACTCTGGGTTCCTTGCCATGTCCTTCTAAATCGAGATACGTTTCTATGGAAACGATAGGATTTTCTTTTAGGAGTCGAGTATCTCTTTTCCGATGCATTATTCCTCCTTTACTGCATCCCTCGTTCCCTCACATTGGCGAATTAACACACAATTTGAGTCCATATGAAATACTCTGGGTTCCCTGCATTGTCCTTCTAAATCGAGATACGATTCTACGGAAAGGATAGAATTTTCTTTTGGGAGTCGACTATCTCTTTTCCGAGGCATTATTCCTCCTTCACTGCATCCCTCGCTCCCTCACATTGACGAATTAACACATAATTTGCGTCCATATGAGATACTCTGGGTTCCCAGCATTGTCCTTCTAAGTCGAGATACGTTTCTACGTAAACGGTAGGATTTTCTTTTGGGAGTCAAGTATCTCTTTTCCGATGCATTATTCCTCCTTTACTGCATCCCTGGCTCACTCACATTGACGAATTATATATCAGTTTGCGTCCATAAGAAATCCTCTGGGTTCCATTCATTGTCTTTCTAAATCGAGATACGTTTCTACGGGAACGATAGGATTTTCTTTTGGGGGTCGAGTATCTCTTTTCTGATGCATTATTCCTCCATTTGCTGCATTACTCGCTCCCTCACATTGACGAATTAACACACAATTTGCGTCCATATGGAATAATCTGGGTTCCCTGCATTGTCCTACTAATCGAGATACGTTTCCACGGAAGCGATAGGATTCTCTTTTGGGAGTCGAGTATCTCCTTTCCGATGCATTATTCCTCCTTTACTGCATTACTCGCTGCCACAAATTGACGAATTAACACACAATTTGCGTCCTTATGGAATACTCTGGGTTCCCTGCATTGTCATTCTAATCGAGATACGTTTCCACGGAAGCGATAGGATTCTCTTTTGGGAGTCGAGTATCTCCTTTCCGATGCATTATTATTCCTTTACTGCATTACTCGCTGCCACACATTGACGAATTAACACACAATTTGCGTCCTTATGGAATACTCTGGGTTCCCTGCATTGTCCTTCTAATCGAGATACGTTTCCACGGAAGCGATAGGATTCTCTTTTGGGAGTCGAGTATCTCCTTTCCGATGCATTATTCCTCCTTTATTGCATCCCTCGCTCCATCACATTGACGAATTAACAGACTATTTGCGTCCATATGAAATACACTTGGTTCCCTGCATTGTCCTTCTAAATCGAGATACGTTTCTACGGAAACGATAGGATTTTCTTTTGGGGGTCGAGTATCTCTTTTCTGATGCATTATTCCTCCATTTGCTGCATTACTCGCTCCCTCACATTGACGAATTAACACACAATTTGCGTCCATATGGAATAATCTGGGTTCCCTGCATTGTCCTACTAATCGAGATACGTTTCCAGGGAAGCGATAGGATTCTCTTTTGGGAGTCGAGTATCTCCTTTCCGATGCATTATTTCTCCTTTACTGCATTACTCGCTGCCACACATTTACGAATTAACACACAATTTGCGTCCTTATGGAATACTCTGGGTTCCCTGCATTGTCCTTCTAATCGAGATACGTTTCTACGGAAACGATAGGATTTTCGTTTGGGAGTCGAGTATCTCTTTTCCGATGCATTATTCCTCCTTTACTGCATGCCTCGCTCCCTCACATTGACGAATTAACACACAATTTGCGTGCATATGAAATCCTCTGGGTTCCCTGCATTGTCTTTCCAAATCGAGATACGTTTCTACGGAAACGATAGGATTTTCTTTTGGGAGTCGAGTATCTGTTGTCCGATGCATTATTCCTCCTTTACTGCATCCCTCGCTCCCTCACATTGACGAATTAACAAACAATTTGCGTGCATATGAAGTATTCTGGGTTCCCTGCCATCTCCTTTTAATCGAGATACGTTTCTACGGAAACGATATAATTTCCTGTTGTGAGTCGAGTATCTCATTTCCGATGCATTATTCCTCCTTTACTGCATCCCTCCCTCCCTCACATTGACGAATTAACACACAATTTGCGTCCATATGAAATACTCTGGGTTCCTTGCCATGTCCTTCTAAATCGAGATACGTTTCTACGGAAACGATAGGATTTTCTTTTGGGTGTCGAGTATCTCTTTTCGATGTATTATTCCTCCATTACTGCATCCCTCGCTTCCTCACATTGACGAATGAACACACATATTGCGTCCATATAAAATACTCTGGGTTCCCTGCATTGTCCTTCTAAGTCGACATACGTTTCTCAGAAACGGTAGGATTTTCTTGTGGGAGTCGAGTTTCTCTTTTCCGATGCATTATTCCTCCTTTACTGCAGCCCACGCTCACTCACATTGACGAATTAACACACAATTTGCGTCCATATCAAATACTCTGGGTTCCCTGCATTGTATTTCTAAATCGAGGTACGTGTTTCTACGGAAACAATAGGATTTTCTTTTGGGAGTCGAGTATCTCTTTTCCGATGCATTATTCCTCCGTTACAGCATCCATCGCTCCCTACACTGACGAATTGACAAACAATTAGCGTCCATATGAAGTACACTGGGTTCCCTGCCATCTCTGTCTAAATCGAGATACGTTTCTACGGAAACGATAGAATTTCGTCTATGAGTCCAGTATCTCTTTTCCGATGCATTATTCCTCCTTTACTGCATCCCTCGCTCCCTCACATTCACGAAATAACAATTTTCGTCCATATGAAATATTCTGGGATCCCTGCATTGTCCTTCTAAATCGAGATACGTTTCTACGGAAACGATAGGATTTTCTTTTGGGGGTCGAGTATCTCTTTTCGCTGTATTATTCCTCCTTTACTGCATCCCTCGCTTCCTCACATTGACGAATGAACACATATGTTGCGTCCATATAAAATACTCTGGGTTCCCTGCATTGTCCTTCTAAATCGAGATACGTTTCTACGGAAACGATAGGATTTTCTTTAGGGGGTCGAGTATCTCTTTTCGATGTATTATTCCTCCTTTACTGCATCCCTCGCTCCCTCATATTCACGAAATAACACACAATTTGCGTCCATATGAAATACTCTGGGTTCCCTGCATTATCCTTCTAAATCGAGATACGATTCTACGGAAACGATAGGATTTTCTTTTGGGAGTGGAATATATCTTTTCCGATGCATTATTCCTCCTTTACTGCATCCCTCGTTCCCGCACATTGGTGAATTAACACACAATTTGAGTCCATATGAAATACTCTGGGTTCCCTGCATTGTCCTTCTAAATCGAGATACGTTTCTACGGAAACGATAGAATTTACTTTTGGGAGTCGTGTATCTCTTTTCCGATGCATTATTCCTCCTTTACTGCATGCCTCGCTCCCTCACATTGACGAACTAACACACAATTTGCGTCCATATGAGATACTCTGGGTTCCCAGCATTGTCCTTCTAAGTCGAGATACGTTTCTACGGAAACGGTAGGATTTTCGTTTGGGAGTCAAGTATCTCTTTTCCGATGCATTATTCCTCCTGTACTGCATCCCTCGCTCACTCACATTGACGAATTATATATCAATTTGCGTCCATATGAAATCCTCTGGGTTCCATTCATTGCCTTTCTAAATCGAGATACGTTTCTACGGAAACGATAGGATTTGCTCTTCGGAGTCGGGGATCTCATTACCGATGCATTATTCCTCCTTTACTGCATGCCTCGCTCCCTCACATTGACGAACTAACACACAATTTGCGTCCATATGAGATACTCTGGGTTCCCAGCATTGTCCTTCTAAGTCGAGATACGTTTCTACGGAAACGGTAGGATTTTCGTTTGGGAGTCGTGTATCTCTTTTCCGATGCATTATTCCTCCTTTACTGCATCCCTCGCTCCCTCACATTGACGAATTAACACACAATTTGCGTCCATATGGAATACTCTGGGTTCCCTGCATTGTCCTACTAATCGAGATACGTTTCCACGGAAACGAAAGGATTTTCTTTTGGGAGTCGAGTATCTACTTTCCGATGCATTATTCCTCCTTTACTGCATCCCTCCCTCCTCACATTGACGAATTTACACACAATTTGCGTCCATATGAAATACTCTGGGTTCCCCGCATTGTCCTTCTAAATCGAGATACGTTTCTACGGAAACGATAGGATTTTCTTTTGGGAGTCGAGTATCTCTTTTCCCATGCATTATTCCTCCTTTACTGCATCCCTCGCTCCCTCACATTGACGAATTAAAACACAATTTGCGTCCATATGGAATAATCTGGGTTCCCTGCATTGTCCTACTAATCGAGATACGTTTCCACGGAAGCGATAGGATTCTCTGTTGGGAGTCGAGTATCTCCTTTCCGATGCATTATTCCTCCTTTACTGCATTACTCGCTGCCACACATTGACGAATTAACACACAATTTGCGTCCTTATGGAATACTCTGGGTTCCGTGCATTGTCCTTCTAATCGAGATACGTTTCCACGGAAGCGATAGGATTCTCTTTTGGGAGTCGAGTATCTCCTTTCCGATGCATTATTCCTCCTTTACTGCATTACTCGCTGCCACACATTGACGAATTAACACACAATTTGCGTCCTTATGGAATACTCTGGGTTCCCTGCATTGTCCTTCTAATCGAGATACGTTTCCACGGAAGCGATAGGATTCTCTTTTGGGAGTCGAGTATCTCCTTTCCGATGCATTATTCCTCCTTTATTGCATCCCTCGCTCCATCACATTGACGAAGTAACAGACAATTTGCGTCCATATGAAATACACTTGGTTCCCTGCATTGTCCTTCTAAATCGAGATACGTTTCTACGGAAACGATAGGATTTTCTTTTGGGGGTCGAGTATCTCTTTTCTGATGCATTATTCCTCCATTTGCTGCATTACTCGCTCCCTCACATTGACGAATTAACACACAATTTGCGTCCATATGGAATAATCTGGGTTCCCTGCATTGTCCTACTAATCGAGATACGTTTCCACGGAAGCGATAGGATTCTCTTTTGGGAGTCGAGTATCTCCTTTCCGATGCATTATTCCTCCTTTACTGCATTACTCGCTGCCACACATTGACGAATTAACACACAATTTGCGTCCTTATGGAATACTCTGGGTTCCCTGCATTGTCCTTCTAATCGAGATACGTTTCTACGGAAACGATAGGATTTTCGTTTGGGAGTCGAGTATCTCTTTTCCGATGCATTATTCCTCCTTTACTGCATCCCTCGCTCCCTCACATTGACGAATTAACACACAATTTGCGTCCATATGAAATACTCTGGGTTCCTTGCCATGTCCTTCTAAATCGAGATACGTTTCTACGGAAACGATAGGATATTCTTTTGGGAGTCGAGTATCTCTTTTCCGATGCATTATTCCTCCTTTACTGCATCCCTCGCTCCCTCACATTGACGAATTAACACACAATTTGCGTCCATATGAAATACTCTGGGTTCTTTGCATTGTCCGTCTAAATCGAAATACGTTTCTACGAAAACGAAAAGTTTTACTTTTGGGAGTCGAGTATCTCTTATCCGATGCCTTAATCCTCCTTTACTGGATCCCTCGCTCTCTCACACTGACGAATTAACACACAATTTGCGTCCATATGAAATACTCTGGGTTCCCTGCATTGTCCTTATAAGTCGACATACGTTTCTCAGAATCGGTAGGATTTTCTTGTGGGAGTCGAGTATCTCTTTTCCGATGCATTATTCCTCCGTTACAGCATCCATCGCTCCCTCACACTGACGAATTGACAAACAATTAGCGTCCACATGAAGTACACTGGGTTCCCTGCCATCTCTGTCTAAATCGAGACACGTTTCTACGGAAACGATAGAATTTCGTCTATGAGTCCAGTATCTCTTTTCCGATGCATTATTCCTCCTTCACTGCAGCTCACGCTCACTCACATTGACGAATTAACACACAATTTGCGTCCATATCAAATACTCTGGGTTCCCTGCATTGTCCTTCTAAATCGAGATACGTTTCTACGGAAACGATTGAATTTACTTTTGGGAGTCGTGTATCTCTTTTCCGATGCATTATTCCTCCTTTACTGCATGCCTCGCTCCATCACATTGACGAACTAACACAAAATATGCGTCCATATGAGATACTCTGGGTTCCCAGCATTGTCCTTCTGAGTCGAGATACGTTTCTACGGAAACGGTAGGATTTTCGTTTGGGAGTCAAGTATCTCTTTTCCGATGCATTATTCCTCCTGTACTGAATCCCTCGCTCACTCACATTGACGAATTATATATCAATTTGCGTCCATATGAAATCCTCTGGGTTCCATTCATTGTCTTTCTAAATCGAGATACGTTTCTACGGAAACGATAGGATTTGCTCTTCGGAGTCGGGTATCTCATTACCGATGTATTATTATTCCTTTACTGCATCCTCGCTCCCTCACATTGACGAATTAACACACAATTTGCGTCCATATGGAATACTCTGGGTTCCCTGCATTGTCCTACTAATCGAGATACGTTTCCACGGAAACGAAAGAATTTTCTTTTGGGAGTCGAGTATCTCCTTTCCGATGCATTATTCCTCCTTTACTGCATCCCTCCCTCCCTCACATTGACGAATTAACACACAATTTGCGTCCATATGAAATACACTGGGTTCCCTGCATTGTCCTTCTAAATCGAGATACGTTTCTACGGAAACGATAGGATTTTCTTTGGGAGTCGAGTATCTCTTTTCCCATGCATTATTGCTCCTTTACTGCATCCCTCGCTCCCTCACATTGACGAATTAACACACAATTTGCTTCCATATGAAATACTCTGGGTTCCCTGCATTGTCCTTGTAAATCGAGATACGTTTCTACGGAAACGATGGGATTTTCTTTTGGGAGTCGAGTATCTCTTTTCCGATGCATTATTCCTCCTTTACTGCATTACTCGCTGCCACACATTGACGAATTAACACACAATAGCGTCCTTATGGAATACTCTGGGTTCCCTGCATTGTCCTTCTAATCGAGATACGTTTCTACGGAAACGATAGGATTTTCGTTTGGGAGTCGAGTATCTCTTTTCCGATGCATTATTACTCCTTTACTGCATCCCTCGCTCCCTCACATTGACGAATTAACACACAATTTGCGTCCATATGAAATCCTCTGGGTTCCCTGCATTGTCTTTCCAAATCGAGATACGTTTCTACGGAAACGATAGGACTTTCTTTTGGGAGTCGAGTATCTGTTTTCCGATGCATAATTCCTCCTTTACTGCATCCCTCGCTCCCTCACATTGACGAATTAACAAACAATTTGCGTGCATATGACGTATTCTGGGTTCCCTGCCATCTCCTTCTAAATCGAGATACGTTTCTACGGAAACGATATAATTTCCTGTTGTGAGTCGAGTATCTCTTTTCCGATGCATTATTCCTCCTTTTCTGCTTCCCTCGCTCCCTCACATTGACATAATAACACAAAATGTGCGTACATATGAAATACTCTGGGTTCCCTGCATTATCCTTCTAAATCGAAATACGTTTTGTACGGAAACGATAGAATTTTCTTTTGGGAGTCGAGTATATCTTTTCCGATTAATTATTCCTCCTTTACTGAATCCCTCGCTCCCTCACATTGACGAATTAACACACAATTTGCGTCCATACGAAATACTCAGGGTTCTATACATTGTCCTTCTAAATCGGATACGTTTCTACGGAAACGATAGGATTTTGTTTTGGTAGTCGAGTATCTCTTTTCCGATGCACTATTCCACCATTACTGCATCCCTCGCTCCCTCACATTCACGAAATAACACAGAATTTGCGTCCATTTGAAATACTCTGGGTTCCCTGCATCATCCTTCTAAATCGAGATACGTTTCTACGGAAACGATGGGATTTTCTTTTGGGAGTCGAGAATCTCTTTTCTGATGCATTATTCCTCCTTTTGCTGCATTACCCGCTCCCTTACATTGACGAATTAACACACAATTTGCGTCCATATGGAATACTCTGGGTTCCTTGCATTGTCCTTCTAATCGAGATACGATTCTACGGAAACGAGAGGATTTTCTTTTGGGAGTCGAGTATCTCTTTTCCGATGCATTATTCCTCCTTTACTGCATCCCTCGCTCCCTCACATTGACGAATTAACACACAATTTGCGTCCATATGAAATACTCTGGGTTCACTGCATTGTCTTTGCAAATCGAGATACGTTTCTACTGTAACGTTAGGATTTTCTTTTGGGAGTCGAGTATCTGTTTTTCGATGCATTATTCCTCCTTTACTGCATCCCTCGCTCCCTCACATTGACGAATTAACACACAATTAGCGTCCATATGAAATACTGTGGATTCCCAGCATTGTCCTTCTAAATCGAGATACGTTTCTACGGAAACGATAGGATTTTCTTTTGGGAGTCGAGTATCTCTTTTCCGATGCATTATTCCTCCTTACTGCATCCCTCGCTCCCTCACATTGACGAATTAACACACAATTTGCGTCCATATAAAATACTCTGGGTTCCTTGCAATCTCCATCTAAATCGAGATACGTTTCTACGGAAACGATAGGATTTTCTTTCGGGAGTCTAGTATCTCTTTTCCGATGCATTATTCCTCCTGTACTGCATCCCTCGCTCCATCACATTGACGAATTAACACACAATTTGCGTCCATATGAAATACTCTGTGTTGCCTGCATTGTCCTTCTAAATCGACATACGTTTCTACGGAAACGATAGGATTTTCTTTTGGGAGTCAAGTATCTCTATTCCGATGCATTATTCCTCCGTTACTACATCCCTCGCTCCCTCACACTGACGAATTAACAAACAATTTGCGTCCATATGAAGTACTCTGGGTTCCCTGCCATCTCCGTCTAAATCGAGATACGTTTCTACGGAAACGATAGAATTTTCGTCTGAGAGTCCAGTATCTCTTTTCCAATGCATTATTCCTCCTTTACTGCATCCCTCGCTCCCTGACATTCACGAAATAACACACAATTTGCGTCCATATGAAATACTCTGGGTTCCCTGCTTTGTCCTTCTAAATCGAGATACATTTCTACGGATACGATAGGATTTCCTTTGGGAGTCGAGTATCTCTTTTCCCATGCATTATTCCTCCTTTACCGCATCACTCGCTCCCTCACATTGACGAATTAACACCCAATTTGCATCCATATGAAATACACTTCGTTCCCTGCATTGTCCTTCTAAATCGAGTTACGTTTCTACGGAATAGATAGGATTTTCTTTTGGGAGTCGAGTATCTCTTTTCCGATGCATTATTCCTCCTTACTGCATCCCTCGCTTTCTCACATTGACGAATTGACACACAATTTGCGTCCATATAAAATAATCTGGGTTCCTTGCCATCTCAATCTAAATCGAGATACGTTTCTACGGAAACGATAGTATTTTCTTTTGGGAGTCGAGTATCTGTTTTCCGATGCATTATTCCTCCTTTACTGCATCCCTCGCTCCCTCACATTGACGAATTAACACGAAATTTGCGTCCATATGAAATCCTCTGGGTTCCCTGCATTGTCCTTCTAAATCGAGATACGTTTCTACGGAAACGATAGGATTTTCTTTTGGGAGTTAGGGTATCTCTTTTCCGATGCATTATTACTCCTTACTGCATCCCTCGCTCCCTCACATTGACGAATTAACACACAATTTGCGTCCATATAAAATACTCTGGGTTCCTTGCCATCTCCATCTAAATCGAGATACGTTTCTACGGAAACGATAGGATTTTCTTTTCGGAGTCGGGTATCTCTTTTCCGATGCATTATTCCTCCTTTACTGCATCCCTCGCTCCCTCACATTGACGAATTAACACACAATTTGCGTCCATATGAAATACACTTTGTTCCCTGCATTGTCCTTCTAAATCGAGATACGTTTCTACGGAATAGATAGGATTTTCTTTTGGGAGTCGAATATCTCTTTTCCGATGCATTATTCCTCCTTACTGCATCCCTCGCTCCCTCACATTGACGAATTAACACACAATTTGCGTCCATATGAAATACTCTGGGTTCCCTGCATTGTCCTTCTAAATCGAGATACGTTTCTACGGAAACGATGGGATTTTCTTTTGGGAGTCGAGTATCTCTTTTCCGATGCATTATTCCTCCTTTACTGCATTACTCGCTGCAACACATTGACGAATTTACACACAATTTGCGTCGATATGGAATACTCTGGGTTCCCTGCATTGTCCTTCTAATCGAGATACGTTTCTACGGAAACGAAAGGATTTTCGTTTGGGAGTCGAGTATCTCTTTTCAGATGCATTATTCCTCCTTTACTGCATCCCTCGCTCCCTCACATTGACGAATTAACACACAATTCGCGTCCATATGAAATCCTCTGGGTTCCCTGCATTGCCTTTCCAAATTGACATACGTTTCTACGGAAACGATAGGATTTTCGTTTGGGAGTCGAGTATCTGTTTTCCGATGCATTATTCCTCCTTTACTGCATCCCTCGCTCCCTCACATTGACGAATTAACAAACAATTTGCGTGCATATGAGGTATTCTGGGTTCCCTGCCATGTCCTTCTAAATCGAGATACGTTTCTACTGAAACGATAGGATTTTCTTTTGGGAGTTAGGGTATCTCTTTTCCGATGCATTATTCCTCCTTACTGCATCCCTCGCTCCCTCACATTGACGAATTAACACACAATTTGCGTCCATATAAAATACTCTGGGTTCCTTGCCATCTCCATCTAAATCGAGATACGTTTCTACGGAAACGATAGGATTTTCTTTTGGGAGTCGGGTATCTCTTTTCCGATGCATTATTCCTCCTTTACTGCATCCCTCGCTCCCTCACATTGACGAATTAACACACAATTTGCGTCCATATGAAATACACTTTGTTCCCTGCATTGTCCTTCTAAATCGAGATACGTTTCTACGGAATAGATAGGATTTTCTTTTGGGAGTCGAATATCTCTTTTCCGATGCATTATTCCTCCTTACTGCATCCCTCGCTCCCTCACATTGACGAATTAACACACAATTTGCGTCCATACGAAATACTCAGGGTTCTATACATTGTCCTTCTAAATCGAGATACGTTTCTACGGAAACGATAGGATTTTGTTTTGGGAGTCGGGTATCTCTTTTCCGATGCACTATTCCACCATTACTGCATCCCTCGCTCCCTCACATTCACGAAATAACACAGAATTTGCGTCCATTTGAAATACTCTGGGTTCCCTGCATTATCCTTCTAAATCGAGATACGATTCTACGGAAACGATAGGATTTTCTTTTGGGAGTCGAATATATCTTTTCCGATGCATTATTCCATCTTTACTGCATCCCTCGTTCCCTCACATTGGCGAATTAACACACAATTTGAGTCCATATGAAATACTCTGGGTTCCCTGCATTGTCCTTATAAATCGAGATACGTTTCTACGGAAACGATAGGATTTTCTTTTGGGGGTCGAGTATCTCTTTTCCCATGCATTATTCCTCCTTTACTGCATCCCTCGCTCCCTCACATTGACGAATTAACACACAATTTGCGTCCATATGAAATACTCTGGGTTCCCTGCATTGTCCTTCTAAATCGAGATACGTTTCTACGGAAACGATGGGATTTTCTTTTGGGAGTCGAGAATCTCTTTTCTGATGCATTATTCCTCCTTTTGCTGCATTACCCGCTCCCTTACATTGACGAATTAACACACAATTTGCGTCCATATGGAATACTCTGGGTTCCTTGCATTGTCCTTCTAATCGAGATACGTTTCTACGGAAACGATAGGATTTTCTTTTGGGAGTCGAGTATCTCTTTTCCGATGCATTATTCCTCCTTTACTGCATCCCTCGCTCCCTCACATTGACGAATTAACACACAATTTGCGTCCATATGAAATACTCTGGGTTCACTGCATTGTCTTTCCAAATCGAGACACGTTTCTACTGTAACGTTAGGATTTTCTTTTGGGAGTCGAGTATCTGTTTTTCGATGCATTATTCCTCCTTTACTGCATCCCTCGCTCCCTCACATTGACGAATTAACACACAATTAGCGTCCATATGAAATACTGTGTGTTCCCAGCATTGTCCTTCTAAATCGAGATACGTTTCTACGGAAACGATAGGATTTTCTTTTGGGAGTCGAGTATCTCTTTTCCGATGCATTATTCCTCCTTACTGCATCCCTCGCTCCCTCACATTGACGAATTAACACATAATTTGCGTCCATATAAAATACTCTGGGTTCCTTGCCATCTCCATCTAAATCGAGATACGTTTCTACGGAAACGATAGAATTTTCTTTCGGGAGTCTAGTATCTCTTTTCCGATGCATTATTCCTCCTGTACTGCATCCCTCGCTCCATCACATTGACGAATTAACACACAATTTGCGTCCATATGAAATACTCTGTGTTGGCTGCATTGTCCTTCTAAATCGACATACGTTTCTACGGAAACGATAGGATTTTCTTTTCGGAGTCGAGTATCTCTATTCCGATGCATTATTCCTCCGTTACTACATCCCTCGCTCCCTCACACTGACGAATTAACAAACAATTTGCGTCCATATGAAGTACTCTGGGTTCCCTGCCATCTCCGTCTAAATCGAGATACGTTTCTACGGAAACGATAGAATTTTCGTCTGGGAGTCCAGTATCTCTTTTCCAATGCATTATTCCTCCTTTACCGCATCCCTCGCTCCCTGACATTCACGAAATAACACACAATTTGCGTCCATATAAAATACTCTGGGTTCCCTGCATTGTCCTTCTAAATCGAGATTAGTTTCTACGGAAACGATAGGATTTTCTTTTGGGGGTCGAGTATCTCTTTTCGATGTATTATTCCTCCTTTACTGCATCCCTCGCTCCCTCACATTGACGAATTAAGAGACAATTTGCGTCCATATGAAATACTCTGGGTTCCCTGGTTTGTCCTTCTAAATCGAGATACGTTTCTACGGAAACGATAGGATTTCCTTTTGGGAGTTAGGGTATCTCTTTTCCGATGCATTATTCCCTCTTACTATATCAGTCGCTCCCTCACATTGACGAATTAATACACAATTTGCGTCCATATAAAATACTCTGGGTTCCCTGCCATCTCCGTCTAAATCGACATACGTTTCTACGGAAACGATAGGATTTTCTTTTGGGAGTCGAGTATCTCTTATTCCTTGCATTATTCCTCCTTTACCGCATCCCTCGCTCCCTCACATTGACAAATTAACTCCCAATTTGCGTCCATATGAAATACACTTTGTTCCCTGCATTGTCCTTCTAAATCGAGATACGTTTCTACGCAATAGATAGGATTTTCTTTTGGGAGTCGAGTATCTCTTTTCCGATGCATTATTCCTCCTTACTGCATCCCTCGCTCCCTCACATTGACGAATTGACACACAATTTGCGTCCATATAAAATAATCTGGGTTCCTTGCCATCTCAATCTAAATCGAGATACGTTTCTACGGAAACGATAGGATTTTCTTTTGGGAGTCGAGTATCTGTTTTCCGATGCATTGTTCCTCCTTTACTGCATCCCTCGCTCCCTCACATTGACGAATTAACACACAATTTGAGTCCATATGAAATACTCTGGGTTCCCTGCATTGTCCTTCTAAATCGAGATACGTTCCTACGGAAACGATAGGATTTCCTTTTGGGAGTTAGGGTATCTCTTTTCCGATGCATTATTCCTCCTTACTGCATCAGTCGCTCCCTCACATTGACGAATTAATACACAATTTGCGTCCATATAAAATACTCTGGGTTCTTGCCATCTCCATCTAAATCGAGATACGTTTCTACGGAAACGATAAGATTTTCTTTTGGGAGCCGGGTATCTCTTTTCCGATGCATTATTCCTCCTTTACTGCATCCCTCGCTCCCTCACATTGACGAATTAACACACAATTTGCGTCCATATGAAATACACTTTGTTCCCTGCATTGTCCTTCTAAATCGAGATACGTTTCTACGGAATAGATAGGATTTTCTTTTGGGAGTCGAATATCTCTTTTCCGATGCATTATTCCTCCTTACTGCATCCCTCGCTCCCTCACATTGACGAATTAACACACAATTTGCGTCCATATGAAATACTCTGGGTTCCCTGCATTGTCCTTCTAAATCGAGATTCGTTTCTACGGAAACGATGGGATTTTCTTTTGGGAGTCGAGTATCTCTTTTCCGATGCATTATTCCTCCTTTACTGCATTACTCGCTGCCACACATTGACGAATTAACACACAATTTGCGTCGATATGGAATACTCTGGGTTCCCTGCATTGTCCTTCTAATCGAGACTCGTTTCTACGGAAACGATAGGATTTTCGTTTGGGAGTCGAGTATCTCTTTTCCGATGCATTATTCCTCCTTTACTGCATCCCTCGCTCCCTCACATTGAAAAATTAACTCACAATTTGCGTCCATATGAAATCCTCTGGGTTCCCTGCATTGCCTTTCCAAATCGACATACGTTTCTACGGAAACGATAGGATTTTCGTTTGGGAGTCGAGTATCTGTTTTCCGATGCATTATTCCTCCTTTACTGCATCCCTCGCTCCCTCACATTGACGATTTAACAAACAATTTGCGTGCATATGAAGTATTCTGGGTTCCCTGCCATCTCCTTCTAAATCGAGATACGTTTCTACGGAAACGATAAAATTTCCTGTTGTGAGTCGAGTATCTCTTTTCCGATGCATTATTCCTCCTTTACTGCATGCCTCGCTCCCTCACATTGACGAATTAACACACAATTTGCGTCCATATGAAATACTCTTGGTTCCTTGCCATGTCCTTCTAAATCGAGATACGTTTCTACTGAAACGATAGGATTTTCTTTTGGGAGTCGAGTATCTCTTTTCCGATGCATTATTCCTCCTTTACTGCATCCCTCGCTCCCTCACATTGACGAATTAACACACAATTTGCGTCCATATGAAATACTCTGGGTTCCCTGCATTGTCCCTCTAAATCGAGATACGTTTCTACAGAAAGGATAGGATTTTCTTTTAGGGGTCGAGTATCTCTTCTCCTTTACTGCATCCCTCGCTCCCTGACATTCACAAATTACCACACAATTTGCGTCCATATGAAATACTCTGGGTTCCCTGCATTGTCCTTCTAAGTCGACATAACGTTTCTCGCAAACGGTAGGATTTTCTTTTGGGAGTCGAGTATCTCTTTTCCGATGCATTATTCCTTCTTTACTGCAGCCCACGCTCACTCACATTGACGAATTAACACACAATTTGCGTCCATATTAAATACTCTGGGTTCCCTGCATTGTATTTCTAAATCGAGATACGTGTTTCTACGGAAACAATAGGATTATCTTTTGGGAGTCGAGTATCTCTTTTCCGATGCATTATTCCTCCTTTTCTGCTTCCCTCGCTCCCTCACATTGACATAATAACACACAATGTGCGTACATATGAAATACTCTGGGTTCCCTGCATTATCCTTCTAAATCGAAATACGTTTTGTACGGAAACGATAGAGTTTTCTTTTGGGAGTCGAGTATATCTTTTCCGATTAATTATTCCTCCTTTACTGCATCCCTCGCTCCCTCACATTGACGAATTAACACACAATTTGCGTCCATACGAAATACTTAGGGTTCTATACATTGTCCTTCTAAATCGAGATACGTTTCTACGGAAGCGATAGCATTTTGTTTTGGGAGTCGAGTATCTCTTTTCCGATGCACTATTCCACCATTACTGCATCCCTCGCTTCCTCACATTCACGAAATAACACACAATTTGCGTCCATATGAAATACTCTGGGTTCCCTGCATTATCCTTCTAAATGGAGATACGATTCTACGGAAACGATAGGATTTTCTTTTGGGAGTGGAATATATCTTTTCCGATGCATTATTCCACCTTTACTGCATCCCTCGTTCCCTCACATTGGCGAATTAACACACAATTTGAGTCCATATGAAATACTCTGGGTTCCCTGCATTGTCCTTATAAATCGAGATACGTTTCTACGGAAACGATAGGATTTTCTTTTGGGGGTCGAGTATCTCTTTTCCCATGCATTATTCCTCCTTTACTGCATCCCTCGCTCCCTCACATTGACGAATTAACACACAATTTGCGTCCATATGAAATACTCTGTGTTCCCTGCATTGTCCTTCTAAATCGAGATACGTTTCTACGGAAACGATGGGATTTTCCTTTGGGAGTCGAGAATCTCTTTTCTGATGCATTATTCCTCCTTTTGCTGCATTACCCGCTCCCTCACATTGACGAATTAACACACAATTTGCGTCCATATGGAATACTCTGGGTTCCCTGCATTGTCCTTCTAATCGAGATACGTTTCTACGGAAACGATAGGATTTTCATTTGGGAGTCGAGTATCTCTTTTCTGATTCATTATTCCTCCTTTACTGCATCCCTCGCTCCATCACATTGACGAATTAACACACAATTTGCGTCCATATGTAATACTCTGTGTTGCCTGCATTGTCCTTCTAAATCGAGATACGATTCTACGGAAACGATAGGATTTTCTTTTGGGAGTCGAGTATCTCTTTTCCGATGCATTATTCCTCCGTTACTGCATCCCTCGCTCCCTCACACTGACGAATTAACAAACAATTTGCGTCCATATGAAGTACTCTTTGTTCCCTGCCATCTCCGTCTAAATCGAGATACGTTTCTACGGAAACGATAGAATTTTCGTCTGGGAGTCCAGTATCTCTTTTCCAATGCATTATTCCTCCTTTACTGCATCCCTCGCTCCCTGACATTCACGAAATAACACACAATTTGCGTCCATATAAAATACTCTGGGTTCCCTGCATTGTCCTTCTAAATCGTGATTAGTTTCTACGGAAACGATAGGATTTTCTTTTGGGGGTCGAGTATCTCTTTTCGATGTATTATTCCTCCTTTACTGCATCCCTCGCACCCTCACATTGACGAATTAACAGACAATTTGCGTCCATATGAAATACTCTGGGTTCCCTGGTTTGTCCTTCTAAATCGAGATACATTTCTACGGAAACGATAGGATTTTCTTTTGGGAGTCGAGTATCTCTTTTCCCATGCATTATTCCTCCTTTACCGCATCCCTCGCTCCCTCATATTGACGAATTAACACACAATTTGCGTCCATATGAAATACACTTTGTTCCCTGCATTGTCCTTCTAAATCGAGATACGTTTCTACGGAATAGATAGGATTTTCTTTTGGGAGTCGAGTATCTCTTTTCCGATGCATTATTCCTCCTTACTGCATCCCTCGCTCCCTCACATTGACGAATTAACACACAATTTGCGTCCATACGAAATACTCAGGGTTCTATACATTGTCCTTCTAAATCGAGATACGTTTCTACGGAAACGATAGGATTTTGTTTTGGGAGTCGAGTATCTGTTTTCCGATGCACTATTCCACCATTACTGCATCCCTCGCTCCCTCACATTCACAAAATAACACGCAATTTGCGTCCATATGAAATACTCTGAGTTCCCTGCATTATCCTTCTAAATCGAGATACGATTCTACGGAAACGATAGGATTTTCTTTTGGGAGTGAAATATATCTTTTCCCATGCATTATTCCACCTTTACTGCATCCCTCGTTCCCACACATTGGCGAATTAACACACAATTTGAGTCCATATGAAATACTCTGGGTTCCCTGCATTGTCCTTATAAATCGAGATACGTTTCTACGGAAACGATAGGATTTTCTTTTGGGGGTCGAGTATCTCTTTTCCCATGCATTATTCCTCCTTTACTGCATCCCTCGCTCCCTCACATTGACGAATTAACACACAATTTGCATCCATATGAAATACTCTGGGTTCCCTGCATTGTCCTTCTAAATCGAGATACGTTTCTACGGAAACGATGGGATTTTCTTTTGGGAGTCGAGAATCTCTTTTCTGATGCGTTATTCCTCCTTTTGCTGCATTACCCGCTCCCTCACATTGACGAATTAACACACAATTTGCGTCCATATGGAATACTCTGGGTTCCCTGCATTGTCCTTCTAATCCAGATACGTTTCTACGGAAACGATAGGATTTTCTTTTGGGAGTCGAGTATCTCTTTTCCGATGCATTATTCCTCCTTTACTGCATCCCTCGCTCCCTCACATTGACGAATTAACACAGAATTTGCGTCCATATGAAATACTCTGGGTTCCCTGCATTGTCTTTCCAAATCGAGATACGTTTCTACTGTAACGATAGGATTTTCTTTTGGGAGTCGAGTATCTGTTTTTCGATGCATTATTCCTCCTTTACTGCATCCCTCGCTCCCTCACATTGACGAATGAACACACATATTGCGTCCATATAAAATACTCTGGGTTCCCAGCATTGTCCTTCTAAATCGAGATACGTTTCTACGGAAACGATAGGATTTTCTTTTGGGAGTCGAGTATCTCTTTTCCAATGCATTATTCCTCCTTACTGCATCCCTCGCTCCCTCACATTGACGAATTAACACACAATTTGCGTCCATATGAAATACTCTGTGTTGCCTGCATTGTCCATCTAAATCGACATACGTTTCTACGGAAACGATAGGATTTTCTTTTGGGAGTCGAGTATCTCTATTCCGATGCATTATTCCTCCGTTACTGCATCCCTCGCTCCCTCACACTGACGAATTAACAAACAATTTGTGTCCATATGAAGTACTCTGCGTTTCCTGCCATCTCCGTCTAAATCGAGATACGTTTCTACGGAAACGATAGAATTTTCGTCTGGGAATCCAGTATCTCTTTTCCAATGCATTATTCCTCCTTTGCTGCATCCCTCGCTCCCTGACATTCACGAAATAACACACAATTTGCGTCCATATAAAATACTCTGGGTTCCCTGCATTGTCCTTCTAAATCGAGATTAGTTTCTACGGAAACGATAGGATTTTCTTTTGGGGGTCGAGTATCTCTTTACGATGTATTATTCCTCCTTTACTGCATCCCTCGCTCCCTCACATTGACGAATTAACAGACAATTTGCGTCCATATGAAATACTCTGGGTTCCCTGGTTTGTCCTTCTAAATCAAGATACATTTCTACGGAAACGACAGGATTTTCTTTTGGGAGTCGAGTATCTCTTTTCCCATGCATAATTCCTCCTTTACCGCATCCCTCGCTCCCTCACATTGACGAATTAACACACAATTTGCGTCCATATGAAATACACTTTGTTCCCTGTATTGTCCTTCTAAATCGAGATACGTTTCTACGGAATAGATAGGATTTTCATTTGGGAGTCGAGTATCTCTTTTCCGATGCATTATTCCTCCTTACTACATCCCTCGCTCACTCACATTGACGAATTGACACACAATTTGCGTCCATATAAAATAATCTGGGTTCCTTGCCATCTCCATCTAAATCGAGATACGTTTCTACGGAAACGATAGGATTTTCTTTTGGGAGTCGAGTATCTGTTTTCCGATGCATTATTCCTCCTTTACTGCATCCCTCGCTCCCTCACATTGACGAATTAACACACAATTTGCGTCCATATGAAATCCTCTGGGTTCTCTGCATTGACCTTCTAAATCGAGATACGTTTCTACGGAAACAATAGGATTTTCTTTTGGGAGTCAGGGTATCTCTTTTCCGACGCATTATCCCTCCTTACTGCATCCCTCGCTCCCTCACATTGACGAATTAACACACAATTTGCGTCCATATAAAATACTCTGGGTTCCTTGCCATCTCCATCTAAATCGAGATACGTTTCTACGGAAACGATAGGATTTTCTTTTGGGAGTCGGGTATCTCTTTTCCGATGCATTATTCCTCCTTTTCTGCTTCCCTCGCTCCCTCACATTGCCAAAATAACACACAATGTGCGTACATATGAAATACTCTGGGTTCCCTGCATTATCTTTCTAAATCGAAATACGTTTTGTACGGAAACGAGAGAATTTTCTTTTTGGAGTCGAGTATATCTTTTCCGATTAATTATTCCTCCTTTACTGCATCCCTCGCTCCCTCACATTGACGAATTAACACACAATTTGCGTCCATATGAAATACTATGGGTTCCTTGCCATGTCCTTCTAAATCGAGATACGTTTCTACGGAAACGATAGAATTTTCTTTTGGGAGTCGAGTATCTCTTTTCCGATGAATTATTCCTCCTTAGTGCATCTCTCGCACCCTCACATTGACGAATTAACAAACAATTTGCGTCCATATGAAGTACACTGGGTTCCCTGCCATCTCTGTCTTAATCGAGATACGTTTCTACGGAAACGATAGAATTTCGTCTATGAGTCCAGTATCTCTTTTCCGATGCAATATTCCTCCTTTACTGCATCCCTCGCTCCCTCACATTCACGAAATAACAAACAATTTGCGTCCATATGAAATACTCTGGGTTCCCTGCATTATCCTTCTAAATCGAGATACGATTCTACGGAAACGATAGGATTTTCTTTTGGGAGTGGAATATATCATTTCCGATGCATTATTCCACCTTTACTGCATCCCTCGTTCCCTCACATTGCCGAATTAACACACAATTTGAGTCCATATGAAATACTCTGGGTTCCCTGCATTGTCCTTCTAAATCGAGATACGTTTCTACGGAAACGATAGAATTTTCTTTTGGGAGTCGAGTATCTCTTTTCCGATGCATTATTCCTCCTTTACTGCATGCCTCGCTCCCTCACATTGACGAACTAACACACAATTTGCGTCCATATGAGATACTCTGGGTTCCCAGCATTGTCCTTCTAAGTCGAGATACGTTTCTACGGAAACGGTAGAATTTTCTTTTGGGAGTCAAGTATCTCTTTTCCAATGCATTATTCCTCCTTTACTGCATCCCTCGCTCACTCACATTGACGAATTATATATCAATTTGCGTCCGTATGATATCCTCTGGGTTCCATTCATTGTCTTTCTAAATCGAGATACGTTTCTACGGAAACGATAGGATTTGCTCTTCGGAGTCGGGTATCTCATTACCGATGTATTATTCCTCCTTTACTGCATCCCTCGCTCCATCACATTGACGAAATAACAGACAATTTGCGTCCATATGTAATACTCTGGGTTCCCTGCATTGTCCTTATAAATCGAGATACGTTTCTACGGAAACGATAGGATTTTCTTTTGGGGGTCGAGTATCTCTTTTCCGATGCATTATTCCTCCTTTACTGCATCCCTCGCTCCCTCAAATTGACGAATTAACACACAATTTGCGTCCATATGAAATACTCTGGGTTCCCTGCATTGTCTTTCCAAATCGAGATACGTTTCTACTGTAACGATAGGATTTTCTTTTGGGAGTCAAGTATCTGTTTTCCGATGCATTATTCCTCCTTTACTGCATCCCTCGCTCCCTCACATTGACGAATTAACACACAATTTGCGTCCATATGAAATACTATGGGTTCCTTGCCATGTCCTTCTAAATCGAGATACGTTTCTACGGAAACGATAGGATTTTCTTTTGGGAGTCGAGTATCTCTTTTCCGATGCATTATTACTCCTTACTGCATCCCTCGCTCCCTCACATTGACGAATTAACACACAATTTGCGTCCATATAAAATACTCTGGGTTCCTTGCAATCTCCATCTAAATCGAGATACGTTTCTACGGAAACGATAGCATTTTCTTTCGGGAGCCTATTATCTCTTTTCCGATGCATTATTCCTCCTTTACTGCATCCCTCGCTCCATCACATTGACGAATTAACACACACTTCGCGTCCATATGAAATACTCTGGGTTCCCTGCATTGTCCTTCTAAATCGACATACGTTTCTACGGAAACGATAGTATTTTCTTTTGGGGGTCGAGTATCTCTTTTCGATGTATTATTCCTCCTTTCCTGCATCCCTCGCTCCCTCACATTGACGAATTAACAGACAATTTGCGTCCATATGAAATACTCTGGGTTCCCTGCTTTGTCCTTCTAAAACGAGATACATTCCTACAGAAACGATAGGATTTTCTTTTGGGAGTCGAGTATCTCTTTTCCCATGCATTATTCCTCCTTTACCGCATCCCTCGCTCCCTCACATTGACGAATTAACAAACAATTTGCGTCCATATGAAATACACTTTGTTCCCTGCATTGTCCATCTAAATCGAGATACGTTTCCACGGAATAGATAGGATTTTCTTTTGGGAGTCGAGTATCTCTTTTCCGACGCGTTATTCCTCCTTACTGCATCCCTCGCTCCCTCACATTGACGAATTGACACACAATTTGCGTCCATATAAAATACTCTGGGTTCCTTGCCATCTCAATCTAAATCGAGATACGTTTCTACGGAAACGATAGGATTTTCTTTCGGGAGTCAAGTATCTCTTTTCCGATGCATTATTCCTCCTTTACTGAATCCCTCGCTCCATCTCATTGACCAATTAACACACAATTTGCGTCCATATGAAATACTCTGGGTTCCCTGCATTGTCTTTCCAAATCGAGATACGTTTCTACGGAAACGATAGGATTTTCTTTTGGGAGTCGAGTATCTGTTTTCCGATGCATTATTCCTCCTTTACTGCATCCCTCGCTCCCTCACATTGACGAATTAACACACAATTTGCGTCCATATGAAATCCTCTGGGTTCCCTGCATTGTCCTCCTAAATCGAGATACGTTTCTACGGAAACGATAGGATTTTCTTTTGGGAGTCGAGTATCTCTTTTCCGATGCATTATTCCTCCTTAGTGCATCTCTCGCTCCCTCACATTGACGAATTAACACACAATTTGCGTCCATATAAAATACTCTGGGTTCCTTGCCATCTCCATCTAAATCGAGATACGTTTCTACGGAAACGATAGGATTTTCTTTCGGGAGTCGAGTATCTCTTTTCCGATGCATTATTCCTCCTTTACTACATCCCTCGCTCCCTCACATTGACGAATTAACACACAATTTGCGTCCATATAAAATACTCTGGGTTCCCTGCATTGACCTTCTAAATCGACATACGTTTCTACGGAAACGATAGGATTTTCTTTTGGGAGTCGAGTATCTCTTTTCCGATGCGTTACTCCTCCGTTACTGCATTCCTCGCTCCCTCACACTGAAGAATTAACAAACAATTTTCGTCCATATGAAGTACTCTGGGTTCCCTGCCATCTCCGTCTAAAGCGAAATACGTTTCTACGGTAACGATAGAATTTTCGTCTGGGAGCCCAGTATATCTTTTCCGATGCATTATTCCTCCTTTACTGCATCCCTCGCTCCCTCACATTCACGAAATAACACACAATTTGCGTCCATATGAAATACTCTGGGATCGCTGCATTGTCCTTCTAAATCGAGATACGTTTCTACGGAAACGATAGGATTTCCTTTTGGGAGTCAAGTATCTCATTACCGATGTATTATTCCTCCTTTACTGCATCCCTCGCTCCCTCACATTGACGAATTAACACACAATTTCCGTCCATATAAAATACTCTGGGTTCATAGCCATCTCCATCTAAATCGAGATACGTTTCTACGGAAACGTTAGGATTTTCTTTCGGGAGACGAGTATCTCTTATCCGATGCATTATTCCTTTTTACTGCATCCCTCGCTCCCTCACATTGACGAATTAACACACAATTTGCGTCCATATGAAATACTCTGGGTTCCCAGCATTGTCCTTCTAAATAGAGATACGTTTCTACGGAATCGAGAGGATTTTCTATTGGGATTCGAGTGTCTCTTTTCCGATGCATTATTCCTCCTTACTGCATCCCTCGCTCCCTCACATTGACGAATTAACACACAATTTGCGTCCATATAATATACTCTGAGTTCCTTGCCATCTCCATCTAAATCGAGATAGGTTTCTACGGAAACGATAGGATTTTCTTTCGGGAGTCGAGTATCTCTTTTCCGATGCATTATTCCTCCTTTACTGCATCCCTCGCTCCCTCACTTTGACGAATTAACATACAATTTGCGTCCATATGAAATACTCTGGGTTCCCTGCCATCTCCTTCTAAATCGAGATACGTTTCTACGGAAACGAAAGTATTTTCTTTTGGGAGTCGAGTATCTTTTTTCCGATGTGTTATTCCTCCTTTACTGCATCCCTCGCTCCCTCACATTGACGAATTAACACACAATTTGCGTCCATATGAAATACTCTGTGTTCCCTGCATTGTCCCTCTAAATCGAGATATGTATCTACGGAAACGATAGGATTTTCTTTTAGGGGTCGAGTATCTCTTCTCCTTTACTGCATATGTGGTGTCACCGCTAGACACCACACTTGCTAGGTGGTAACTTAAATCGGCCGCGGTCCTGTAGTACATGTCGGACCCGCGTGTCGCCACTGTGTAATCGCAATCCTAGCGCCACCACATGGCAGGTCACAAGACACGGACTTGACCTCGCCCCAGTTGTACGGACGACATAGCTTGCGACAAGACGTATCAAGTCTTCCTCTCATTTGCCGAGAGACAGATTAAATAGCCTTCAGCTAGTCCATCGCTACCACCTAGCAAGGCGCCATGTGTATCATTGCTAATTGCTTACTACTATGCAAGAGATGTATTTCAACAAGAAGAACATCATTAAAAGTTAAGTAGATGACAATCTCTCTTCTTTTCTTTATAGTTTTTCATCCAGTCTCCTGTTTCAGAATTTACGCCCGTCTGCGTTAGTTTCGCGTGCACCTAGCCACTCATTGTGTCGAGACCTTAGGGAATCGACACAACAGCATATCCGCTCCCTCACATTGTCAAATTAACACACAATTTGCGTTCATATGAAATACTCTGGGTTCCCTGCCGTCTCCTTCTAAATCGAGATACGGTTCCATGGAAACGATAGCATTTTCTTTTGGGAGTCGAGTATGTCTTTTCCGATGCATTATTCCTTCTTTACTGCATCCCTCGCTCCCTCACATTGGCGAATTAACAAACAATTTGCGTCCATATGAAATACTCTGTGTTCCCTGCATTGTCTTTCCAAATCGAGATACGTTTCTACGGAAACGATAGGATTTTCTCTTTGGAGTCGAGTATCTGTTGTCCGATGCATTATTCCTTCTTTACTGCATCCCTCGCTCCCTCACTTTGACGAATTAACAAACAATTTGCGTCCATACGAAGTACTCTGTGTTCCCTGCCATCTCCTTCTAAATCGACATACTTTTCTACACAAACGATAGGATTTTCTTTTGGGAGTCGAGTATCTTTTTTCCGCTGCATTATTCCTCCTTTACTGCATCCCTCGCTCCCTCACATTGACGAATTAACACACATATTGCGTCCATATGCAATACTCTGGGTTCCCTGCATTGACCTTCTAATTCGAGATACGTTTCTACGGAAACGATAGGATTTTCTTTTGGGAGTCGAGTATCTCTTTTCCGATGCATTATTCCTCCGTTACTGCATCCCTCGCTCCCTCACACTGACGAATTAACAAACAATTTGCGTCCATATGAAGTACTCTTTGTTCCCAGCCATCTCCGTCTAAATCGAGATACGTTTCTACGGAAACGATAGAATTTTCGTCTGGGAGTCCAGTATCTCTTTTCCAATGCATTATTCCTCCATTACTGCATCCCTCGCTCCCTGACATTCACGAAATAACACACAATTTGCGTCCATATAAAATACTCTGGGTTCCCTGCATTGTCCTTCTAAATCGTGATTAGTTTCTACGGAAACGATAGGATTTTCTTTTGGGGGTCGAGTATCTCTTTTCGATGTATTATTCCTCCTTTACTGCATCCCTCGCACCCTCACATTGACGAATTAACAGACAATTTGCGTCCATATGAAATACTCTGGGTTCCCTGGTTTGTCCTTCTAAATCGAGATACATTTCTACGGAAACGATAGGATTTTCTTTTGGGAGTCGAGTATCTCTTTTCCCATGCATTATTCCTCCTTTACCGCATCCCTCGCTCCCTCATATTGACGAATTAACACACAATTTGCGTCCATATGAAATACACTTTGTTCCCTGCATTGTCCTTCTAAATCGAGATACGTTTCTACGGAATAGATAGGATTTTCTTTTGGGAGTCGAGTATCTGTTTTCCGATGCACTATTCCACCATTACTGCATCCCTCGCTCCCTCACATTCACAAAATAACACGCAATTTGCGTCCATATGAAATACTCTGGGTTCCCTGCATTATCCTTCTAAATCGAGATACGATTCTACGGAAACGATAGGATTTTCTTTTGGGAGTGGAATATATCTTTTCCCATGCATTATTCCACCTTTACTGCATCCCTCGTTCCCTCACATTGGCGAATTAACACACAATTTGAGTCCATATGAAATACTCTGGGTTCCCTGCATTGTCCTTATAAATCGAGATACGTTTCTACGGAAACGATAGGATTTTCTTTTGGGGGTCGAGTATCTCTTTTCCCATGCATTATTCCTCCTTTACTGCATCCCTCGCTCCCTCACATTGACGAATTAACACACAATTTGCGTCCATATGAAATACTCTGGGTTCCCTGCATTGTCCTTCTAAATCGAGATACGTTTCTACGGAAACGATGGGATTTTCTTTTGGGAGTCGAGAATCTCTTTTCTGATGCGTTATTCCTCCTTTTGCTGCATTACCCGCTCCCTCACATTGACGAATTAACACACAATTTGCGTCCATATGGAATACTCTGGGTTCCCTGCATTGTCCTTCTAATCCAGATACGTTTCTACGGAAACGATAGGATTTTCTTTTGGGAGTCGAGTATCTCTTTTCCGATGCATTATTCCTCCTTTACTGCATCCCTCGCTCCCTCACATTGACGAATTAACACAGAATTGGCGTCCATATGAAATACTCTGGGTTCCCTGCATTGTCTTTCCAAATCGAGATACGTTTCTACTGTAACGATAGGATTTTCTTTTGGGAGTCGAGTATCTCTTTTCCCATGCATAATTCCTCCTTTACCGCATCCCTCGCTCCCTCACATTGACGAATTAACACACAATTTGCGTCCATATGAAATACACTTTGTTCCCTGTATTGTCCTTCTAAATCGAGATACGTTTCTACGGAATAGATAGGATTTTCTTTTGGGAGTCGAGTATCTCTTTTCCGATGCATTATTCCTCCTTACTACATCCCTCGCTCACTCACATTGACGAATTGACACACAATTTGCGTCCATATAAAATAATCTGGGTTCCTTGCCATCTCCATCTAAATCGAGATACGTTTCTACGGAAACGATAGGATTTTCTTTTGGGAGTCGAGTATCTGTTTTCCGATGCATTATTCCTCCTTTACTGCATCCCTCGCTCCCTCACATTGACGAATTAACACACAATTTGCGTCCATATGAAATCCTCTGGGTTCTCTGCATTGACCTTCTAAATCGAGATACGTTTCTACGGAAACAATAGGATTTTCTTTTGGGAGTCAGGGTATCTCTTTTCCGACGCATTATCCCTCCTTACTGCATCCCTCGCTCCCTCACATTGACGAATTAACATACAATTTGCGTCCATATAAAATACTCTGGGTTCCTTGCCATCTCCATCTAAATCGAGATACGTTTCTACGGAAACGATAGGATTTTCTTTTGGGAGTCGGGTATCTCTTTTCCGATGCATTATTCCTCCTTTTCTGCTTCCCTCGCTCCCTCACATTGCCAAAATAACACACAATGTGCGTACATATGAAATACTCTGGGTTCCCTGCATTATCTTTCTAAATCGAAATACGTTTTGTACGGAAACGAGAGAATTTTCTTTTTGGAGTCGAGTATATCTTTTCCGATTAATTATTCCTCCTTTACTGCATCCCTCGCTCCCTCACATTGGCGAATTAACACACAATTTGCGTCCATATGAAATACTATGGGTTCCTTGCCATGTCCTTCTAAATCGAGATACGTTTCTACGGAAACGATAGAATTTTCTTTTGGGAGTCGAGTATCTCTTTTCCGATGCATTATTCCTCCTTAGTGCATCTCTCGCACCCTCACATTGACGAATTAACAAACAATTTGCGTCCATATGAAGTACACTGGGTTCCCTGCCATCTCTGTCTAAATCGAGATACGTTTCTACGGAAACGATAGAATTTCGTCTATGAGTCCAGTATCTCTTTTCCGATGCAATATTCCTCCTTTACTGCATCCCTCGCTCCCTCACATTCACGAAATAACAAACAATTTGCGTCCATATGAAATACTCTGGGTTCCCTGCATTATCCTTCTAAATCGAGATACGATTCTACGGAAACGATAGGATTTTCTTTTGGGAGTGGAATATATCATTTCCGATGCATTATTCCACCTTTACTGCATCCCTCGTTCCCTCACATTGCCGAATTAACACACAATTTGAGTCCATATGAAATACTCTGGGTTCCCTGCATTGTCCTTCTAAATCGAGATACGTTTCTACGGAAACGATAGAATTTTCTTTTGGGAGTCGAGTATCTCTTTTCCGATGCATTATTCCTCCTTTACTGCATGCCTCGCTCCCTCACATTGACGAACTAACACACAATTTGCGTCCATATGAGATACTCTGGGTTCCCAGCATTGTCCTTCTAAGTCGAGATACGTTTCTACGGAAACGGTAGAATTTTCTTTTGGGAGTCAAGTATCTCTTTTCCAATGCATTATTCCTCCTTTACTGCATCCCTCGCTCACTCACATTGACGAATTATATATCAATTTGCGTCCGTATGATATCCTCTGGGTTCCATTCAATGTCTTTCTAAATCGAGATACGTTTCTACGGAAACGATAGGATTTGCTCTTCGGAGTCGGGTATCTCATTACCGATGTATTATTCCTCCTTTACTGCATCCCTCGCTCCATCACATTGACGAAATAACAGACAATTTGCGTCCATATGTAATACTCTGGGTTCCCTGCATTGTCCTTATAAATCGAGATACGTTTCTACGGAAGCGATAGGATTTTCTTTTGGGGGTCGAGTATCTCTTTTCCGATGCATTATTCCTCCTTTACTGCATCCCTCGCTCCCTCAAATTGACGAATTAACACACAATTTGCGTCCATATGAAATACTCTGGGTTCCCTGCATTGTCTTTCCAAATCGAGATACGTTTCTACTGTAACGATAGGATTTTCTTTTGGGAGTCAAGTATCTGTTTTCCGATGCATTATTCCTCCTTTACTGCATCCCTCGCTCCCTCACATTGACGAATTAACACACAATTTGCGTCCATATGAAATACTATGGGTTCCTTGCCATGTCCTTCTAAATCGAGATACGTTTCTACGGAAACGATAGGATTTTCTTTTGGGAGTCGAGTATCTCTTTTCCGATGCATTATTACTCCTTACTGCATCCCTCGCTCCCTCACATTGACGAATTAACACACAATTTGCGTCCATATAAAATACTCTGGGTTCCTTGCAATCTCCATCTAAATCGAGATACGTTTCTACAGAAACGATAGCATTTTCTTTCGGGAGCCTATTATCTCTTTTCCGATGCATTATTCCTCCTTTACTGCATCCCTCGCTCCATCACATTGACGAATTAACACACACTTCGCGTCCATATGAAATACACTGGGTTCCCTGCATTGTCCTTCTAAATCGACATACGTTTGTACGGAAACGATAGGATTTTCTTTTGGGGGTCGAGTATCTCTTTTCGATGTATTATTCCTCCTTTCCTGCATCCCTCGCTCCCTCACATTGACGAATTAACAGACAATTTGCGTCCATATGAAATACTCTGGGTTCCCTGCTTTGTCGTTCTAAATCGAGATACATTCCTACAGAAACGATAGGATTTTCTTTTGGGAGTCGAGTATCTCTTTTCCCATGCATTATTCCTCCTTTACCGCATCCCTCGCTCCCTCACATTGACGAATTAACAAACAATTTGCGTCCATATGAAATACACTTTGTTCCCTGCATTGTCCATCTAAATCGAGATACGTTTCCACGGAATAGATAGGATTTTCTTTTGGGAGTCGAGTATCTCTTTTCCGATGCATTATTCCTCCTTACTGCATCCCTCGCTCCCTCACATTGACGAATTGACACACAATTTGCGTCCATATGGAATACTCTGGGTTCCCTGCATTGTCCTTCTAATCCAGATACGTTTCTACGGAAACGATAGGATTTTCTTTTGGGAGTCGAGTATCTCTTTTCCGATGCATTATTCCTCCTTTACTGCATCCCTCGCTCCCTCACATTGACGAATTAACACAGAATTGGCGTCCATATGAAATACTCTGGGTTCCCTGCATTGTCTTTCCAAATCGAGATACGTTTCTACTGTAACGATAGGATTTTCTTTTGGGAGTCGAGTATCTCTTTTCCCATGCATAATTCCTCCTTTACCGCATCCCTCGCTCCCTCACATTGACGAATTAACACACAATTTGCGTCCATATGAAATACACTTTGTTCCCTGTATTGTCCTTCTAAATCGAGATACGTTTCTACGGAATAGATAGGATTTTCTTTTGGGAGTGGAGTATCTCTTTTCCGATGCATTATTCCTCCTTACTACATCCCTCGCTCACTCACATTGACGAATTGACACACAATTTGCGTCCATATAAAATAATCTGGGTTCCTTGCCATCTCCATCTAAATCGAGATACGTTTCTACGGAAACGATAGGATTTTCTTTTGGGAGTCGAGTATCTGTTTTCCGATGCATTATTCCTCCTTTACTGCATCCCTCGCTCCCTCACATTGACGAATTAACACACAATTTGCGTCCATATGAAATCCTCTGGGTTCTCTGCATTGACCTTCTAAATCGAGATACGTTTCTACGGAAACAATAGGATTTTCTTTTGGGAGTCAGGGTATCTCTTTTCCGACGCATTATCCCTCCTTACTGCATCCCTCGCTCCCTCACATTGACGAATTAACACACAATTTGCGTCCATATAAAATACTCTGGGTTCCTTGCCATCTCCATCTAAATCGAGATACGTTTCTACGGAAACGATAGGATTTTCTTTTGGGAGTCGGGTATCTCTTTTCCGATGCATTATTCCTCCTTTTCTGCTTCCCTCGCTCCCTCACATTGCCAAAATAACACACAATGTGCGTACATATGAAATACTCTGGGTTCCCTGCATTATCTTTCTAAATCGAAATACGTTTTGTACGGAAACGAGAGAATTTTCTTTTTGGAGTCGAGTATATCTTTTCCGATTAATTATTCCTCCTTTACTGCATCCCTCGCTCCCTCACATTGACGAATTAACACACAATTTGCGTCCATATGAAATACTATGGGTTCCTTGCCATGTCCTTCTAAATCGAGATACGTTTCTACGGAAACGATAGAATTTTCTTTTGGGAGTCGAGTATCTCTTTTCCGATGCATTATTCCTCCTTAGTGCATCTCTCGCACCCTCACATTGACGAATTAACAAACAATTTGCGTCCATATGAAGTACACTGGGTTCCCTGCCATCTCTGTCTAAATCGAGATACGTTTCTACGGAAACGATAGAATTTGGTCTATGAGTCCAGTATCTCTTTTCCGATGCAATATTCCTCCTTTACTGCATCCCTCGCTCCCTCACATTCACGAAATAACAAACAATTTGCGTCCATATGAAATACTCTGGGTTCCCTGCATTATCCTTCTAAATCGAGATACGATTATACGGAAACGATAGGATTTTCTTTTGGGAGTGGAATATATCATTTCCGATGCATTATTCCACCTTTACTGCATCCCTCGTTCCCTCACATTGCCGAATTAACACACAATTTGAGTCCATATGAAATACTCTTGGTTCCCTGCATTGTCCTTCTAACGCGAGATACGTTTCTACGGAAACGATAGAATTTTCTTTTGGGAGTCGAGTATCTCTTTTCCGATGCATTATTCCTCCTTTACTGCATGCCTCGCTCCCTCACATTGACGAACTAACACACAATTTGCGTCCATATGAGATACTCTGGGTTCCCAGCATTGTCCTTCTAAGTCGAGATACGTTTCTACGGAAACGGTAGAATTTTCTTTTGGGAGTCAAGTATCTCTTTTCCAATGCATTATTCCTCCTTTACTGCATCCCTCGCTCACTCACATTGACGAATTATATATCAATTTGCGTCCGTATGATATCCTCTGGGTTCCATTCATTGTCTTTCTAAATCGAGATACGTTTCTACGGAAACGATAGGATTTGCTCTTCGGAGTCGGGTATCTCATTACCGATGTATTATTCCTCCTTTACTGCATCCCTCGCTCCATCACATTGACGAAATAACAGACAATTTGCGTCCATATGTAATACTCTGGGTTCCCTGCATTGTCCTTATAAATCGAGATACGTTTCTACGGAAACGATAGGATTTTCTTTTGGGGGTCGAGTATCTCTTTTCCGATGCATTATTCCTCCTTTACTGCATCCCTCGCTCCCTCAAATTGACGAATTAACACACAATTTGCGTCCATATGAAATACTCTGGGTTCCCTGCATTGTCTTTCCAAATCGAGATACGTTTCTACTGTAACGATAGGATTTTCTTTTGGGAGTCAAGTATCTGTTTTCCGATGCATTATTCCTCCTTTACTGCATCCCTCGCTCCCTCACATTGACGAATTAACACACAATTTGCGTCCATATGAAATACTATGGGTTCCTTGCCATGTCCTTCTAAATCGAGATACGTTTCTACGGAAACGATAGGATTTTCTTTTGGGAGTCGAGTATCTCTTTTCCGATGCATTATTACTCCTTACTGCATCCCTCGCTCCCTCACATTGACGAATTAACACACAATTTGCGTCCATATAAAATACTCTGGGTTCCTTGCAATCTCCATCTAAATCGAGATACGTTTCTACAGAAACGATAGCATTTTCTTTCGGGAGCCTATTATCTCTTTTCCGATGCATTATTCCTCCTTTACTGCATCCCTCGCTCCATCACATTGACGAATTAACACACACTTCGCGTCCATATGAAATACACTGGGTTCCCTGCATTGTCCTTCTAAATCGACATATGTTTGTACGGAAACGATAGGATTTTCTTTTGGGGGTCGAGTATCTCTTTTCGATGTATTATTCCTCCTTTCCTGCATCCCTCGCTCCCTCACATTGACGAATTAACAGACAATTTGCGTCCATATGAAATACTCTGGGTTCCCTGCTTTGTCCTTCTACATCGAGATACATTCCTACAGAAACGATAGGATTTTCTTTTGGGAGTCGAGTATCTCTTTTCCCATGCATTATTCCTCCTTTACCGCATCCCTCGCTCCCTCACATTGACGAATTAACAAACAATTTGCGTCCATATGAAATACACTTTGTTCCCTGCATTGTCCATCTAAATCGAGATACGTTTCCACGGAATAGATAGGATTTTCTTTTGGGAGTCGAGTATCTCTTTTCCGATGCATTATTCCTCCTTACTGCATCCCTCGCTCCCTCACATTGACGAATTGACACACAATTTGCGTCCATATAAAATACTCTGGGTTCCTTGCCATCTCAATCTAAATCGAGATACGTTTCTACGGAAACGATAGGATTTTCTTTCGGGAGTCAAGTATCTCTTTTCCGATGCATTATTCCTCCTTTACTGAATCCCTCGCTCCATCTCATTGACCAATTAACACACAATTTGCGTCCATATGAAATACTCTGGGTTCCCTGCATTGTCTTTCCAAATCGAGATACGTTTCTACGGAAACGATAGGACTTTCTTTTGGGAGTCGAGTATCTGTTTTCCGATGCATTATTCCTCCTTTACTGCATCCCTCGCTCCCTCACATTGACGAATTAACACACAATTTGCGTCCATATGAAATCCTCTGGGTTCCCTGCATTGTCCTCCTAAATCGAGATACGTTTCTACGGAAACGATAGGATTTTCTTTTGGGAGTCGAGTATCTCTTTTCCCATGCATTATTCCTCCTTTACCGCATCCCTCGCTCCCTCATATTGACAAATTAACACACAATTTGCGTCCATATGAAATACACTTTGTTCCCTGCATTGTTCTTCTAAATCGAGATACGTTTCTACGGAATAGATAGGATTTTCTTTTGGGAGTCGAGTATCTCTTTTCCGATGCATTATTCCTCCTTACTGCATCCCTCGCTCCCTCACATTGACGAATTAACACACAATTTGCGTCCATACGAAATACTCAGGGTTCTATACATTGTCCTTCTAAATCGAGATACGTTTCTACGGAAACGATAGGAATTTGTTTTGGGAGTCGAGTATCTGTTTTCCGATGCACTATTCCACCATTACTGCATCCCTCGCTCCCTCACATTCACAAAATAACACGCAATTTGCGTCCATATGAAATACTCTGGGTTCCCTGCATTATCCTTCTAAATCGAGATACGATTCTACGGAAACGATAGGATTTTCTTTTGGGAGTGGAATATATCTTTTCCCATGCATTATTCCACCTTTACTGCATCCCTCGTTCCCTCACATTGGCGAATTAACACACAATTTGAGTCCATATGAAATACTCTGGGTTCCCTGCATTGTCCTTCTAAATCGAGATACGTTTCTACGGAAACGATAGGATTTTCTTTTGGGGGTCGAGTATCTCTTTTCCCATGCATTATTCCTCCTTTACTGCATCCCTCGCTCCCTCACATTGACGAATTAACACACAATTTGCGTCCATATGAAATACTCTGGGTTCCCTGCATTGTCCTTCTAAATCGAGATACGTTTCTACGGAAACGATGGGATTTTCTTTTGGGAGTCGAGAATCTCTTTTCTGATGCGTTATTCCTCCTTTTGCTGCATTACCCGCTCCCTCACATTGACGAATTAACACACAATTTGCGTCCATATGGAATACTCTGGGTTCCCTGCATTGTCCTTCTAATCCAGATACGTTTCTACGGAAACGATAGGATTTTCTTTTGGGAGTCGAGTATCTCTTTTCCGATGCATTATTCCTCCTTTACTGCATCCCTCGCTCCCTCACATTGACGAATTAACACAGAATTGGCGTCCATATGAAATACTCTGGGTTCCCTGCATTGTCTTTCCAAATCGAGATACGTTTCTACTGTAACGATAGGATTTTCTTTTGGGAGTCGAGTATCTCTTTTCCCATGCATAATTCCTCCTTTACCGCATCCCTCGCTCCCTCACATTGACGAATTAACACACAATTTGCGTCCATATGAAATACACTTTGTTCCCTGTATTGTCCTTCTAAATCGAGATACGTTTCTACGGAATAGATAGGATTTTCTTTTGGGAGTCGAGTATCTCTTTTCCGATGCATTATTCCTCCTTACTACATCCCTCGCTCACTCACATTGACGAATTGACACACAATTTGCGTCCATATAAAATAATCTGGGTTCCTTGCCATCTCCATCTAAATCGAGATACGTTTCTACGGAAACGATAGGATTTTCTTTTGGGAGTCGAGTATCTGTTTTCCGATGCATTATTCCTCCTTTACTGCATCCCTCGCTCCCTCACATTGACGAATTAACACACAATTTGCGTCCATATGAAATCCTCTGGGTTCTCTGCATTGACCTTCTAAATCGAGATACGTTTCTACGGAAACAATAGGATTTTCTTTTGGGAGTCAGGGTATCTCTTTTCCGACGCATTATCCCTCCTTACTGCATCCCTCGCTCCCTCACATTGACGAATTAACACACAATTTGCGTCCATATAAAATACTCTGGGTTCCTTGCCATCTCCATCTAAATCGAGATACGTTTCTACGGAAACGATAGGATTTTCTTTTGGGAGTCGGGTATCTCTTTTCCGATGCATTATTCCTCCTTTTCTGCTTCCCTCGCTCCCTCACATTGCCAAAATAACACACAATGTGCGTACATATGAAATACTCTGGGTTCCCTGCATTATCTTTCTAAATCGAAATACGTTTTGTACGGAAACGAGAGAATTTTCTTTTTGGAGTCGAGTATATCTTTTCCGATTAATTATTCCTCCTTTACTGCATCCCTCGCTCCCTCACATTGACGAATTAACACACAATTTGCGTCCATATGAAATACTATGGGTTCCTTGCCATGTCCTTCTAAATCGAGATACGTTTCTACGGAAACGATAGAATTTTCTTTTGGGAGTCGAGTATCTCTTTTCCGATGCATTATTCCTCCTTAGTGCATCTCTCGCACCCTCACATTGACGAATTAACAAACAATTTGCGTCCATATGAAGTACACTGAGTTCCCTGCCATCTCTGTCTAAATCGAGATACGTTTCTACGGAAACGATAGAATTTCGTCTATGAGTCCAGTATCTCTTTTCCGATGCAATATTCCTCCTTTACTGCATCCCCCGCTCGCTCACATTCACGAAATAACAAACAATTTGCGTCCATTTGAAATACTCTAGGTTCCCTGCATTATCCTTCTAAATCGAGATACGATTATACGGAAACGATAGGATTTTCTTTTGGGAGTGGAATATATCATTTCCGATGCGTTATTCCACCTTTACTGCATCCCTCGTTCCCTCACATTGCCGAATTAACACACAATTTGAGTCCATATGAAATACTCTGGGTTCCCTGCATTGTCCTTCTAAATCGAGATACGTTTCTACGGAAACGATAGAATTTTCTTTTGGGAGTCGAGTATCTCTTTTCCGATGCATTATTCCTCCTTTACTGCATGCCTCGCTCCCTCACATTGACGAACTAACACACAATTTGCGTCCATATGAGATACTCTGGGTTCCCAGCATTGTCCTTCTAAGTCGAGATACGTTTCTACGGAAACGGTAGAATTTTCTTTTGGGAGTCAAGTATCTCTTTTCCAATGCATTATTCCTCCTTTACTGCATCCCTCGCTCACTCACATTGACGAATTATATATCAATTTGCGTCCGTATGATATCCTCTGGGTTCCATTCATTGTCTTTCTAAATCGAGATACGTTTCTACGGAAACGATAGGATTTGCTCTTCGGAGTCGGGTATCTCATTACCGATGTATTATTCCTCCTTTACTGCATCCCTCGCTCCATCACATTGACGAAATAACAGACAATTTGCGTCCATATGTAATACTCTGGGTTCCCTGCATTGTCCTTATAAATCGAGATACGTTTCTACGGAAACGATAGGATTTTCTTTTGGGGGTCGAGTATCTCTTTTCCGATGCATTATTCCTCCTTTACTGCATCCCTCGCTCCCTCAAATTGACGAATTAACACACAATTTGCGTCCATATGAAATACTCTGGGTTCCCTGCATTGTCTTTCCAAATCGAGATACGTTTCTACTGTAACGATAGGATTTTCTTTTGGGAGTCAAGTATCTGTTTTCCGATGCATTATTCCTCCTTTACTGCATCCCTCGCTCCCTCACATTGACGAATTAACACACAATTTGCGTCCATATGAAATACTATGGGTTCCTTGCCATGTCCTTCTAAATCGAGATACGTTTCTACGGAAACGATAGGATTTTCTTTTGGGAGTCGAGTATCTCTTTTCCGATGCATTATTACCCCTTACTGCATCCCTCGCTCCCTCACATTGACGAATTAACACACAATTTGCGTCCATATAAAATACTCTGGGTTCCTTGCAATCTCCATCTAAATCGAGATACGTTTCTACAGAAACGATAGCATTTTCTTTCGGGAGCCTATTATCTCTTTTCCGATGCATTATTCCTCCTTTACTGCATCCCTCGCTCCATCACATTGACGAATTAACACACACTTCGCGTCCATATGAAATACACTGGGTTCCCTGCATTGTCCTTCTAAATCGACATACGTTTGTACGGAAACGATAGGATTTTCTTTTGGGGGTCGAGTATCTCTTTTCGATGTATTATTCCTCCTTTCCTGCATCCCTCGCTCCCTCACATTGACGAATTAACAGACAATTTGCGTCCATATGAAATACTCTGGGTTCCCTGCTTTGTCCTTCTAAATCGAGATACATTCCTACAGAAACGATAGGATTTTCTTTTGGGAGTCGAGTATCTCTTTTCCCATGCATTATTCCTCCTTTACCGCATCCCTCGCTCCCTCACATTGACGAATTAACAAACAATTTGCGTCCATATGAAATACACTTTGTTCCCTGCATTGTCCATCTAAATCGAGATATGTTTCCACGGAATAGATAGGATTTTCTTTTGGGAGTCGAGTATCTCTTTTCCGATGCATTATTCCTCCTTACTGCATCCCTCGCTCCCTCACATTGACGAATTGACACACAATTTGCGTCCATATAAAATACTCTGGGTTCCTTGCCATCTCAATCTAAATCGAGATACGTTTCTACGGAAACGATAGGATTTTCTTTCGGGAGTCAAGTATCTCTTTTCCGATGCATTATTCCTCCTTTACTGAATCCCTCGCTCCATCTCATTGACCAATTAACACACAATTTGCGTCCATATGAAATACTCTGGGTTCCCTGCATTGTCTTTCCAAATCGAGATACGTTTCTACGGAAACGATAGGATTTTCTTTTGGGAGTCGAGTATCTGTTTTCCGATGCATTATTCCTCCTTTACTGCATCCCTCGCTCCCTCACATTGACGAATTAACACACAATTTGCGTCCATATGAAATCCTCTGGGTTCCCTGCATTGTCCTCCTAAATCGAGATACGTTTCTACGGAAACGATAGGATTTTCTTTTGGGAGTCGAGTATCTCTTTTCCGATGCATTATTCCTCCTTAGTGCATCTCTCGCACCCCCACATTGACGAATTAACACACAATTTGCGTCCATATAAAATACTCTGGGTTCCTTGCCATCTCCATCTAAATCGAGATACGTTTCTACGGAAACGATAGGATTTTCTTTCGGGAGTCGAGTATCTCTTTTCCGATGCATTATTCCTCCTTTACTACATCCCTCGCTCCCTCACATTGACGAATTAACACACAAGTTACGTCCATATAAAATACTCTGGGTTCCCTGCATTGACCTTCTAAATCGACATACGTTTCTACGGAAACGATAGGATTTTCTTTTGGGAGTCAGGTATCTCTTTTCCGATGCGTTACTCCTCCGTTACTGCATTCCTCGCTCCCTCACACTGAAGAATTAACAAACAATTTTCGTCCATATGAAGTACTCTGGGTTCCCTGCCATCTCCGTCTAAAGCGAAATACGTTTCTACGGTAACGATAGAATTTTCGTCTGGGAGCCCAGTATATCTTTTCCGATGCATTATTCCTCCTTTACTGCATCCCTCGCTCCCTCACATTCACGAAATAACACACAATTTGCGTCCACATGAAATACTCTGGGATCGCTGCATTGTCCTTCTAAATCGAGATACGTTTCTACAGAAACGATAGGATTTCCTTTTGGGAGTCAAGTATCTCATTACCGATGTATTATTCCTCCTTTACTGCATCCCTCGCTCCCTCACATTGACGAATTAACACACAATTTCCGTCCATATAAAATACTCTGGGTTCATAGCCATCTCCATCTAAATCGAGATACGTTTCTACGGAAACGTTAGGATATTCTTTCGGGAGACGAGTATCTCTTTTCCGATGCATTATTCCTCCTTTACTGCATCCCTCGCTCCCTCACATTGATGAATTAATACACAATTTGCGTCCATATTAAATACTCTGGGTTCCCTGCATTGTCCTTCTAAATCGACATACGTTTCTACGGAAACGATAGGATTTTCTTTTGGGGGTCGAGTATCTCTTTTCCGATGCATTATTCCTCCTTTACTGCATCCCTCGCTCCCTCACATTAACGAATTAACACACAAATTGCGTCCACATGAAATCCTCTGGGTTCCCTGCATTGTCCTTCTAAATCGAGATACGTTTCTACGGAAACGATAGGATTTTCTTTTGGGAGTCGAGTATCTCTTTTCCGATGCATTATTGCTCCTTACTGCATCCCTCGCTCCCTCACATTGACGAATTAACACACAATTTGCGTCCATATGAAATACTCTGGGTTCCCTGCATTGTCTTTCCAAATCACGATACGTTTCTACGGAAATTATAGGATTTTCTTTTGGGAGTCGAGTATCTGTTTTCCGATGCATTATTCCTTTTTACTGCATCCCCCGCTCCCTCACATTGACGAATTAACACACAATTTGCGTCCATATGAAATACTCTGGGTTCCCAGCATTGTCCTTCTAAATAGAGATACGTTTCTACGGAATCGAGAGGATTTTCTATTGGGATTCGAGTGTCTCTTTTCCGATGCATTATTCCTCCTTACTGCATCCCTCGCTCCCTCACATTGACGAATTAACACACAATTTGCGTCCATATAATATACTCTGAGTTCCTTGCCATCTCCATCTAAATCGAGATAGGTTTCTACGGAAACGATAGGATTTTCTTTCGGGAGTCGAGTATCTCTTTTCCGATGCATTATTCCTCCTTTACTGCATCCCTCGCTCCCTCACTTTGACGAATTAACATACAATTTGCGTCCATATGAAATACTCTGGGTTCCCTGCCATCTCCTTCTAAATCGAGATACGTTTCTACGGAAACGAAAGTATTTTCTTTTGGGAGTCGAGTATCTTTTTTCCGATGTGTTATTCCTCCTTTACTGCATCCCTCGCTCCCTCACATTGACGAATTAACACACAATTTGCGTCCATATGAAATACTCTGTGTTCCCTGCATTGTCCCTCTAAATCGAGATATGTATCTACGGAAACGATAGGATTTTCTTTTAGGGGTCGAGTATCTCTTCTCCTTTACTGCATATCCGCTCCCTCACATTGTCAAATTAACACACAATTTGCGTTCATATGAAATACTCTGGGTTCCCTGCCGTCTCCTTCTAAATCGAGATACGGTTCCATGGAAACGATAGCATTTTCTTTTGGGAGTCGAGTATGTCTTTTCCGATGCATTATTCCTTCTTTACTGCATCCCTCGCTCCCTCACATTGGCGAATTAACAAACAATTTGCGTCCATATGAAATACTCTGTGTTCCCTGCATTGTCTTTCCAAATCGAGATACGTTTCTACGGAAACGATAGGATTTTCTCTTGGGAGTCGAGTATCTGTTGTCCGATGCATTATTCCTTCTTTACTGCATCCCTCGCTCCCTCACTTTGACGAATTAACAAACAATTTGCGTCCATACGAAGTACTCTGTGTTCCCTGCCATATCCTTCTAAATCGACATACTTTTCTACACAAGCGATAGGATTTTCTTTTGGGAGTCGAGTATCTTTTTTCCGCTGCATTATTCCTCCTTTACTGCATCCCTCGCTCCCTCACATTGACGAATTAACACACATATTGCGTCCATATGCAGTACTCTGGGTTCCCTGCATTGTCCTTCTAAATCGAGATACGTTTCTACGGAAACAATAAGATTTTGTTTTGGGAGTCGAGTATCTCTTTTCCGATGCATTATTCTTCCTTTACTGCATCCCTCGCTCCCTCACATAGACGAATTAACAGACAATTTGCGTCCATATGAAATACTCTGGGTCCCTGCATTGTCCTTCTAAATCGAGATACGTTTCTACGGAAATGATAGGATTTTCGTTTTGGGAGTCGAGTATCTCTTTTCCGATGCATTATTCCTCCTTTACTGCATCCCTCGCTCATCACATTGACGAGTTAACACACAATTTGCGTCCATATGAAATACTCTTGGTTCCCTGCATTGTCTTTCCAAATCGAGATACGTTTCTATGGAATCGATATGATTTTCTTTTGGGAGTCGAGTATCTTTTGTCCGATGGATTATTCCTCCCTTACTGCATCCCTCGCTCGCTCACATTGACGAATTAACAAACAATTGGCGTGCATATGAAGTATTCTGGGTTCCCTGCCATCTTCTTCTAAATCGAGATACGTTTCTACGGAAACGATAGAATTTCCTTTTGTGATTCGAATATTTCCTTTCCGATGCATTATTCCTCCGTTACTGCATCCCTCGCTCCATCACATTGACGAATTAACACACAATTTGTGTCCATATGAAATAATCAGGGATACCTGCATTGTCCTTCTAAATCGAGATACGTTTCTACGGAAACGATAGGATTTTCTTTTGGGAGTCGAGTATCTCTTTTCCGATGCATTATTCCTCCTTTACTGCATCCCTCGCTCCCTCACATTGACGAATTAACACACAATTTGCGTCCATATGAAATACTCTGTGTTCCCTGCCGTCTCCTTCTAAATCGAGATACGTTTCTACAGAAACGATAGGATTTTCTTTTGGGAGTCGAGTATCTCTTTTCCGATGCATTAATCCTCCGTTACCGCATCCCTCGCTCCCTGACATTGATGAATTAACAAACAATTTGCGCCCATATGAAGTACTCTGGGTTCCCTGCCATTTCCGTCTAAATCGAGATACGTTTCTACGGAATCGATAGAGTTTTCGTCTGGGAGGCGAGTATCTATCTTCCGATGCATTATTCCACCTTTGCTGCATCCCTCGCTCCCTCACACTGACGAATTAACACACAATTTGCGTCCATATGAAATACTCTGGGTTCCCTGCATTGTCGTTTTAAATCGACATACGTTCCTACGGAAACGATAGGATTTTCTTTTGGGAGTCGAGTATCTCTTTTCCGATGCATTATACCTCCTTTACTGCATCCCTTGCTCCCTCACATTGACGAATGAACACACAATTTGCGTCCATATGAAATACTCTGGAGTCCCTGCCGTCTCCTTCTAAATCGAGATACGTTTCTACAGAAACGATAGGATTCTCTTTTGGGTGTCGAGTTTTCTTTTCCGATGCATTATTCCTCCTTTACTGCATTCCTCGCTTCCTCACATTGACGAATTAACACACAATTTGCGTCCATACGAAATACTCTGAATTTCTTGCATTGTCTTTCTAAATCGAGATACGTTTCTACGGAGACGATTGGATTTCCTTTTGGGAGTCGAGTATCTCTTTTCCGATGCAGTATTCCTCGTTTACTACAAACCTCGCTCCCTCACATTGACGAATTAACACACAATTTGCGTCCATATGAAATACTCTGGGTTTCCTACATTGTCCTTCTAAATCGAGATACGCATCTACGGAAACGATAGGATTTTCTTTTGGGAGTAGAGTATCTCATTTCCGATGCTTTATTCCTCCTTTACTGCATCCCTCGCTCCCTCACATTGACGAATTAACAAACAATTTGTGTCCATATGAAGTACTCTGGATTCCCAGCCATCTCCTTCTAAATCGAGATACGTTCATACTTAAACGATAGAATTTTCGTCTAGGAGTCGAGTATCTCTTTTCCGATGCATCATTCCTCCTTTACTGCATCCCTCGCTCCCTCACATTGACGAATTAACACACAATTTGCGTCCATATGAAATACTCTGGGATCCCTGCATTGTCCTTCTAAATCGAGATACATTTCTACGCAACAATAGGATTTCCTTTTGGGAGTCGAGTATCTCTTTTACGATGCATTATTCCTCCTTTACTGCATCCCTCACTCCCTCACATTGACGAAATAACACACAATTTTCGTCCATATGAAATACCCTGTGTTCCCTGCATTATCCTTCTAAATCGAGATTTGATTCTACGGAAACGAAAGGATTTCCTTTTAGGAGTCGAATATCTCCTTTCCGATGCATTATTCCTCCTTTACTGCATCCCTCGCTCCCTCACATTGACGAATTAACACACAATTTGCGTCCAAATGAAATACTCTGGGTTCCCTGCATTGTCCTTCTAAATCAGGATACGTTTCTACGGAAACGATAGGATTTTCTTTTGGGAGTCGAGTATCTCTTTTCCGATGCATTATTCCTCCTTTACTGCATCCCTCGCACCCACACATTGACGAATTAACACACAATTTGCGTCCATATGAAATAATCTGTGTTCGCTGCATTGTCCTTCTAAATCGAGATACGTTTCTACGGAAACGAAAGGATTTTGTTTTGGGAGTCGAGTATCACTTTTCCGATGCATTATTCCTCCTTTACTGCATCCCTCGCTCCCTCACATTGACGAATTAACACACAATTTGCGTCCATATGAAATACTCTGGGTTCCCCGCATTGTTCTAATTCGAGATACGTTTCTACGGAAACGGTAGGATTTTCTTTTGGGAGTCGAGTTTCCCTTTTCCGAGGCATTCTTCCTCCATTACTGCATCCCTCGCTCACTCACATTGACGAATTATATAACAATTTGCGTCCATATGAAATACTCTGGATTCCCTGCATTGTCTTTCTAAATGGAGATACGTTTCTACGGAAACGATAGGATTTTCTTTTGGGTGTCGAGTATCTCTGTTCCCACGCATTATTCCTCCTTTACTGCATCCCTCGCTCCCTCACATTGACGAATTAACACACAATTTGCGTTCAAATGAAATACTCTGGTTTCCCTACATTGTCTTTCTAAATCGAGATACGTTTCTACGGAAACGATATGATTTTCGTTTGGGAGTCGAGTATTTCTTTTCCGATGCATTTTTCCTCCTTTACTGCATCCCTTGCTCCCTCGCATTGACGAATTAGCACAAAATTTGCGTCCATATGAAATACTCTAGATTCCCTGCCGTCTCCTTCTAAATCGAGATACGTTTCTACAGAAACGATAGGATTTTCTTTTGGGTGTCGAGTATCTCATTTCCGATGCATTATTCCTCCTTTACTGCATCCCTCGCTTCCATACATTGACGAATTAACACACAATTTGCGTCCATATAAAATAGTCTGGGTTCCCTGCATTGACTTTCTAAATCGAGATACGTTTCTATGGAAACAATAGGATTTTCTTTTGGGAGTCGAGTATGTCTTTTCCGATGCATTATTCCTCCTTTACTGCATCCCTCTCTCCCTCACATTGACGAATTAACACACAATTTGCGTCCATATGAATTACTCTGCGTTCCCTGCATTATCCTACGAAATCGAGATACGATTCTACGGAAACGTTAGGATTTTCTTTTGGGAGTCGAATATATCTTTTCCGATGCATTATTCCTCCTTTAGTGCATCCCTCGCTCCCTCATATTGACGAATTTTCACACAATTTGCGTCCATACGAAATACTCTGTGTTTCCTGCATTGTCCTTCGATATCGAGATACGTTTCTACGGAAACACTTGGATTTTCCTTTGAGAGTCGAGTATCTCTCTTCCGATGCATTATTCCTCCTTAACTGCATCCCTCGCTCCCTCACATTGACGAAATAACACACAATTGGCGTCCATATGAAATACTCTGGGTTCCCTGCATTATCCTTCTAAATCGAGATTTGATTGTACAGAAACGAAAGGACTTTCTTTTGGGAGTCGAATATCCCTTTTCCGATGCATTATTCCTCCTTTACTGCATCCCTCGCTCCCTTACATTGACGAATTAACACACAGTTTGAGTCCATACGAAACACTCTGGGTTCTCTGCATTGTCCTTCTAAATCGAGATTCGTTTCTACGGAAACGATAGGTTTTTCTTTTGGGAGTCGATTATCTCTTATCCGATGCATTATTCCCCCTTTACTGCATCCCTCGCACCCACACATTGATGAATTAACACACAATTTGCGTCCATATGAAATAATCTGGTTTCCCTGCATTGTGCTTCTAAATCGAGATACATTTCTACGGAAACGATAGGATTTAGTTTTGGGAGTTGAGTATCACTTTTCCGATGCATTATTCCTCCTTTACTGCATCCCTCGCTCCCTTACATTGACGAATTAACACACAATTTGCGTCCACATGAAATACCCTTTGTTTCCTGCATTGTCCTAAGTCGAGATACGTTTCTACGGGAACGGTAATATTTTCTTTTGGGTGTCGAGTTTCTCTTTTCCGATGAATTTTTCCTCCATTACTGCATCCCTCGCTCACTCACATTGACGAATTATATAACAATTTGCGTCCATATGAAATACTCTGGGTTCCCTGCACTGTCTTTCTAAATCGAGATATGTTTCTACGGAAACGATAGGTTTTTCTTTTGGGAGTCGAGTATCTCTTTACCGATGTATTATTCCTCTTTTACTGCACATCTCGCTCCCTCACATTGACGAATTAACATACAATTAGCGTCGATATGAAATACTCTGGGTTCCCTACATTGTCCTTCTAAATCGAGATACGTTTCTACGGAAACGATAGGATTTTCCTTTGGGAGTCGAGTATCTCTGTTCCCATGCATTATTCCTCCTTTACTGCATCCCTCGCTCCCTCACAATGTCGAATAAACACACAATTTGCGTCCATATAAAATACTCTGTGGTCCCTGCATTGACCTTCTAATTCGAGATACGTTTCTAAGGAGACAAAGGATTTTCTTTTGGGAGTCGAGTATCTCTTTTCCGATGCATTATTCCTCCTTTACTGCATCCCTCGCTCCCTCACATTGACGAATTAACAAACAATTTGTGTCCATACGAAGTACTCTGGGTTCCCAGCCATCTCCTTCTAAATCGAGATACGTTCCTACTGAAACGATAGAATTTTCGTCTGGGAGTCGAGTATCTCTTTTCCGATGCATTATTCCTCCTTTACTGCATCCCTCGCTCCCTCACATTGACGAATTAACACACAATTTGCGTCCATATGAAATACTCTGCGATCCCTGCATTGTCCTTCTAAATCGAGATACATTTCTACGCAACAATAGGATTTCCTTTTGGGAGTCGAGTATCTCTTTTACGATGCATTAATCCTCCTTTACTGCATCACTCGCCCCCTCACATTGACGAAATAACACACAATTTTCGTCCATATGAAATACCCTGGGTTCCCTGCATTATCTTTCTAAATCGAGATACGTTTCTACGGAAACGATAGGATTTTCTTTTGGGAGTCGAGTATCTCTATTCCCATGCATTATTCCTCCTTTACTGCATCCCTCGCTCCCTCACATTGACGAATTAACACACAATTTGCGTCCATATGAAATACTCTGGGTTCCCTGCATTGTCCTAAGTCGAGATACGTTTCTACGGAAACGTTAGTATTTTCTTTTGGGTGTCGAGTTTCTCTTTTCCGATGCATTCTTCCTCCATTACTTCACCCCTCGCTCACTCACATTGACGAATTATATAACAATTTGCGTCCATATGAAATACTCTGGGTTCCCTGCACTGTCTTTCTAAATCGAGATACGTTTCTACGGAAACGATAGGATTTTCTTTTGGGAGTCGAGTATCTCTTTAACGATGTATTATTCCTCTTTTACTGCATCCCTCGCTCCCTCACATTGACGAATTAACATACAATTAGCGTCGATATGAAATAATCTGGGTTCACTACATTGTCCTTCAAAATCGAGATACGTTTCTACGGAATCGATAGGATTTTCTTTTGGGAGTCGAGTATCTCTATTCCCATGCATTATTCCTCCTTTACTGCATCCCTCGCTCCCTCACATTGACGAAATAACACACAATTTGCGTCCATATGAATTACTCTGGGTTCCCAGCATTATCCTACGAAATCGAGATACGATTCTACGGAAACGATATGATTTTCTTTCGGGAATCGAATATCTCTTTTCCGATGCATTATTCCTCCTATACTGCGTCCCTCGCTCCCTCACATTGACGAATTAACAAACAATTTGCGTCCATATGAAGTACTCTGGGTTTTCTACCATCTCCTTCTAAATCGAGATACGTTTCTACTTAAACGATAGAATTTTCGTCTGGGAGTCGAGTATCACTTTTTCCGATGCATTATTCCTCCTTTACTGCATCCCTCGCTCCCTCACATTGACGAATTAACACACAATTTGCGTCCATATGAAATACTCGGGTATCCCTGCTTTGTCCTTCTAAATCGAGATACGTTTCTACGGAAACGAGAGGTTTTTCTTTTGGGAGTCGAGTATCTCTTTTCCGATGCATTATTCCTCCTTTACTGCATCCCTCGCTCCCTCACATTGATGAATTAACACTCAATTTGCGTCCATATGAAATATTCTGGGTTCCTTGCCGTCTCCTTCCAAATCGAGATACGTTTCTACAGAAACGATAGGATTTTCTTTTGGGAGCCGAGTATCTCTTTTCCGATGCATTATTCCTCCTTTACAGCATCCCTCGATCCCTCACATTGACGAATGAACACACAATTTGCGTTCATATAAAATTTTCTGGGTTCCCTGCATTGACCTTCTAAATCGAGATACATTTCTACGCAACAATAGGATTTTCTTTTGGGAATCGAGTATCTCTTTTCCGATGCATTATTCCTCCTTTGCTGCATCCCTCGCTCCCTCACATTGACGAAATAACACACAATTGGCGTCCATATGAAATACTCTGGGTTTCCTGCATTATCCTCCTAAATCGAGATTTGATCCTACGGAAACGAAAGTATTTTCTTTTGGGAGTCGAATATCTCTTTTCCCATGCGTTATTCCTACATTACTGCATCCCTCGCTCCCTCAAATTGACGAATTAACACACAATTTGCGTCCATACGAAATACTCTGGGTTCCCTGCATTGTCCTTCTAAATCGAGATACGTTTCTAGGGATACGATAGGATTTTGTTTTGGGAGTTGAGTATCACTTTTCCGATGCATTATTCCTCCTTTACTGCATCCCTCGCTCTCTTACATTGACGAATTAACACACAATTTGCGTCCACATGAAATACTCTTTGTTCCCTGCATTGTGCTAAGTCCAGATACGTTTTTACGGAAACGGTAGTATTTTCTTTTGGAAGTCGAGTTTCTCTTTTCCGATGCATTCTTCCTCCGTTGCTGCATCCCTCGCTCCCTCACATTGACGAATTATATAACAATTTGCGTCCATATGAAATACACTGGGTTCGCTGCATTGTCCTTCTAAATCGAGATACGTTTCCACGGAAACGATAGGATTTTCTTTTGGGAGTCGAGTATCTCTGTTCCCATGCATTATTCCTCCTTTTCTGCAGGCCTCGCTCCCTCACATTGTCGGCTGAACACACAATTTGCGTCCATATAAAATACTCTGGGTTCCCTGCATTGACCTTCTAAATCGAGATACGTTTCTACGGAAACAAAGGATTTTCTTTTGGGATTCGAGTATCTCTTTTCCGATGCATTATTCCGCCTTTACTGCATCCCACGCTACCTCACATTGACGAAATAACACACAATATGCGTCCATATGAAATACTCTGGGTTCTCTGCATTATCCTTCTAAATCGAGATATGATTATATGGAAACGAAAGGATTTTCTTTTGGGAGTCGAATATCTCTTTTCCGATGCATTATTCCTCCTATACTGCATCCCTCGGTCCCTCACATTGACGAATTAACACACAATTTGCGTCCATATGAAATACACTGCGTTCCCTGCATTGTCCTTCTAAATCGAGATACGTTTCTACGGAAACGATAGGAAGTTGTTTTGGGGTCGAGTATCTCTTTTCCGATGCATTATTCCTCCTTTACTGCATCCCTCGCTCCTTCACATTGACGAATTAACACACAATTTGCGTCGATATGAAATACTCTGTGTTCCCTGCATTGTCCTTCTAAGTCGAGATACGTTTCTACGGCAACGGAAGGATTTTCTTTTGGGAGTCGAGTATCTCTTTTCCGATGCATTATTCCTCCTTTACTGCATCCCTCGCTCACTCACATTGACGAATTATATAACAATTTGCGTCCATATGAAATACACTGGGTTCCCTGCATTGTCTTTCTAAATCGAGATACGTTGCTACGGAAACGATAGGATTTTCTTTTGGGAGTCGAGTAGCTCTTTACCGATGTATTATTCCTCCTTTACTGCATCCCTCGCTCCCTCACATCTGCGAATTAACACACAATTTGCGTCCATATGACATACTCTGGGTTCAATGCCGTCTCCTTCTAAATCGAGATACGTTTCTACGGAAACGATAGGATTTTCTCTTGGGAGTCGAGTATCTCTTTTCCGATGCATTATTCCTCCTTTGAAGCATTCCTCGCTCCCTCACATTGACGAATTAACACATAATTTGCGTCCATATGAAATACTCTGGGTTCCCTGTATTGTCCTTCTAAGTCCAGATACGTTTCCACGGAAACGGCAAGATTTTCTTTTGGGAGTCGAGTATCTCTTTACCGATGTATTATTCCTCCTTTACTGCATCCCTCGCTCCCTCACATTGTCGAATTAACACACAATTTGCGTCCATATGAAATACTCTGGGTTGCCAGCATTGTCCTTCTAAATCGAGATACGTATCTACGGAAACGATAGGATTTTCTTTTTGGAGTCGAGTATCTCTCTTTCGATGTATTATTCCTCCTTTACTGCATCCCTCGCTCCCTCACATTGACGAATTAACACACATTTTGCGTCCATATGAAGTACTCTGTGTTCCTTGCCATGTCCTTCTAAATCGAGATAGGTTTCAACGGAAACGATAGGATTTTCTTTTGGGAGTCGAGTATCTCTTTTCCGATGCATTATTCCTCCTTTACTGCATCCCTCGCTCCCTCACATTGATGAATTAACACTCAATTTGCGTCCATATGAAATACTCTGGGTTCCCTGCCGTCTCCTTCCAAATCGAGATACGTTTCTACAGAAACGAAAGGATTTTCTTTTGGGAGCCGAGTATCTCTTTTCCGATGCATTATTCCTCCTTTACAGCATCCCTCGATCCCTCACATTGACGAATGAACACACAATTTGCGTTCACATAAAATTTTCTGGGTTCCCTGCATTGACCTTCTAAATCGAGATACATTTCTACGCAACAATAGGATTTTCTTTTGGGAGTCGAGTATCTCTTTTCCGATGCATTATTCCTCCTTTGCTGCATCCCTCGCTCCCTCACATTGACGAAATAACACACAATTGGCGTCCATATGAAATACTCTGGGTTCCCTGCATTATCCTCCTAAATCGAGATTTGATCCTACGGAAACGAAAGTATTTTCTTTTGGGAGTCGAATATCTCTTTTCCCATGCGTTATTCCTCCATTACTGCATCCCTCGCTCCCTCACATTGACGAATTAACACACAATTTGAGTCCATACGAAATACTCTGGGTTCCCTGCATTGTCCATCTAAATCGAGATACGTTTCTACGGAAACGATAGGATTTTGTTTTGGGAGTTGAGTATCACTTTTCCGATGCATTATTCCTCCTTTACTGCATCCCTCGCTCCCTTACATTGACGAATTAACACACAATTTGCGTCCCCATGAAATACTCTTTGTTCCCTGCATTGTGCTAAGTCCAGATACGTTTTTACGGAAACGGTAGTATTTTCTTTTGGAAGTCGAGTTTCTCTTTTCCGATGCATTTTTCCTCCGTTCCTGCATCCCTCGCTCCCTCACGTTGACGAATTATATAACAATTTGCGTCCATATGAAATACTCTGGGTTCGCTGCATTGTCCTTCTAAATCGAGATACGTTTCTACGGAAACGATAGGATTGTCTATTGGGAGTCGAGTATCTCTTTACCGATGTATTATTCCTCTTTTACTGCATCCCTCGCTCCCTCACATTGACGAATTAACACACAATTAGCGTCCATATGAAATACTCTGGGTTCCCTGCATTGTCGTTCTAAATCGAGATACGTTTTTACGGAAACGATAGGATTTTTTATTGGGAGTCGAGTATCTCTGTTCCCATGCATTATTCCTCCTTTTCTGCATGCCTCGCTCCCTCACATTGTCGGCTGAACACACAATTTGCGTCCATATAAAATACTCTGGGTTCCCTGCATTCACCTTCTAAATCGAGTTACGTTTCTACGGAAACAAAGGAATTTCTTTTGGGAGTCGAGTATCTCTTTTCCGATGCATTATTCCGCCTTTACTGCATCCCACGCTCCCTCACATTGACGAAATAACACACAATTTGCGTCCATATGAAATACTCTGGGTTCTCTGCATTATCCTTCTAAATCGAGATATGATTATATGGAAACGACAGATTTTTCTTTTGGGAGTCGAATATCTCTTTTCCGATGCATTATTCCTCCTATACTGCATCCCGCGCTCCCTCACATTGACGTTTTAACACACAATTTGCGTCCATTTGAAATACTCTGGGTTCCCTGCATTGTCTTTCTAAATCGTGATACGTTTCTACGGAAACGATAGGATTTTCTTTTGGGAGTCGAGTATCTCTTTTCCGATGCATTATTTCTCCTTTACTGGATCCCTCGCTCCCTCACATTGACGAATTAACACACAATTTGCGTCCATATGAAATACTCTGGGTTCCCGGCATTGCCCTTCTAAATCGACATACGTTTCTATGGAAACGATAGGATTTTCTTTTGGGAGCCGAGTATCTCTTTTCCGATGCATTATTGCTCCTTTACCGCATCCCTCGCTCCTTCACTTTGACGAATTAACAAACAATTTGCGTCCATATGAAGTACTCTGGGTTCCTTGCCATCTCCTTCTAAATCGAGATACGTATCTACGGAAACGATAGAATTTTCTTTTGGGATTTGAGTATCTCTTTTCCGATGCATTATTCCTCCTTTACTGCATCTCGGGCTCCCTCACATTGACGAATTAACACACAATTTGCGTCCATATGAAATACTCTGGGTTACTTGCATTGTCTTTGTAAATCGAGAGACTTTTCTACTGAAACGATAGCATTTCCTTTTGGGAGTCGAGTAACTCTTTTCCCATGCATTATTCCTCCTTTACTGCATCCCTCGCTCCCTCACATTGACGAATTAACACACAATTTGCGTCAATATGAAATAAACTAGATTCCCCGCATTGTCCCTCTAAGTCGAGATACGTTCTTACGGAAGCGATAGGATTTTCCTTTGGGAGTCGAGTATCTCTTTTCCGATCCATTATTCTTCCTTTACTGCATCCCTCGCTCCCTCACATGGCCGAATTAACACACAATTTGCGTCCATATGAAATACTCTGGGTTCCATGCATTGTCCTTCTAAGTCGAGATACGGTTCAACGGAAACGATAGGATTTTCGTTTTGGAGTCGAGTATCTCTTTTCCGATGCATTATTCCTCCTTTACTGCATCCCTCGCTCCCTCACATTGACGAAATAACACACAATTTGCGACCATATGAAATACTCTGGGTTCCTTGCATTGTCTTTCTAAATCGAGATACGTTTCTACTGAAACGATAGCATTTTCTTTTGGGAGTCGAGTAACTCTTTTCCCATGCATTATTCCTCCTTTACTGCATCCCTCGCGTCCTCACATTGACGAATTAACACACAATTTGCGTCCATATGAAATACTCTGGGTTCCCTGCATTGTTCTTCTAAATCGAGATACGTTTCTACGGAACCGATAGGATTTTCTTATGGGAGTCGAGTATCTCTTTTCCGATGCATTATTCCTCCTTTACTTCATCCCTCGCTCCCTCACATTGACGAAATAACACACAATTTGCTTCCATATGAAATACTCTGGGTTCCCGGCATTGTCCTTCTAAATCGAGATACGTTTCTATGGAAACGATAGGATTTTCTTTTGGGAGTCGAGTATCTCTTTTCCGATGCATTATTCCTCCTTTACCACATCCCTCGCTCCCTCATATTGACGAATTAATAAACAATTTGCGTCCATATGAAGTACTCTGGGTTCCCTGCCATCTCCTTTTAAATCGTGATACGTATAAACGGAGCCGGCCGAAGTGGCCGTACGGTTAAAGGCGCTGGAGTCTGGAACCGCAAGACCGCTACGGTCGCAGGTTCGAATCCTGCCTCGGGCATGGATGTTTGTGATGTCCTTAGGTTAGTTAGGCTTAACTAGTTCTAAGTTCTAGGGGACTAATGACCTCAGCAGTTGAGTCCCATAGTGCTCAGAGCCATTTGTACCATTTTCGTATAAACGGAACCGATAGAATTTTCTTTTGGGATTTGAGTATCTCTTTTCTGATGCATTATTCCTCCTTTACTGCATCCCGCGCTCCCTCACATTGACGAATTAACACACAATTTGCGTCCATATGAAATACTCTGGGATCCCTGCATTGTCCTTCTAAATCGAGATACGTTTCTACGGAAACAATAGGATTTTCTCTTGGGAGTCGAGTAACTCTTTTCCGATGCATTATTCCTCCTTTACTGCATCCCTCAATCCCTCACATTGACGAAATAACACACGATTGGCGTCCATATGAAATACTCAGGGTTCCCTGCATTATCCTTCTAAATCGAGATACGATTCTACGGAAACGATAGGATTCTCTTTTGGGAGTCGAATATTTCTTTTCCGATGCATTATTCCTCCTTTACTGCATCCCTCGCTCCATCACACTGACGAATTAACACACAATTACGTCCATACGAAATACTCTGGGTTACCTGCATTGTCCTTCTAAATCGAGATACGTTTCTACAGAAACGATAGGATTTTCTTTTGGGAGTCGAATATCTCTTTTCCGATGCATTATTCCTCCTTTACTGCATCCCTCGCTCCCTCACATTGACGAATTAACACACAATTTGCGTCCATTTCAAATACCCTGGCTTCCGTGCATTGTCCTTCTAAATCGAGATACGTTTCTACGGAAATGATAGAATTTTCTTTTGGGAGACGACAATCTGTTTTCCGTTGCATTATTCCTCGTTTATTGCATCCATCGCTCCCTCAAATTGACGAATTAACACACAATTTGCGTCCATATGAAATACACTGGGTTCCCAGCATTGTCCCTCTAAGTCGAGATAGGTTTCTACGGAAACGGCAGGATTTTCTTTTTGGAGTTGAGTATCTCTTTTCCGATGCATTATTCCTCCTTTAAAGCATCTCTTGCTCCCTCACATTGACGAATTAACACACAATTTTCGTCCATATGAAATACTCTGGGTTCGCTGTATTATCCTTCTAAGTCGAGATACGTTTCCACGGAAACGGCAGGATTTTCTTTTGGGAGTCAAGTATCTCTTTACCGATGTATTATTCCTCCTTTACTGCATCCCTCGCTACCTCACATTGACGAATTAACACACAATTTGCGTCCATATGAAATACTCTGGGTTCCTTGCATTGTCTTTTTAAATCGAGATACGTTTCTACTGAAACGAAAGCATTTTCTTTTGGGAGTCGAGTAACTCTTTTCCCATGCATTATTCCTCCTTTACTGCATCCCTCGCTCCCTCACATTGACGAATTAACACACAATTTGCGTCCATATGAAATAAACTGCGTTCCCTGCATTGTCCTCCTAAATCGAGATACGTTTCTACGGAAACGATAGGATTTTCTTTTTGGAGTCGAGTATCTCTTTACCGATGTATTATTCCACCTTTACTGCATCCCACTCTCCCTCACATTGTCGAATCAACACACAATTTGCGTCTATATGAAATACTCGGGGTTGCCAGCATTGTCCTTCTAAATCGAGAAACGTTTCTACGCAAACAATAGGATTTTCTTTTGTGAGTCGAGTATCGCTATTCCGATGCATTGTTCCTCCTTACTGCATCCCTCGCTCCCTCACATTGACGAATTAACACACAATTTGCGTCCATATGAAATACACTGGATTCCCTGCATTGTCCCTCTAAGTCGTGATAGGTTTCAACGGAAACGGCAGGATTTTCTTTTGGGAGTCGAGTATCTCTTTCCGATGCATTATTCCTCCTGTAAAGCATCCCTCGCTCCCTCACATTGACGAATTAACACACAATTTGCGTCCATATGAAATACTCTGGGTTCCCTGTAATGTCCTTCTAAGTCGAGATACGTTTCCACGGAAACGGCAGGATTGTCTTATGGGAGTCGAGTAACTCTTTTCCCATGCATTATTCCTCCTTTACTGCATCCTTCGCTCCCTCACATTGACGAATTAACAAACAATTTGCGTCCATATGAAGTAATCTGTGTTCCCTGCCATCTCCTTCTAAATCGAGATACGTTTCTACATAAACGATAGGATTTTGTTTTGGGAGTCGAGTATCTCTTTTCCGATGCATTATTCCTCCTTTACTGCATCCCTCGCTCCCTCACATAGACGAATTAACACACAATTTGCGTCCATATGAAATACTCTGGGTTCCCTGCATTGTCTTATCAAATCGAGATACGTTGCTACGGAAACGATAGGATTTTCGTTTGGGAGTCGAGTATCTGTTGTCCGATGCATTATTCCTCCTTTACTGCATCCCTCGCTCCCTCATATTGACGAAGTAACAAACAATTTGCGTGCATATGAAGTATTCTGGGTTACCTGCCATCTCCTTCTAAATCGAGATACGTTTCTACGGAAACGATAGTATTTCCTTTTGTGAGTCGAGTATCTCTTTTCCGATGCATTATTCCTCCTTTACTGAGCCCCTCGCTCCCTCACATTGACGAATTAACACACAATTTGCGTCCATATGAAATACTCTGGGATCCCTGCATTGTCCTTCTAAATCGAGATACGTTTCTACAGAAACAATAGGATTTTCTCTTGGGAGTCGAGTATCTCTTTTCCGATGCATTATTCCTCCATTACTGCATCCCGCAATCCCTCACATTGACGAAATAACACACAATTGGCGTCCATATGAAATACTCAGGGTTCCCCGCATTAACCTTCTAAATCGAGATACGATTCTACGGAAACGATAGGATTCTCTTTTGGGAGTCGAATATTTCTTTTCCGATGCATTATTCCTCCTTAACTGCATCCCTCGCTCCATCACACTGACGAATTAACACACAATTACGTCCATACGAAATACTCTGGGTTACCTGCATTGTCCTTCTAAATCGAGATACGTTTCTACGGAAACGTTAGTATTTTCTTTTGGGAGTCGAGTATCTCTTTTCCCATGCATAACTCCTCCTTTACTGCATCTCTCGCTCCCTCACATTGACGAATTAACACACAATTTGCGTCCATATGAAATAAACTGCGTTCCCTGCATTGTCCTCCTAAATCGAGATACGTTTCTACGGAAACGATAGGATTTTCTTTTTGGAGTCGAGTATCTCTTTACCGATGTATTATTCCTCCTGTACTGCATCCCTCTCTCCCTCACATTGTCGAATCAACACATAATTTGCGTCCATATGAAATACTCGGGCTTGCCAGCATTGTCCTTCTAAATCGAGATACGTTTCTACGGAAACAATAGGATTTTCTTTTGGGAGTCGAGTATCTCTATTCCGATGTATTATTCCTCCTTACTGCATCCCTCGCTCCCTCACATTGACGAATTAACACACAATTTGCGTCCATATGAAATACTCTGGGTTCCTTGCCATGTCCTTCAAAATCGAGATAAGTTTCTACGGAAACAATAGGATTTTCTTTTGGGATTCGAGTATCCTTTTTCCGATGCATTATTCCTCCTTTACTGCATCCCTCGCTCCCTCACATTGACGAATTAACACACAATTTGCGTCCATATGAAATACTCTGGGTAGCATGCATTGTCCTCCTAAATCGAGATACGTTTCTACGGAAACGATAGGATTTTCTTTTTGGAGTCGAGTATCTCTTTTTCGATGCATTATTCCTCCTTTACTGCATCCCTCCCTCCCTCACATTGACGAATTAACACACAATTTGCGTCCATATGACATACTCTGGGTTCAATGCCGTCTCCTTCTAAATCGAGATACGTTTCTACTGAAACGATAGGATTTTCTTTTGGGAGTCGAGTATGTCTTTTCCGATGCATTATTCCTCCTTTACTGCATCCCTCGCTCCCTCACATTGACGAATTAACACACAATTTGCGTCCATATGAAATACACTGGATTCCCTGCATTGTCCCTCTAAGTCGAGATAGGTTTCAACGGAAACGGCAGGATTTTCTTTTGGGAGTCGAGTATCTCTTTCCGATGCATTATTCCTCCTTTACTGCATCCCTCGCTCACTCACATTGACGAATTATCTAACAATTTGCGTCCATATGAAATACTCTGGGTTCCCTGCATTGTCTTTCTAAATCGAGATACGTTGCTACAGAAACGATAGGATGTTGTTTTGGGAGTCGAGTATCTCTTTACCGATGTATTATTCCTTCTTTACTGCATCACTCGCTCCCTCACATTGACGAATTAACACACAATTTGCGTCCATATGAAATACACTGGGTTCCATGCAGTGTCGTCCTAAATCGAGATACGTTTCTACGGAAACGATAGGATTTTCTTTTTGGAGTCGATTATCTCTTTTCCGATGCAATTTTCCTCCTTTACTGCATCCCACGCTCCCTCACATTGACGAATTAACACACAATTTGCGTCCATATGAAATACATTGGGTTCCATGCATTGTCCTCCTAAATCGAGATACGTTTCTACGGAAACGATTGGATTTTCTTTTTGGAGTCGAGTTTCTCTTTTTCGATGCAATATTCCTCCATTACTGCATCCCTCGCTCCCTCACATTGACGAATTAACACACAATTTGCGTCCATATGAAGTACTCTGGGTTCCCTGCCATCTCCTTCTAAATGGATATACGTTTCTACGGAAACAATAGGATTCTCTCTTGGGATTCGAGTATCTCTTTTCCGATGCATTATTCCTCCTTTACAGCATCCCTCGCTCCCTCACATTGACGAAATAACACACAATTTGAGTCCATATGAAATACACTGGGTTGCCTGCATTATCAATCTAAATCGAGATACGATTTTACGGAAACGATAGGATTTTCTTTTGGGAGTCGAATATCTCTTTTCCGATGCATTATTCCTCCTTTACTGCATCCCTCGCTCCTCACATTGACGAATTAACACACAATTTGCGTCAATACGAAATACTCATGGTTTCCTGCATTGTCCTTCTAAATCGAGATTCGTTTCTGCGGAAACGATAGGATTTTCTTTTGGGAGTCGAATATCTCTTTTCCGATGCATTATTCCTCCAATACAGCATCCCTCGCTCCCTCACATTGACGAATTAACACACAATATGCGTCCTTATGAAGTACTCTGTGTTCCCTGCCATCTCCTTCTAAAACGAGACTCGTTTCTACAGAAACGATAGGATTTTCTTTTGGGAGTCGAGTATCTTTTTTCCGCTGCATTATTCCTCCTTTACTTCATCCCTCGCTCCCTCACATTGACGAATTAACACACATATTGCGTCCATATGAAATACTCTGTGTTCCCTGCATTGTCCTTCTAAATCGAGATACGTTTCTACGGAAACGATAGGATTTTGTTTTGGGAGTCGAGTATCTCTTTTCCGATGCATTATTCCTCCTATACTGCATCCCTCGCTCCCTCACATAGACGAATTAACACACAATTTGCGTCCATATGAAATACTCTGGGTTCCCTGCATTGTCTTTCCAAATCGAGATACGTTTCTACGGAAACGATAGGATTTTCTTTTGGGAGTCGAGTATCTGTTGTCCGATGCATTATTCCTCCTTTACTGCATCCCTCGCTCCCTCACTTTGACGAATTAACAAACAATTTGCGTGCATATGTAGTATTCTGGGTTCCCTGCCATCTCTTTCTAAATCGAGATACGATTCTACGGAAACGACAGGATTTCCTTTTGTGAGTCGAGTATCTCTTTTCCGATGCATTATTTCAACTATACTGCATCCCTCGCTCCATCACATTGACGAATTAACACACAATTTGCGTCCATATGAAATACTCTGGGATCCCTGCATTTCCTTCTAAATCGAGATACGTTTCTACGGAAACGATAGGATTTTCTTTTGGGAGTCGAGTATCTCTTTTCCATGCATTATTCCTCCTTTACTGTATCCCTCGCTCTCTCACATTGACGATTTAATACACAATTTGCGTCCATACGAAATACTCTGGGTTCCCTGCATTGTCCTTCTAAATCGAGATACGTTTCTACAGAAACGATAGGATTTTCTTTTGGGAGTCGAGTATCTCTTTTCCGATGCATTATTCTTGCTTTACTGCATCCCTCACTCCCTCACATTGGCGAATTAACACACAATTTGAGTCCATATGAAATACTCTGGGTTCCCTGCATTGTCCTTCTAAATCGAGATACGTTTCTACGGAAACGATAGGATTTTCATTTGGGAGACGAGAATCACTTTTCCGTTGCATTATTCCTCCTTTATTGCATCCCTCGCTCCCTCACATTGACGAATTAACACACAATTTGCGTCCATATGAAATACTCTGGGTTCCCTGCATTGTCCTTCTAAATCGAGATACGCTTCTACGGAAACGATAGGATTTTCATTTGGGAGACGAGAATCACTTTTCCGTTGCATTATTCCTCCTTTATTGCATCCCTCGCTCCCTCACATTGACGAATTAACACACAATTTGCGTCCATATGAAATACACTTGGTTCCCTGCATTGTCTCTCTAAGTCGAGATAGGTTTCTACGGAAACGGCAGTATTTTCTTTTGGGAGTCGAGTATCTCTTTTCCGATGCATTATTCCTCCTTTAAAGCATCCCTCGCCTCCCTCACATTGACGAATTAACACACAATTTGCGTCCATATCAAGTACTCTGGGTTCCCTGCCATCTCCTTCTAAATAGATATACGTTTCTACGGAAACAATAGGATTCTCTCTTGGGATTCGAGTATCTCTTTTCCGATGCATTATTCCTCCTTTACTGCATCCCTCGCTCCCTCACATTGACGAAATAACACACAATTTGCGTCCATATGAAATACACTGGGTTGCCTGCATTATCAATCTAAATCGAGATACGATTCTACGGAAACGATAGGATTTTCTTTTGGGAGTCGAATATCTCTTTTCCGATGCATTATTCCTCCTTTACTGCATCCCTCGCTCCTCACATTGACGAATTAACACACAATTTGCGTCAATACGAAATACTCATGGTTTCCTGCATTGTCCTTCTAAATCGAGATACGTTTCTGCGGAAACGATAGGATTTTCTTTTGGGAGTCGAATATCTCTTTCCCGATGCATTATTCCTCCAATACAGCATCCCTCGCTCCCTCACATTGACGAATTAACACACAATATGCGTCCTTATGAAGTACTCTGTGTTCCCTGCCATCTCCTTCTAAAACGAGATACGTTTCTACAGAAACGATAGGATTTTCTTTTGGGAGTCGAGTATCTTTTTTCCGCTGCATTATTCCTCCTTTACTTCATCCCTCGCTCCCTCACATTGACGAATTAACACACATATTGCGTCCATATGAAATACTCTGTGTTCCCTGCATTGTCCTTCTAAATCGAGATACGTTTCTACGGAAACGATAGGATTTTGTTTTGGGAGTCGAGTATCTCTTTTCCGACGTATTATTCCTCCTTTACTGCATCCCTCGCTCCATCACATTGACGAATTAACACACAATTTGCGTCCCTATAAAATACTCTGGGTTCTCTGCATTGTCCTTCTAAATCGAGATACGTTTCTACGGAAACGATAGGATTTTGTTTTGGGAGTCGAGTACCTCTTTTCCGATGCATTATTCCTCCTTTACTTCATCCCTCGCTCCCTCACTTTGACGAATTAACAAACAATTTGCGTGCATATGTAGTATTCTGGATTCCCTGCCATCTCTTTCTAAATCGAGATACGATTCTACGGAAACGACAGGATTTCCTTTTGTGAGTCGAGTATCTCTTTTCCGATGCATTATTCCTCCTATACTGCATCCCTCGCTCCATCACATTGACGAATTAACACACAATTTACGTTCATCAGAAATACTCTGGGATCCCTGCATTTCCTTCTAAATCGAGATACGTTTCTACGGAAACGATAGGATTTTCTTTTGGGAGTCAAGTATCTCTTTTCCATGCATTATTCCTCCTTTACTGCATCCCTCGCTCTCTCACACTGACGATTTAATACACAATTTGCGTCCATACGAAATACTCTGGGTTCCCTGCATTGTCCTTCTAAATCGAGATACGTTTCTACAGAAACGATAGGATTTTCTTTTGGGAGTCGAGTATCTCTTTTCCGATGCATTATTCTTGCTTTACTGCATTCCTCACTCCCTCACATTGGCGAATTAACACACAATTTGAGTCCATATGAAATACTATGGGTTCCCTGCATTGTCCCTCTAAGTCGAGATAGGTTTCTACGGATACGGCAGGATTTTCTTTTGGGAGTCGAGTATCTCTTTTCCGATGCATTAATCCTCCTTTAAAGCATCCCTCGCCTCCCTCACATTGACGAATGAACACACAATTTGCGTCCATATGAAATACTCTGTGTTTTCGCTGTATTGTCCTTCTAAGTCGAGATACGTTTCCACGGAAACGGCAGGATTTTCTTTTGGGAGTCGAGTATCTCTTTACCGATGTATTATTCCTCCTTTACTGCATCCCTCGCTCCCTCACATTGACGAATTAACACACAATTTGCGTCGATATGAAATACACTTGGTTCCTTGCATTGTCTTTCTAAATCGAGATACGTTTCTACTGAAACGATAGCATTTTCTTTGGGGAGTCGAGTAACTCTTTTCCCATGGATTATTCCTCCTTTACTGCATCCCTCGCTCCCTCACATTGACGAATTAACACACAATTTGCGTCCATATGAAGTACTCTGGGTACCCTGCCATCTCCTTCTAAATAGATATACGTTTCTACGGAAACAATAGGATTCTCTCTTCGGATTCGAGTATCTCTTTTCCGATGCATTATTCCTCCTTTACTGCATCCCTCGCTCCCTCACATTGACGAAATAACACACAATTTGCGTCCATATGAAATACACTGGGTTGCCTGCATTATCAATCTAAATCGAGATACGATTCTACGGAAACGATAGGATTTTCTTTTGGGAGTCGAATATCTCTTTTCCGATGCATTATTCCTCCTTTACTGCATCTCTCGCTCCTCACATTGACGAATTAACACACAATTTGCGTCAATACGAAATACTCATGGTTTCCTGCATTGTCCTTCTAAATCGAGATACGTTTCTGCGGAAACGATAGGATTTTCTTTTGGGAGTCGAATATCTCTTTTCCGATGCATTATTCCTCCAATACAGCATCCCTCGCTCCCTCACATTGACGAATTAACACACAATATGCGTCCTTATGAAGTACTCTGTGTTCCCTGCCATCTCCTTCTAAAACGAGATACGTTTCTACAGAAACGATAGGATTTTCTTTTGGGAGTCGAGTATCTTTTTTCCTCTGCATTATTCCTCCTTTACTTCATCCCTCGCTCCCTCACATTGACGATTTAACACACATATTGCGTCCATATGAAATACTCTGGGATCCCTGCATTTCCTTCCAAATCGAGATACGTTTCTACGGAAACGATAGGATTTTCTTTTGGGAGTCGAGTATCTCTTTTCCATGCATTATTCCTCCTTTACTGCATCCCTCGCTCTCTCACATTGACGATTTAATACACAATTTGCGTCCATACAAAATACTCTGGGTTCCCTGCATTGTCCTTCTAAATCGAGATACGTTTCTACAGAAACGATAGGATTTTCTTTTGGGAGTCGAGTATCTCTTTTCCCATGCATTATTCCTCCTTTACTGCTTCCCTCGCTCCCTCACATTGACGAATTAACACACAATTTGCGTCCATATGAAATACTCTGGGTTCCCTGCATTGTCTTTCCAAATCGAGATACGTTTCTACAATAACGATAGGATTTTCTTTTAGGAGTCGGGTATCTGTTTTCCGATGCGTTATTCCTCTTTTACTGCATCCCTCGCTCCCTCACATTGACGAATTAACACGCAATTTGCGTCCCTATGAAATACCCTGGGTCCCTGCATTGTCCTTCTAAATCGAGACACGTTTCTACGGAAACGATAGGATTTTCTTTTGGGAGTCGAGTATCTCCTTTCCGATGCATTATTCCTCCTTACTGCATCCCTCGCTCCCTCACATTGACGAATTAACACACAATTTGCGTCCATATGAAATACTCTGGGTTCTTGACATGTCCTTCTAAATCGAGATACGTTTCTACGGAAACGATAGGATTTTCTTTTGGGAGTCGAGTATCTCTTTTCCGATGCATTATTCCTCCTTACTGCATCCCTCGCTCCCTCACATTGACGAATAATTACACAATTTGCGTCGATATGAAATACTCTGTGTTCCTTGCCATGTCCTTCTAAATCGAGATACGTTTCTACGGAAACGATAGGATTTTCTTTTGGGAGTCGAGTATCTCTTTTCCGATGCATTATTCCTCCTTTACTGCATCCCTCGCTTCCTCACATTGACGAATTAACACACAATTTGCGTCCATATGAAATACTCTGGGTTCTTTGCATTGTCCGTCTAAATCGAGATATGTTTCTACGGAAACGAAAGGATTTACTTTTGCGAGTCGAGTATCTCTTATCCGATGCCTTATTCCTCCTTTACTGCAACCCTCGCTCTCTCACATTGACGAATTAACACACAATTTGCGTCCATATGAAATACTCTGGGTTCCCTGCCATCTCCTTCTAAATCGAGATACGTTTCTACGGAAACGATAGGATTTTCTTTTGGGAGTCGAGTATCTGTTGTCCGATGCATTATTCCTCCTTTACTGCATCCCTCGCTCCCTCACATTGACGAATTAACAAACAAATTGCGTGCATATGAAGTATTCTGGGTTCCCTGCCATCTCCTTCTAAATCGAGATACGTTTCTAAGGAAACGATATAATTTCCTTTTGTGAGTTGAGTATCTCTTTTCCGATGCATTATTCCCCCTTTACTGCATCCCTCGCTCCCTCACATTGACGAATTAACACACAATTTGCGTCCATATGAAATACTCTGGGTTCCCTGCATTGTCTTTACAAATCGAGATACGTTTCTACAATAACGATAGGATTTTCTTTTAGGAGTCGGGTATCTGTTTTCCGATGCATTATTCCTCTTTTACTGCATCCCTCGCTCCCTCACATTGACGATTTAACACACAATTTGAGTCCATATGAAATACTCTGGGTTCCCTGCATTGTCCTTCTAAATCGAGATACGTTTCTGCGGAAACGATAGGATTTTCTTTTGGGAGTCGAATATCTCTTTTCCGATGCATTATTCCTCCAATACAGCATCCCTCGCTCCCTCACATTGACGAATTAACACACAATATGCGTCCTTATGAAGTACTCTGTGTTCCCTGCCATCTCCTTCTAAAACGAGATACGTTTCTACAGAAACGATAGGATTTTCTTTTGGGAGTCGAGTATCTTTTTTCCTCTGCATTATTCCTCCTTTACTTCATCCCTCGCTCCCTCACATTGACGATTTAACACACATATTGCGTCCATATGAAATACTCTGGGATCCCTGCATTTCCTTCCAAATCGAGATACGTTTCTACGGAAACGATAGGATTTTCTTTTGGGAGTCGAGTATCTCTTTTCCATGCATTATTCCTCCTTTACTGCATCCCTCGCTCTCTCACATTGACGATTTAATACACAATTTGCGTCCATACAAAATACTCTGGGTTCCCTGCATTGTCCTTCTAAATCGAGATACGTTTCTACAGAAACGATAGGATTTTCTTTTGGGAGTCGAGTATCTCTTTTCCCATGCATTATTCCTCCTTTACTGCTTCCCTCGCTCCCTCACATTGACGAATTAACACACAATTTGCGTCCATATGAAATACTCTGGGTTCCCTGCATTGTCTTTCCAAATCGAGATACGTTTCTACAATAACGATAGGATTTTCTTTTAGGAGTCGGGTATCTGTTTTCCGATGCGTTATTCCTCTTTTACTGCATCCCTCGCTCCCTCACATTGACGAATTAACACGCAATTTGCGTCCCTATGAAATACCCTGGGTCCCTGCATTGTCCTTCTAAATCGAGACACGTTTCTACGGAAACGATAGGATTTTCTTTTGGGAGTCGAGTATCTGTTGTCCGATGCATTATTCCTCCTTTACTGCATCCCTCGCTTCCTCACATTGACGAATTAACACACAATTTGCGTCCATATGAAATACTCTGGGTTCTTTGCATTGTCCGTCTAAATCGAGATATGTTTCTACGGAAACGAAAGGATTTACTTTTGCGAGTCGAGTATCTCTTATCCGATGCCTTATTCCTCCTTTACTGCAACCCTCGCTCTCTCACATTGACGAATTAACACACAATTCGCGTCCATATGAAATACTCTGGGTTCCCTGCCATCTCCTTCTAAATCGAGATACGTTTCTACGGAAACGATAGGATTTTCTTTTGGGAGTCGAGTATCTCTTTTCCCATGCATTATTCCTCCTTTACTGCTTCCCTCGCTCCCTCACATTGACGAATTAACACACAATTTGCGTCCATATGAAATACTCTGGGTTCCCTGCATTGTCTTTACAAATCGAGATACGTTTCTACAATAACGATAGGATTTTCTTTTAGGAGTCGGGTATCTGTTTTCCGATGCATTATTCCTCTTTTACTGCATCCCTCGCTCCCTCACATTGACGATTTAACACACAATTTGAGTCCATATGAAATACTCTGGGTTCCCTGCATTGTCCTTCTAAATCGAGATACGTTTCTATGGAAACGATAGGATTTTCTTTTGGGAGTCGAGTATCTCTTTTCCGATGCATTATTCCTCCTTACTGCATCCCTCGCTCCCTCACATTGACGAATTAACACACAATTTGCGTCCATATGAAATACTCTGGGTTCCTTGCCATGTCCTTCTAAATCGAGATACGTTTCTACGGAAATGATAGGATTTTCTTTTGGGAGTCGAGTATCTCTTTTCCGATGCATTATTCCTCCTTTACTGCATCCCTCGCTCCCTCACATAGACGAATTAACACACAATTTGCGTCCATATGAAATACTCTGGGTTCCCTGCATTGTCCTTCTAAATTGAGATACGTTTCTACGGAAACGATAGGATTTTCTTTTGGAAGTCGAGTATCTCTTTTCCGATGCATTATTCCTCCTTTACTGCATCCCTCGCTCCCTCACAATGACGAATTAACACACAATTTGCGTCCATATGAAATACTCTGGGTTCCCTGCATTGTCTTTACAAATCGAGATACGTTACTACAATAACGATAGGATTTTCTTTTGGGAGTCGGGTATCTGTTTTCCGATGCATTATTCCTCTTTTACTGCATCCCTCGCTCCCTCACATTGACGAATTAACACACAATTTGAGTCCATATGAAATACTCTGGGTTCCCTGCATTGTCCTTCTAAATCGAGATACGTTTCTACGGAAACGATAGGATTCTCTTTTGGGAGTCGAGTATCTCTTTTCCGATGCATTATTCCTCCTTACTGCATCCCTCGCTCCCTCACATTCACGAATTAACACACAATTTGCGTCCATATGAAATACTCTGGGTTCCTTGCCATGTCCTTCTAAATCGAGATACGTTTCTACGGAAACGATAGGATTTTCTTTTGGGAGTCGAGTATCTCTTTTCCGATGCATTATTCCTCCTTTACTGCATCCCTCGCTCCCTCACATTGACGAATTAACACACAATTTGCGTCCATATGAAATACTCTGGGTCCCTGCATTGTCCTTCTAAATCGAGACACGTTTCTACGGAAACGATAGGATTTTCTTTTGGGAGTCGAGTATCTCTTTTCTGATGCATTATTCCTCCTTACTGCATCCCTCGCTCCCTCACATTGACGAATTATTACACAATTTGCGTCCACATGAAATACTCTGGGTTCCTTGCCATGTCCTTCTAAATCGAGATACGTTTCTACGGAAACGATAGGATTTTCTTTTGGGAGTCGAGTATCTCTTTTCCGATGCATTATTCCTCCTTTACTGCATCCCTCGCTTCCTCACATTGACGAATTAACACACAATTTGCGTCCATATGAAATACTCTGGGTTCTTTGCATTGTCCGTCTAAATCGAGATATGTTTCTACAGAAACGAAAGGATTTACTTTTAGGAGTCGAGTATTACTTATCCGATGCCTTATTCCTCCTTTACTGCAACCCTCGCTCTCTCACATTGACGAATTAACACAATATTTTACGTCCATATGAAATACTCTGGGTTCCCTGCCATCTCCTTCTAATCGAGATACGTTTGTACAGAAACGGTAGGATTTTCTTTTGGGAGTCGAGTATATCTTTTCCGATGCATTATTCCTCCTTTACTGCATCCCTCGCTCCCTCACATTGACGAATTAACACACAATTTGCGTCCATATGAAATACTCTGGGTTCCCTGCATTGTCCCTCTAAATCGAGATACGTTTCTACGGAAAGGATAGGATTTTCTTTTAGGGGTCGAGTATCTGTTTTCCGATGCATTATTCCTCCTTTACTGCATCCCTAGCTCCTCACGTTGACGACTTAACACACAATTTGCGTCCATACGAAATACTCTGGGTTTCCTGCATTGTCCTTCTAAATCGAGATACGTTTCTGGGGAAACGATAGGATTTTCTTTTGGGAGTCGAATATCTCTTTTCCGATGCATTATTCCTCCAATACAGCATCCCTCGCTCCCTCACATTGACGAATTAACACACAATTTGCGTTCCTTATGATGTACTCTGTGTTCCCTGCCATCTCCTTCTAAATCGAGATACGTTTGTACAGAAACGGTAGGATTTTCTTTTGGGAGTCGAGTATCTCTTTTCCGATGCATTATTCCTCCATTACTGCATCCCTCGCTCCCTCACATTGACGAATTAACACACAATTTGCGTCCATATGAAATACTCTGGGTCCCTGCATTGTCCTTCTAAATCGAGACACGTTTCTACGGAAACGATAGGATATTCTTTTGGGAGTCGAGTATCTCTTTTCCGATGCATTATTCCTCCTTTACTGCATCCCTCGCTCCCTCACATTGACGAACTAACACACAATTTGCGTCCATATAAAGTACTCTGGGTTCCCTGCATTGTCTTTACAAATCGAGATACGTTTCTACAATAACGATAGGATTTTCTTTTGGGAGTCGGGTATCTGTTTTCCGATGCATTATTCCTCTTTTACTGCATCCCTCGCTCCCTCACATTGACGATTTAACACACAATTTGAGTCCATATGAAATACTCTGGGTTCCCTGCATTGTCCTTCTTAATCGAGATACGTTTCTACGGAAACGATAGGATTCTCTTTTGGGAGTCGAGTATCTCTTTTCCGATGCATTATTCCTCCTTACTGCATCCCTAGCTCCCTCACATTGACGAATTAACACACAATTTGCGTCCATATGAAATACTCTGGGTTCCTTGCCATGTCCTTCTAAATCGAGATACGTTTCTACGGAAACGATAGGATTTTCTTTTGGGAGTCGAGTATCTCTTTTCCGATGCATTATTCCTCCTTACTGCATCCCTCGCTCCCTCACATTGACGAATTAACACACAATTTGCGTCCATATGAAATACTCTGGGTTCCTTGCCATGTCCTTCTAAATCGAGATACGTTTCTACGGAAACGATAGGATTTTCTTTTGGGAGTCGAGTATCTCTTTTCCGATGCATTATTCCTCCTTTACTGCATCCCTCGCTCCCTCACATAGACGAATTTACAAGCAATTTGCGTCCATATGAAATACTCTGGGTTCCCTGCATTGTCATTACAAATCGAGATACGTTTCTACAATAACGATAGGATTTTCTTTTGGGAGTCGGGTATCTGTTTTCCGATGCATTATTCCTCTTTTACTGCATCCCTCGCTCCCTCACATTGACGAATTAACACACAATTTGAGTCCATATGAAATACTCTGGGTTCCCTGCATTGTCCTTCAAAATCGAGATACGTTTCTACGGAAACGATAGGATTCTCTTTTGGGAGTCGAGTATCTCTTTTCCGATGCATTATTCCTCCTTACTGCATCCCTCGCTCCCTCACATTGACGAATTAACACACAATTTGCGTCCATATGAAATACTCTGGGTTCCTTGCCATGTCCTTCTAAATCGAGATACGTTTCTACGGAAACGATAGGATTTTCTTTTGGGAGTCGAGTATCTCTTTTCCGATGCATTATTCCTCCTTTACTGCATCCCTCGCTCCCTCACATTGACGAATTAACACACAATTTGCGTCCATATGAGATACTCTGGGTCCCTGCATTGTCCTTCTAAATCGAGACACGTTTCTACGGAAACGATAGGATTTTCTTTTGGGAGTCGAGTATCTCTTTTCCGATGCATTATTCCTCCTTACTGCATCCCTCGCTCCCTCACATTGACGAATTATTACCCAATTTGCGTCCACATGAAATACTCTGGGTTCCTTGCCATGTCCTTCTAAATCGAGATACGTTTCTACGGAAACGATAGGATTTTCTTTTGGGAGTCGAGTATCTCTTTTCCGATGCATTATTCCTCCTTTACTGCATCCCTCGCTTCCTCACATTGACGAATTAACACACAATTTGCGTCCATATGAAATACTCTGGGTTCTTTGCATTGTCCGTCTAAATCGAGATATGTTTCTACGGAAACGAAAGGATTTACTTTTGCGAGTCGAGTATCTCTTATCCGATGCCTTATTCCTCCTTTACTGCAACCCTCGCTCTCTCACATTGACGAATTAACACACAATTTGCGTCCATATGAAATACTCTGGGTTCCCTGCCATCTCCTTCTAAATCGAGATACGTTTGTACAGAAACGGTAGGATTTTCTTTTGGGAGTCGAGTATCTCTTTTCCGATGCATTATTCCTCCTTTACTGCATCCCTCGCTCCCTCACATTGACGAATTAACACACAATTTGCGTCCATGTGAAATACTCTGGGTCCCTGCATTGTCCTTCCAAATCGAGACACGTTTCTACGGAAACGATAGGATATTCTTTTGGGAGTCGAGTATCTCTTTTCCGATGCATTATTACTCCTTACTGCATCCCTCGCTCCCTCACATTGACGAATTATTACACAATTTGCGTCCATATGAAATACTCTGGGTTCCCTGCATTGTCTTTCCAAATCGAGATACGTTTCTACGGAAACGATAGGATTTTCTTTTGGGAGTCGAGTATCTGTTGTCCGATGCATTATTCCTCCTTTACTGCATCCCTCGCTCCCTCACATTGACGAATTAACAAACAAATTGCGTGCATATTGTGGTGTCACCGCTAGACACCACACTTGCTAGGTGGTAACTTAAATCGGCCGCGGTCCTGTAGTACATGTCGGACCCGCGTGTCGCCACTGTGTATTCGCAAACGTAGCGCCACCACAGGGCAGGTCACAAGACACGGACTTGACCTCGCCCCAGTTGTACGGACGACATAGCTTGCGACTAGACCTACCAAGTATTCCTCTCATTTGCCGAGAGACAGATTAAATAGCCTTCAGCTAGTCCATCGCTACTACCTAGCAAGGCGCCATGTGTATCATTGCTAATTGCTTACTACTATGCAAGAGATGTATTTCAACAAGAACAAGACTACATTAAAAGTTAAGTAGATGACAATCTCTCTTCTTTTCTTTATAGTTTTTCATCCAGTCTCCTGTTTCAGAATTTACGCCCGTCTGCGTTAGTTTCGCGTGCACCTAGCCACTCATTGTGTCGAGACCTTAGGGAATCGACACAACACATATGAAGTATTCTGGGTTCCCTGCCATCTCCTTCTAAATCGAGATACGTTTCTAAGGAAACGATATAATTTCCTTTTGTGAGTTGAGTATCTCTTTTCCGATGCATTATTCCCCCTTTACTGCATCCCTCACTCCCTCACATTGACGAATTAACACACAATTTGCGTCCATATGAAATACTCTGGGTTCCCTGCATTGTCTTTACAAATCGAGATACGTTTCTACAATAACGATAGGATTTTCTTTTGGGAGTCGGGTATCTGTTTTCCGATGCATTATTCCTCTTTTACTGCATCCCTCGCTCCCTCACATTGACGATTTAACACACAATTTGAGTCCATATGAAATACTCTGGGTTCCCTGCATTGTCCTTCTAAATCGAGATACGTTTCTACGGAAACGATAGGATTTTCTTTTGGGAGTCGAGTATCTCTTTTCCGATGCATTATTCCTCCTTACTGCATCCCTCGCTCCCTCACATTGACGAATTAACACACAATTTGCGTCCATATGAAATACTCTGGGTTCCTTGCCATGTCCTTCTAAATCGAGATACGTTTCTACGGAAACGATAGGATTTTCTTTTGGGAGTCGAATATCTCTTTTCCGATGCATTATTCCTCCTTTACTGCATCCCTCGCTCCCTCACATAGACGAATTAACACACAATTTGCGTCCATATGAAATACTCTGGGTTCCCTGCATTTTCCTTCTAAATTGAGATACGTTTCTACGGAAACGATAGGATTTTCTTTTGGAAGTCGAGTATCTCTTTTCCGATGCATTATTCCTCCTTTACTGCATCCCTCGCTCCCTCACATTGACGAATTAACACACAATTTGCGTCCATATGAAATACTCTGGGTTCCCTGCATTGTCTTTACAAATCGAGATACGTTTCTACAATAACGATAGGATTTTCTTTTGGGAGTCGGGTATCTGTTTTCTGATGCATTATTCCTCTTTTACTGCATCCCTCGCTCCCTCACATTGACGAATTAACACACAATTTGAGTCCATATGAAATACTCTGGGTTCCCTGCATTGTCCTTCTAAATCGAGATACGTTTCTACGGAAACGATAGGAATCTCTTTTGGTAGTCGAGTATCTCTTTTCCGATGCATTATTCCTCCTTACTGCATCCCTCGCTCCCTCACATTGACGAATTAACACACAATTTGCGTCCATATGAAATACTCTGGGTTCCTTGCCATGTCCTTCTAAATCGAGATACGTTTCTACGGAAACGATAGGATTTTCTTTTGGGAGTCGAGTATCTCTTTTCCGATGCATTATTCCTCCTTTACTGCATCCCTCGCTCCCTCACATTGACGAATTAACACACAATTTGCGTCCATATGAAATACTCTGGGTCCGTGCATTGTCCTTCTAAATCGAGACACGTTTCTACGGAAACGATAGGATTTTCTTTTGGGAGTCGAGTATCTCTTTTCCGATGCATTATTCCTCCTTACTGCATCCCTCGCTCCCTCACATTGACGAATTATTACACAATTTGCGTCCACATGAAATACTCTGGGTTCCTTGCCATGTCCTTCTAAATCGAGATACGTTTCTACGGAAACGATAGGATTTTCTTTTGGGAGTCGAGTATCTCTTTTCCGATGCATTATTACTCCTTTACTGCATCCCTCGCTTCCTCACATTGACGAATTAACACACAATTTGCGTCCATATGAAATACTCTGGGTTCTTTGCATTGTCCGTCTAAATCGAGATATGTTTCTACGGAAACGAAAGGATTTACTTTTGGGAGTCTAGTATTACTTATCCGAAGCCTTATTCCTCCTTTACTGCAACCCTCGCTCTCTCACATTGACGAATTAACACACAATTTTAAGTCCATATGAAATACTCTGGGTTCCCTGCCATCTCCTTCTAAATCGAGATACGTTTGTACAGAAACGGTAGGATTTTCTTTTGGGAGTCGAGTATATCTTTTCCGATGCATTATTCCTCCTTTACTGCATCCCTCGCTCCCTCACATTGACGAATTAACACACAATTTGCGTCCATATGAAATACTCTGGGTTCCCTGCATTGTCCCTCTAAATCGAGATAAGTTTCTACGGAAAGGATAGGATTTTCTTTTAGGGGTCGAGTATCTCTTATCCTTTATTGCATCCCTCGCTCTCTCACATTGACAAATTAACAGACAATTTGCGTCCATATGAAATACTCTGGGTTCCCTGCATTGTCCTTCTAAGTCGACATCCGTTTCTCGGAAACGGCAGGATTTCCTTTTGGAGTCGAGTATCTCTCTTCCGATGCATTATTCCTCCTTTACTGCATCCCTCGCTCCTCACATTGACGAATTAACACACAATTTTCGTCCATACGAAATACTCTGGGTTTCCTGCATTGTCCTTCTAAATCGAGATACGTTTCTGCGGAAACGATAGGATTTTCTTTTGGGAGTCGAATATCTCTTTTCCGATGCATTATTCCTCCAATACAGCATCCCTCGCTCCCTCACATTGACGAATTAACACACAATTTGCGTTCCTTATGATGTACACTGTGTTCCCTGCCATCTCGATCTAAATCGAGATACGTTTCTACAGAAACGAAAGGATTTTCTTTTGGGAGTCGAGTACCTTTTTTCCGCTGCATTATTCCTCCTTTACTTCATCCCTCGCTCCCTCACATTGACGAATTAACACACATATTGCGTCCATATGAAATACTCTATGTTCCCTGCATTGTCCTTCTAAATCGAGATACGTTTCTACGGAAACAATAGGATTTTGTTTTGGGAGTCGAGTATCTCTTTTCCGACGCATTCTTCGTCCTTTACAGCATCCCTCGCTCCCTCACATAGACGAATTAACACACAATTTGCGTCCCTATGAAATACTCTGGGTTCTCTGCATTGTCCTTCTAAATCGAGATACGTTTCTACGGAAACGATAGGATTTTGTTTTGGGAGTCGAGTATCTCTTTTCCGATGCATTATTCCTCCTTTACTGCATCCCTCGCTCCCTCACTTTGACGAATTAACAAACAATTTGCGTGCATATGTAGTATTCGGGGTTCCCTGCCATCTCTTTCTAAATCGAGATACGTTTCTACGGAAACGACAGAATTTCCTTTTGTGAGTCGAGTATCTCTTTTCCGATGCATTATTCCTCCTTCACTGCATCCCTCGCTCTCTCACATTGACGATTTAATACACTATTTGCGTTCATACGAAATACTCTGGGTTCCCTGCAATGTCCTTCTAAATCGAGATACGTTTCTACAGAAACGATAGGATTTTCTTTCGGGAGTCGAGTATCTCTTTTCCGATGCATTAATCCTCCTTTACTGCATCCCTCGCTCCCTCACATTGACGAATTAACAGACAATTTGCGTCCATATGAAATACTCTGGGTTCCCTGCATTATCCTTCTAAATCGAGATACGTTTCTACCGAAACGATAGGATTTTCTTTTGGGAGTCGAATATCTCTTTTCCGATGCATTATTCCTCCAATACAGCATCCCTCGCTCCCTCACATTGACGAATTAACACTCAATTTGCGTTCCTTATGAAGTACTCTGTGTTCCCTGTCATCTCCTTCTAAATCGAGATACGTTTCTACAGAAACGATAGGATTTTCTTTTGGGAGTCGAGGATCTTTTTTCCGCTGCATTATTCCTCCTTTACTTCATCCCTCGCTCCCTCACATTGACGAATTAACACACATATTGCGTCCATATGAAATACTCTGTGTTCCCTGCATTGACCTTCTAAATCGAGATACGTTTCTACGGAAACGATAGGATTTTGTTTTGGGAGTCGAGTATTTCTTTTCCGATGCATTATTCCTCCTTTACTGCATCCCTCGCTCCCTCACATAGACGAATTAACACACAATTTGCGTCCATATGAAATACTCTGGGTTCCCTGCATTGTCTTTCCAAATCGAGATACGTTTCTACGGAAACGATAGGATTTTCTTTTGGGAGTCGAGTATCTGTTGTCCGATGCATTATTCCTCCTTTACTGCATCCCTCGCTCCCTCACTTTGGCGAATTAACAAACAATTTGCGTGCATATGTAGTATTCTGGGTTCCCTGCCATCTCTTTCTAAATCGAGATACGATTCTACGGAAACGACAGAATTTCCTTTTGTGAGTCGAGTATCACTTTTCCGATGCGTTATTCCTCCTATACTGCATCCCTCGCTCCATCACATTGACGAATTAACACACAATTTGCGTCCATATGAAATACTCTGGGATCCCTGCATTGTCCTTCTAAATCGAGATACGTTTCTACGGAAACGAAAGGATTTTCTTTTGGGAGTCGAGTATCTCTTTTCCGATGCATTATTCTTGCTTTACTGCATCCCTCACTCCCTCACATTGGCGAATTAACACATAATTTGAGTCCATATGAAATACTCTGGGTTCCCTGCATTGTCCTTCTAAATCGAGATACGTTTCAACGGAAAGGATAGAATTTTCTTTTGGGAGTCGAGTATCCCTTTTCCGATGCATTATTCTTGCTTTACTGCATCCCTCGCTCCCACACATTGACGAATTAACACACAATTTGCGTCCATATGGAATACTCTGGGTTCCCTACATTGTCCTTCTAATCGTGATACGTCACTACAGAAACGATAGGATTTTCGTTTGGGAGTCGAGTATCTCTTTTCCGATGCATTATTCCTACTTTACTGCATCCCTCGCTTCCTCACATTGACGAATTAACACACAATTTGCGTCCATATGAAATACTCTGGGATCCCTGCATTGTCTTTCCAATTCGAGATACGTTTCTACGGAAACGATAGGATTTTCTTTTGGGAGTCGAGTATCTGTTGTCCGATGCATTATTCCTCCTTTACTGCATCCCTCGCTCCCTCACATTGACGTATTAACACACAATTTGCGTCCATATGAAATACTCTGGGTCCTTGCATTGTCCTTCTAAATCGAGACACGTTTCTACGGAAACGATAGGATTTTCTTTTGGGAGTCGAGTATCTCTTTTCCGATGCATTATTCCTCCTTACTGCATCCCTCGCTCCCTCACATTGACGAATTATTACACAATTTGCGTCCATATGAAATACTCTGGGTTCCTTGCCATGTCCTTCTAAATCGAGATATGTTTCTACGGAAAGGATAGGATTTTCTTTTGGGAGTCGAGTATCTCTTTTCCGATGCGTTATTCCTCCTTTACTGCATCCCTCGCTCCCTCACATTGACGAATTAACACACAATTTGCGTCCATATGAAATACTCTGGGTTCTATGCATTGTCCGTCTAAATCGAGATATGTTGCTACGGAAACGGAAGGATTTACTTTTGGGAGTCGAGTAACTCTTATCCGATGCCTTATTCCTCCTTTACTGCAACCCTCGCTCTCTCACATTGACGATTTAACACACAATTTGCGTCCATATGAAATACTTCGGGTTCCCTGCCATCTCCTACTAAATCGAGATACGGTTGTACAGAAACGGTAGGATTTTCTTTTGGGAGTCGAGTATCTCTTTTCCGATGCATTATTCCTCCTTTACTGCATTCCTCGCTCCCTCACATTGACGAATTAACACACAATTTGCGTCCATACGAAATACTCTGGGTTTCCTGCATTGTCCTTCTAAATCGAGATACGTTTCTGCGGAAACGATAGGATTTTCTTTTGGGAGTCGAATATCTCTTTTCCGATGCATTATTCCTCCAATACAGCATCCCTCGCTCCCTCACATTGACGAATTAACACACAATTTGCGTTCCTTATGATGTACTCTGTGTTCCCTGCCATCTCCTTCTAAATCGAGATACCTTTCTACAGAAACGAAAGGATTTTCTTTTGGGAGTCGAGTATCTTTTTTCCGCTGCATTATTCCTCCTTTACTTCATCCCTCGCTCCCTCACATTGACGAATTAACACACATATTGCGTCCATATGAAATACTCTATGTTCCCTGCATTGTCCTTCTAAATCGAGATACGTTTCTACGGAAACAATAGGATTTTGTTTTGGGAGTCGAGTATCTCTTTTCCGACGCTTTCTTCGTCCTTTACTGCATCCCTCGCTCGCTCACATAGACGAATTAACACACAATTTGCGTCCCTATGAAATACTCTGGGTTCTCTGCATTGTCCTTCTAAGTCGAGATACGTTTCTACGGAAACGATAGGATTTTGTTTTGGGAGTCGAGTACCTCTTTTCCGATGCATTATTCCTCCTTTACTGCATCCTTCGCTCTCTCACATTGACGATTTAATACACTATTTGCGTTCATACGAAATACTCTGGGTTCCCTGCATTGTCCTTCTAAATCGAGATACGTTTCTACAGAAACGATAGGATTTTCTTTTGGGAGTCGAGTATCTCTTTTCCGATGCATTATTCTTGCTTTACTGCATCCCTCACTCCCTCACATTGGCGAATTAACACACAATTTGAGTCCATATGAAATACTCTGGGTTCCCTGCATTGTCCTTCTAAATCGAGATACGTTTCAACGGAAAGGATAGAATTTTCTTTTGGGAGTCGAGTATCTCTTTTCCGAAGCATTATTCCTCCTTTACTGCATCCCTCGCTCCCTCACATTGACGAATTCACAGACAATTTGCGTCCATATGAAATACTCTTGGTTCCCTGCATTATCCTTCTAAATCGAGATACGTTTCTACCGAAACGATAGGATTTTCTTTTGGGAGTCGAATATCTCTTTTCCGATGCATTATTCCTCCAATACAGCATCCCTCGCTCCCTCACATTGACGAATTAACACTCAATTTGCGTTCCTTATGAAGTACTCTGTGTTCCCTGTCATCTCCTTCTAAATCGAGATACGTTTCTACAGAAACGATAGGATTTTCTTTTGGGAGTCGAGTATCTTTTTTCCGCTGCATTATTCCTCCTTTACTTCATCCCTCGCTCCCTCACATTGACGAATTAACACACATATTGCGTCCATATGAAATACTCTGTGTTCCCTGCATTGACCTTCTACATCGAGATACGTTTCTACGGAAACAATAGGATTTTGTTTTGGGAGTCGAGTATCTCTTCTCCGACGCATTATTCCTCCTTTACTGCATCCCTCGCTCCTTCGCATAGACGAATTAACACACAATTTGCGTCCCTATGAAATACTCTGCGTTCTCTGCATTGTCCTTCTAAATCGAGATACGTTTCTACGGAAACGATAGTATTTTGTTTTGGGAGTCGAGTATCTCTTTTCCGATGCATTATTCCTCCTTTACTGCATCCCTCGCTCCCTCACATAGACGAATTAACACACAATTTGCGTCCATATGAAATACTCTGGGTTCCCTGCATTGTCTTTCCAAATCGAGATACGTTTCTACGGAAACGATAGGATTTTCTTCTGGGAGTCGAGTATCTGTTGTCCGATGCATTATTCCTCCTTTACTGCATCCCTCGCTCCCTCACTTTGGCGAATTAACAAACAATTTGCGTGCATATGTAGTATTCTGGGTTCCCTGCCATCTCTTTCTAAATCGAGATACGTTTCTACGGAAACGACAGAATTTCCTTTTGTGAGTCGAGTATCTCTTTTCCGATGCGTTATTCCTCCTATACTGCATCCCTCGCTCCATCACATTGACGAATTAACACACAATTTGCGTCCATATGAAATACTCTGGGATCCCTGCATTGTCCTTCTAAATCGAGATACGTTTCTACGGAAACGATAGGATTTTCTTTTGGGAGTCGAGTATCTCTTTTCCATGCATTATTCCTCCTTTACTGCTTCCCTCGCTCTCTCACATTGACGAATTACTACACTATTTGCGTCCATACGAAATACTCTGGGTTCCCTGCATTGTCCTTCTAAATCGAGATACGTTTCTACAGAAACGATAGGATTTTCTTTTGGGAGTCGAGTATCTCTTTTCCGATGCATTATTCTTGCTTTACTGCATCCCTCACTCCCTCACATTGGCGAATTAACACACAATTTGAGTCCATATGAAATACTCTGGGTTCCCTGCATTGTCCTTCTAAATCGAGATACGTTTCAACGGAAAGGATAGAATTTTCTTTTGGGAGTCGAGTATCCCTTTTCCGAAGCATTATTCCTCCTTTACTGCATCCCTCGCTCCCACACATTGACGAATTAACACACAATTTGCGTCCATATGGAATACTCTGGGTTCCCTGCATTGTCCTTCTAATCGTGATACGTTTCTACAGAAACGATAGGATTTTCGTTTGGGAGTCGAGTATCTCTTTTCCGATGCATTATTCCTCCTTTACTGCATCCCTCACTCCCTCACATTGACGAATTAACACACAATTTGCGTCCATATGAAATACTCTGGGTTCCCTGCATTGTCTTTCCAATTCGAGATACGTTTCTACGGAAACAATAGGATTTTCTTTTGGGAGTCGAGTATCTGTTGTCCGATGCATTATTCCTCCTTTACTGCATCCCTCGCTCCCTCACATTGACGAATTAACACACAATTTGCGTCCATATGAAATACTCTGGGTCCCTGCATTGTCCTTCTAAATCGAGACACGTTTCTACGGAAACGATAGGATTTTCTTTTGGGAGTCGAGTATCTCTTTTCCGATGCATTATTCCTCCTTACTGCATCCCTCGCTCCCTCACATTGACGAATTATTACACATTTTGCGTCCATATGAAATACTCTGGGTTCCTTGCCATGTCCTTCTAAATCGAGATATGTTTCTACGGAAAGGATAGGATTTTCTTTTGGGAGTCGAGTATCTCTTTTCCGATGCGTTATTCCTCCTTTACTGCATCCCTCGCTCCCTCACATTGACGAATTAACACACAATTTGCGTCCATATGAAATACTCTGGGTTCTATGCATTGTCCGTCTAAATCGAGATATGTTGCTACGGAAACGGAAGGATTTACTTTTGGGAGTCGAGTATCTCTTATCCGATGCCTTATTCCTCCTTTACTGCAACCCTCGCTCTCTCACATTGACGATTTAACACACAATTTGCGTCCATATGAAATACTTCGGGTTCCCTGCCATCTCCTACAAAATCGAGATACGGTTGTACAGAAACGGTAGGATTTTCTTTTGGGAGTCGAGTATCTCTTTTCCGATGCATTATTCCTCCTTTACTGCATCCCTCGCTCCCTCACATTGACGAATTAACACACAATTTGCGTCCATATGAAATACTCTGGGATCCCTGCATTGTCCTTCTAAATCGAGATACGTTTCTACGGAAACGATAGGATTTTCTTTTGGGAGTCGAGTATCTCTTTTCCATGCATTATTCCTCCTTTACTGCATCCCTCGCTCTCTTACATTGACGATTTAATACACTATTTGCGTCCATACGAAATACTCTGTATTCCCTGCCATCTCCTTCTAAATCGAGATACGTTTGTACAGAAACGGTAGGATTTTCTTTTGGGAGTCGAGTATCTCTTTTCCGATGCATTATTCCTCCATACTGCATCCCTCGCTCCCTCACATTGACGAATTAACACACAATTTGCGTCCATATGAAATACTCTGGGTTCCCTGCATTGTCCCTCTAAATCGAGATACGTTTCTACGGGAAGGATAGGATTTTCTTTTAGGGGTCGAGTATCTCTTCTGCTTTACTGCATCCCTCGCTCTCTCACATTGACAAATTAACACACAATTTGCGTCCATATGAAATACTCTGGGTTCCCTGCATTGTCCTTCTAAGTCGACATACGTTTCTCGGAAACGGTAGGATTTTCTTTTGGGAGTCGAATATCTCTTTTCCGATGCATTATTCCTCCTTTTCAGCATCCCTTGCTCCCTCACATTGACAAAATAACACACAATGTGCGTACATATGAAATACTCTGGGTTCCCTGCATTATCCTTCTAAATCGAAATACGTTTAGTACGGAAACGATAGAATTTTCTTTTTGGAGTCGAGTATCTCTTTTCCGATTAATTTTTTCCTCCTTTACTGCATCCCTCGCTCCCTCACATTGACGAATTAACACACAATTTGCGTCCATACGAAATACTCAGGGTTCTATACATTGTCCTTCTAAATCGGGATACGTTTCTACAGAAACGATAGGATTTTCTTTTGGGAGTCGAGTATCTCTTTTCCGATGGATTATTCCTCCGTTACTGCATCTCTCGTTCCCTCACACTGAAGAATTAACAAACAATTTGCGTCCATATGAAGTACTCTGGGTTTCCTACTATCTCCGTCTAAATCGAGATACGTTTCTACGGAAACGATAGAGTTTTCGTCTATGACTCCAGTATCTCTTTTCCGTTGCATTATTCCTCCTTTACTGCATCCCTCGCTCCCTCACATTGACGAATGAACACACATATTGCGTCCATATAAAATACTCTGGGTTCCCTGCATTGTCCTTCTAAATCGAGATACGTTTCTACGGAAACAATAGGATTTTCTTTTGGGGGTCGAGTATCTCTTTACGATGTATTATTCCTCCTTTTCTGCATTCCTCGCTCCCTCACATTCACGAAATAACACACAATTTGCGTCCATATGAAATACTCTGGGTTCCCTGCATTATCCTTCAATATCGAGATACTATTCTATGGAAACGATAGGATTTTCTTTTGGGAGTCGAGTATCTCTTTTCCGATGCATTATTCCTCCTTACTGCAATCCCTCGCTAACTCACATTGACGAATTATTACACAATTTACGTCCATATGAAATAATCCGGGTTCTTTGCCATGTCCTTCTAAATCGAGATACGTTTCTATGCAAACGATAGGATTTTCTTTTGGGAGTCGAGTAGCTCTTTTCCGATGCATTATTCCTCCTTTACTGCATCCCTCGTTCCCTCACATTGGCGAATTAACACACAATTTGAGTCCATATGAAATACTCTGGGTTCCCTGCATTGTCCTTCTAAATCGAGATACGTTTCTACGGAAAGGTTAGAATTTTCTTTTGGGAGTCGAGTATCTCTTTTCCGATGCATTATTCCTCCTTTACTGCATCCCTCGCTCCCTCACATTCACGAAATAACACACACTTTGCGTCCATATGAAATAATCTGGGATCCCTGCATTGTCCTTCTAAATCGAGATACGTTTCTACGGAAACGATAGGATTTCCTTTTGGAGTCGTGTATCTCTTTTCCGATGCATTATTCCTCCTTTACTGCATCCCTCGCTCCTCACATTGACGAATTAACACACAATTTGCGTCCATACGAAATACTCTGGGTTTCCTGCATTGTCCTTCTAAATCGAGATACGTTTCTGCGGAAACGATAGGATTTTCTTTTGGGAGTCGAATATCTCTTTTCCGATGCATTATTCCTCCAATACAGCATCCCTCGCTCCCTCACATTGACGAATTAACACACAATTTGCGTTCCTTATGATGTACTCTGTGTTCCCTGCCATCTCCTTCTAAATCGAGATACGTTTCTACAGAAACGAAAGGATTTTCTTTTGGGAGTCGAGTATCTTTTTTCCGCTGCATTATTCCTCCTTTACTTCATCCCTCGCTCCCTCACATTGACGAATTAACACACATATTGCGTCCATATGAAATACTCTATGTTCCCTGCATTGTCCTTCTAAATCGAGATACGTTTCTACGGAAACAATAGGATTTTGTTTTGGGAGTCGAGTATCTCTTTTCCGACGCTTTCTTCGTCCTTTACTGCATCCCTCGCTCGCTCAAATAGACGAATTAACACACAATTTGCATCCCTATGAAATACTCTGGGTTCTCTGCATTGTCCTTCTAAATCGAGATACGTTTCTACGGAAACGATAGGATTTTGTTTTGGGAGTCGAGTACCTCTTTTCCGATGCATTATTCCTCCTTTACTGCATCCTTCGCTCTCTCACATTGACGATTTAATACACTATTTACGTTCATACGAAATACTCTGGGTTCCCTGCATTGTCCTTCTAAATCGAGTTACGTTTCTACAGAAACGATAGGATTTTCTTTTGGGAGTCGAGTATCTCTTTTCCGATGCATTATTCTTGCTTTACTGCATCCCTCACTCCCTCACATTGGCGAATTAACACACAATTTGAGTCCATATGAAATACTCTGCGTTCCCTGCATTGTCCTTCTAAATCGAGATACGTTTCAACGGAAAGGATAGAATTTTCTTTTGGGAGTCGAGTATCTCTTTTCCGAAGCATTATTCCTCCTTTACTGCATTCCTCGCTCCCTCACATTGACGAATTAACAGACAATTTGCGTCCATATGAAATACTCTGGGTTCCCTGCATTATCCTTCTAAATCGAGATACGTTTCTACCGAAACGATAGGATTTTCTTTTGGGAGTCGAATATCTCTTTCCGATGCATTATTCCTCCAATACAGCATCCCTCGCTCCCTCACATTGACGAATTAACACTCAATTTGCGTTCCTTATGAAGTACTCTGTGTTCCCTGTCATCTCCTTCTAAATCGAGATACGTTTCTACAGAAACGATAGGATTTTCTTTTGGGAGTCGAGTATCTTTTTTCCGCTGCATTATTCCTCCTTTACTTCATCCCTCGCTCCCTCACATTGACGAATTAACACACATATTGCGTCCATATGAAATACTCTGTGTTCCCTGCATTGACCTTCTACAACGAGATACGTTTCTACGGAAACAATAGGATTTTGTTTTGGGAGTCGAGTATCTCTTCTCCGACGCATTATTCCTCGTTTACTGCATCCCTCGCTCCTTCGCATAGACGAATTAACACACAATTTGCGTCCCTATGAAATACTCTGCGTTCTCTGCATTGTCCTTCTAAATCGAGATACGTTTCTACGGAAACGATAGTATTTTGTTTTGGGAGTCGAGTATCTCTTTTCCGATGCATTATTCCTCCTTTACTGCATCCCTCGCTCCCTCACATAGACGAATTAACACACAATTTGCGTCCATATGAAATACTCTGGGTTCCCTGCATTGTCTTTCCAAATCGAGATACGTTTCTACGGAAACGATAGGATTTTCTTTTGGGAGTCGAGTATCTGTTGTCCGATGCATTATTCCTCCTTTACTGCATCCCTCGCTCCCTCACTTTGGCGAATTAACAAACAATTTGCGTGCATATGTAGTATTCTGGGTTCCCTGCCATCTCTTTCTAAATCGAGATACGTTTCTACGGAAACGACAGAATTTCCTTTTGTGAGTCGAGTATCTCTTTTCCGATGCGTTATTCCTCCCATACTGCATCCCACGCTCCATCACATTGACGAATTAACACACAATTTGCGTCCATATGAAATACTCTGGGATCCCTGCATTGTCCTTCTAAATCGAGATACGTTTCTACGGAAACGATAGGATTTTCTTTTGGGAGTCGAGTATCTCTTTTCCATGCATTATTCCTCCTTTACTGCATCCCTCGCTCTCTCACATTGACGAATTACTACACTATTTGCGTCCATACGAAATACTCTGGGTTACCTGCATTGTCCTTCTAAATCGAGATACGTTTCTACAGAAACGATAGGATTTTCTTTTGGGAGTCGAGTATCTCTTTTCCGATGCATTATTCTTGCTTTACTGCATCCCTCACTCCCTCACATTGGCGAATTAACACACAATTTGAGTCCATATGAAATACTCTGGGTTACCTGCATTGTCCTTCTAAATCGAGATACGTTTCAACGGAAAGGATAGAATTTTCTTTTGGGAGTCGAGTATCCCTTTTCCGAAGCATTATTCCTCCTTTACTGCATCCCTCGCTCCCACACATTGACGAATTAACACACAATTTGCGTCCATATGGAATACTCTGGGTTCCCTGCATTGTCCTTCTAATCGTGATACGTTTCTACAGAAACGATAGGATTTTCGTTTGGGAGTCGAGTATCTCTTTTCCGATGCATTATTCCTCCTTTACTGCATCCCTCGCTCCCTCACATTGACGAATTAACACACAATTTGCGTCCATATGAAATACTCTGGGTTCCCTGCATTGTCTTTCCAATTCGAGATACGTTTCTACGGAAACAATAGGATTTTCTTTTGGGAGTCGAGTATCTGTTGTCCGATGCATTATTCCTCCTTTACTGCATCCCTCGCTCCCTCACATTGACGAATTAACACACAATTTGCGTCCATATGAAATACTCTGGGTCCCTGCATTGTCCTTCTAAATCGAGACACGTTTCTACGGAAACGATAGGATTTTCTTTTGGGAGTCGAGTATCTCTTTTCCGATGCATTATTCATCCTTACTGCATCCCTCGCTCCCTCACATTGACGAATTATTACACATTTTGCGTCCATATGAAATACTCTGGGTTCCTTGCCATGTCCTTCTAAATCGAGATATGTTTCTACGGAAAGGATAGGATTTTCTTTTGGGAGTCGAGTATCTCTTTTCCGATGCGTTATTCCTCCTTTACTGCATCCCTCGCTCCCTCACATTGACGAATTAACACACAATTTGCGTCCATATGAAATACTCTGGGTTCTATGCATTGTCCGTCTAAATCGAGATATGTTGCTACGAAAACGGAAGGATTTACTTTTGGGAGTCGAGTATCTCTTATCCGATGCCTTATTCCTCCTTTACTGCAACCCTCGCTCTCTCACATTGACGATTTAACACACAATTTGCGTCCATATGAAATACTTCGGGTTCCCTGCCATCTCCTACTAAATCGAGATACGGTTGTACAGAAACGGTAGGATTTTCTTTTGGGAGTCGAGTATCTCTTTTCCGATGCATTATTCCTTCTTTACTGCATCCCTCGCTCCCTCACATTGACGAATTAACACACAATTTGTGTCCATATGAAATACTCTGGGATCCCTGCATTGTCCTTCTAAATCGAGATACGTTTCTACGGAAACGATAGGATTTTCTTTTGGGAGTCGAGTATCTCTTTTCCATGCATTATTCCTCCTTTACTGCATCCCTCGCTCTCTTACATTGACGATTTAATACACTATTTGCGTCCATACGAAATAGTCTGTGTTCCCTGCCATCTCCTTCTAAATCGAGATACGTTTGTACAGAAACGGTAGGATTTTCTTTTGGGAGTCGAGTATCTCTTTTCCGATGCATTATTCCTCCATACTGCATCCCTCGCTCCCTCACATTGACGAATTAACACACAATTTGCGTCCATATGAAATACTCTGGGTTCCCTGCATTGTCCCTCTAAATCGAGATACGTTTCTACGGGAAGGATAGGATTTTCTTTTAGGGGTCGAGTATCTCTTCTGCTTTACTGCATCCCTCGCTCTCTCACATTGACAAATTAACACACAATTTGCGTCCATATGAAATACTCTGGGTTCCCTGCATTGTCCTTCTAAGTCGACATACGTTTCTCGGAAACGGTAGGATTTTCTTTTGGGAGTCGAATATCTCTTTTCCGATGCATTATTCCTCCTTTTCAGCATCCCTTGCTCCCTCACACTGACAAAATAACACACAATGTGCGTACATATGAAATACTCTGGGTTCCCTGCATTATCCTTCTAAATCGAAATACGTTTAGTACGGAAACGATAGAATTTTCTTTTTGGAGTCGAGTATCTCTTTTCCGATTAATTTTTTCCTCCTTTACTGCATCCCTCGCTCCCTCACATTGACGAGTTAACACACAATTTGCGTCCATACGAAATACTCAGGGTTCTATACATTGTCCTTCTAAATCGGGATACGTTTCTACAGAAACGATAGGATTTTCTTTTGGGAGTCGAGTATCTCTTTTCCGATGGATTATTCCTCCGTTACTGCATCTCTCGTTCCCTCACACTGAAGAATTAACAAACAATTTGCGTCCATATGAAGTACTCTGGGTTTCCTACCATCTCCGTCTAAATCGAGATACGTTTCTACGGAAAAGATAGAATTTTCGTCTATGACTCCAGTATCTCTTTTCCGTTGCATTATTCCTCCTTTACTGCATCCCTCGCTCCCTCACATTGACGAATGAACACACATATTGCGTCCATATAAAATACTCTGGGTTCCCTGCATTGTCCTTCTAAATCGAGATACGTTTCTACGGAAACAATAGGATTTTCTTTTGGGGGTCGAGTATCTCTTTACGATGTATTATTCCTCCTTTTCTGCATCCCTCGCTCCCTCACATTCACGAAATAACACACATTTTGCGTCCATATGAAATACTCTGGGTTCCCTGCATTATCCTTCAATATCGAGATACTATTCTATGGAAACGATAGGATTTTCTTTTGGGAGTCGAGTATCTCTTTTCCGATGCATTATTCCTCCTTACTGCAATCCCTCGCTACCTCACATTGACGAATTATTACACAATTTACGTCCATATGAAATAATCCGGGTTCTTTGCCATGTCCTTCTAAATCGAGATACGTTTCTATGCAAACGATAGGATTTTCTTTTGGGAGTCGAGTAGCTCTTTTCCGATGCATTATTCCTCCTTTACTGCATCCCTCGTTCCCTCACATTGGCGAATTAACACACAATTTGAGTCCATATGAAATACTCTGGGTTCCCTGCATTGTCCTTCTAAATCGAGATACGTTTCTACGGAAAGGTTAGAATTTTCTTTTGGGAGTCGAGTATCTCTTTCCCGATGCATTATTCCTCCTTTACTGCATCCCTCGCTCCCTCACATTCACGAAATAACACACAATTTGCGTCCATATGAAATAATCTGGGATCCCTGCATTGTCCTTCTAAATCGAGATACGTTTCTACGGAAACGATAGGATTTTCTTTTGGGAGTCGAGTTTCTCTTTTCCGCTGCATTATTCCTCCTTTACTGCATCCCTCGCTCCCTCACATTGACGAATGAACACACATATTGCGTCCATATAAAATACTCTGGGTTTACAGCATTGTCCTTCTAAATCGAGATACGTTTCTACGGAAACAATAGGATTTTCTTTTGGGGGTCGAGTGTCTCTTTACGATGTATTATTCCTCCTTTACTGCATCCCTCGCCCCCTCACATTCACGAAATAACACACAATTTGCGTCCATATGAAATACTCTGGGTTCCCTGCATTATCCTTCTAAATCGAGATACGTTTCTACAGAAACGATAGGATTTTCTTTTGGGAGTCGAGTATCTCTTTTCCGATGCATTATTCTTGCTTTACTGCATCCCTCACTCCCTCACATTGGCGAATTAACACACAATTTGAGTCCATATGAAATACTCTGGGTTCCCTGCATTGTCCTTCTAAATCGAGATACGTTTCAACGGAAAGGATAGAATTTTCTTTTGGGAGTCGAGTATCTCTTTTCCGAAGCATTATTCCTCCTTTACTGCATCCCTCGCTCCCTCACATTGACGAATTAACAGACAATTTGCGTCCATATGAAATACTCTGGGTTCCCTGCATTGTCCTTCTAAATCGAGATACGTTTCTACGGAAACGATAGGATTTTCTTTTGGGAGTCGAATATCTCTTTTCCGATGCATTATTCCTCCAATACAGCATCCCTCGCTCCCTCACATTGACGAATTAACACACAATTTGCGTTCCTTATGAAGTACTCTGTGTTCCCTGTCATCTCCTTCTAAATCGAGATACGTTTCTACAGAAACGATAGGATTTTCTTTTGGGAGTCGAGTATCTTTTTTCCGCTGCATTATTCCTCCTTTACTTCATCCCTCGCTCCCTCACATTGACGAATTAACACACATATTGCGTCCATATGAAATACTCTGTGTTCCCTGCATTGTCCTTCTAAATCGAGATACGTTTCTACGGAAACAATAGGATTTTGTTTTGGGAGTCGAGTATCTCTTCTCAAACGCATTATTCCTCCTTTACTGCATCCCTCGCTCCATCGCATAGACGAATTAACACACAATTTGCGTCCCTATGAAATACTCTGGGTTCTCTGCATTGTCCTTCTAAATCGAGATACGTTTCTACGGAAACGATAGGATTTGGTTTTGGGAGTCGAGTATCTCTTTTCCATGCATTATTCCTCCTTTACTGCATCCCTCGCTCTCTCACATTGACGATTTAATACACTATTTGCGTCCATACGAAATACTCTGGGTTCCCTGCATTGTCCTTCTAAATCGAGATACGTTTCTACAGAAACGATAGGATTTTCTTTTGGGAGTCGAGTATCTCTTTTCCGTTGCATTATTCTTGCTTTACTGCATCCCTCACTCCCTCACATTGGCGAATTAACACACAATTTGAGTCCATATGAAATACTCTGGGTTCCCTGCATTGTCCTTCTAAATCGAGATACGTTTCAACGGAAAGGATAGAATTTTCTTTTGGGAGTCGAGTATCCCTTTTCCGAAGCATTATTCCTCCTTTACTGCATCCCTCGCTCCCTCACATTGACAAATTAACAGACAATTTGCGTCCATATGAGATACTCTGTGTTCCCTGCATTATCCTTCTAAATCGAGATACGTTTGTTCGGAAACGATGGGATTTTCTATTGGTAGTCGAGTATCTCTTTTCTGATGCATTATTCCTCCTTTACTGCATTACTCGCTCCCACACATTGACGAATTAACACACAATTTGCGTCCATATGGAATACTCTGGGATCCCTGCATTGTCCTTCTAAATCGAGATACGTTTCTACGGAAACGATAGGATTTTCTTTCGGGAGTCGAGTATCTCTTTTCCATGCATTATTCCTCCTTTACTGCATCCCTCGCTCTCTTACATTGACGATTTAATACACTATTTGCGTCCATACGAAATAGTCTGTGTTCCCTGCCATCTCCTTCTAAATCGAGATACGTTTGTACAGAAACGGTAGGATTTTCTTTTGGGAGTCGAGTATCTCTTTTCCGATGCATTATTCCTCCATACTGCATCCCTCGCTCCCTCACATTGACGAATTAACACACAATTTGCGTCCATATGAAATACTCTGGGTTCCCTGCATTGTCCCTCTAAATCGAGATACGTTTCTACGGGAAGGATAGGATTTTCTTTTAGGGGTCGAGTATCTCTTCTGCTTTACTGCATCCCTCGCTCTCTCACATTGACAAATTAACACACAATTTGCGTCCATATGAAATACTCTGGGTTCCCTGCATTGTCCTTCTAAGTCGACATACGTTTCTCGGAAACGGTAGGATTTTCTTTTGGGAGTCGAATATCTCTTTTCCGATGCATTATTCCTCCTTTTCAGCATCCCTTGCTCCCTCACACTGACAAAATAACACACAATGTGCGTACATATGAAATACTCTGGGTTCCCTGCATTATCCTTCTAAATCGAAATACGTTTAGTACGGAAACGATAGAATTTTCTTTTTGGAGTCGAGTATCTCTTTTCCGATTAATTTTTTCCTCCTTTACTGCATCCCTCGCTCCCTCACATTGACGAGTTAACACACAATTTGCGTCCATACGAAATACTCAGGGTTCTATACATTGTCCTTCTAAATCGGGATACGTTTCTACAGAAACGATAGGATTTTCTTTTGGGAGTCGAGTATCTCTTTTCCGATGGATTATTCCTCCGTTACTGCATCTCTCGTTCCCTCACACTGAAGAATTAACAAACAATTTGCGTCCATATGAAGTACTCTGGGTTTCCTACCATCTCCGTCTAAATCGAGATACGTTTCTACGGAAACGATAGAATTTTCGTCTATGACTCCAGTATCTCTTTTCCGTTGCATTATTCCTCCTTTACTGCATCCCTCGCTCCCTCACATTGACGAATGAACACACATATTGCGTCCATATAAAATACTCTGGGTTCCCTGCATTGTCCTTCTAAATCGAGATACGTTTCTACGGAAACAATAGGATTTTCTTTTGGGGGTCGAGTATCTCTTTACGATGTATTATTCCTCCTTTTCTGCATCCCTCGCTCCCTCACATTCACGAAATAACACACATTTTGCGTCCATATGAAATACTCTGGGTTCCCTGCATTATCCTTCAATATCGAGATACTATTCTATGGAAACGATAGGATTTTCTTTTGGGAGTCGAGTATCTCTTTTCCGATGCATTATTCCTCCTTACTGCAATCCCTCGCTACCTCACATTGACGAATTATTACACAATTTACGTCCATATGAAATAATCCGGGTTCTTTGCCATGTCCTTCTAAATCGAGATACGTTTCTATGCAAACGATAGGATTTTCTTTTGGGAGTCGAGTAGCTCTTTTCCGATGCATTATTCCTCCTTTACTGCATCCCTCGTTCCCTCACATTGGCGAATTAACACACAATTTGAGTCCATATGAAATACTCTGGGTTCCCTGCATTGTCCTTCTAAATCGAGATACGTTTCTACGGAAAGGTTAGAATTTTCTTTTGGGAGTCGAGTATCTCTTTCCCGATGCATTATTCCTCCTTTACTGCATCCCTCGCTCCCTCACATTCACGAAATAACACACAATTTGCGTCCATATGAAATAATCTGGGATCCCTGCATTGTCCTTCTAAATCGAGATACGTTTCTACGGAAACGATAGGATTTTCTTTTGGGAGTCGAGTTTCTCTTTTCCGCTGCATTATTCCTCCTTTACTGCATCCCTCGCTCCCTCACATTGACGAATGAACACACATATTGCGTCCATATAAAATACTCTGGGTTTACAGCATTGTCCTTCTAAATCGAGATACGTTTCTACGGAAACAATAGGATTTTCTTTTGGGGGTCGAGTGTCTCTTTACGATGTATTATTCCTCCTTTACTGCATCCCTCGCCCCCTCACATTCACGAAATAACACACAATTTGCGTCCATATGAAATACTCTGGGTTCCCTGCATTATCCTTCTAAATCGAGATACGTTTCTACAGAAACGATAGGATTTTCTTTTGGGAGTCGAGTATCTCTTTTCCGATGCATTATTCTTGCTTTACTGCATCCCTCACTCCCTCACATTGGCGAATTAACACACAATTTGAGTCCATATGAAATACTCTGGGTTCCCTGCATTGTCCTTCTAAATCGAGATACGTTTCAACGGAAAGGATAGAATTTTCTTTTGGGAGTCGAGTATCTCTTTTCCGAAGCATTATTCCTCCTTTACTGCATCCCTCGCTCCCTCACATTGACGAATTAACAGACAATTTGCGTCCATATGAAATACTCTGGGTTCCCTGCATTGTCCTTCTAAATCGAGATACGTTTCTACGGAAACGATAGGATTTTCTTTTGGGAGTCGAATATCTCTTTTCCGATGCATTATTCCTCCAATACAGCATCCCTCGCTCCCTCACATTGACGAATTAACACACAATTTGCGTTCCTTATGAAGTACACTGTGTTCCCTGTCATCTCCTTCTAAATCGAGATACGTTTCTACAGAAACGATAGGATTTTCTTTTGGGAGTCGAGTATCTTTTTTCCGCTGCATTATTCCTCCTTTACTTCATCCCTCGCTCCCTCACATTGACGAATTAACACACATATTGCGTCCATATGAAATACTCTGTGTTCCCTGCATTGTCCTTCTAAATCGAGATACGTTTCTACGGAAACAATAGGATTTTGTTTTGGGAGTCGAGTATCTCTTCTCAAACGCATTATTCCTCCTTTACTGCATCCCTCGCTCCATCGCATAGACGAATTAACACACAATTTGCGTCCCTATGAAATACTCTGGGTTCTCTGCATTGTCCTTCTAAATCGAGATACGTTTCTACGGAAACGATAGGATTTGGTTTTGGGAGTCGAGTATCTCTTTTCCATGCATTATTCCTCCTTTACTGCATCCCTCGCTCTCTCACATTGACGATTTAATACACTATTTGCGTCCATACGAAATACTCTGGGTTCCCTGCATTGTCCTTCTAAATCGAGATACGTTTCTACAGAAACGATAGGATTTTCTTTTGGGAGTCGAGTATCTCTTTTCCGTTGCATTATTCTTGCTTTACTGCATCCCTCACTCCCTCACATTGGCGAATTAACACACAATTTGAGTCCATATGAAATACTCTGGGTTCCCTGCATTGTCCTTCTAAATCGAGATACGTTTCAACGGAAAGGATAGAATTTTCTTTTGGGAGTCGAGTATCCCTTTTCCGAAGCATTATTCCTCCTTTACTGCATCCCTCGCTCCCTCACATTGACAAATTAACAGACAATTTGCGTCCATATGAGATACTCTGTGTTCCCTGCATTATCCTTCTAAATCGAGATACGTTTGTTCGGAAAAGATGGGATTTTCTATTGGTAGTCGAGTATCTCTTTTCTGATGCATTATTCCTCCTTTACTGCATTACTCGCTCCCACACATTGACGAATTAACACACAATTTGCGTCCATATGGAATACTCTGGGTTCCCTGCATTGTCCTTCTAATTGTGATACGTTTCTACAGAAACGATTGGATTTTCGTTTGGGAGTCGAGTATCTCTTTTCCGATGCATTAATCCTCCTTTACTGCATCCCTCGCTCCCTCACATTGACGAATTAACACACAATTTGCGTCCATATGAAATACTCTGGGTTCCCTGCATTGTCTTTCCAATTCGAGATACGTTTCTACGGAAACGATAGGATTTTCTTTTGGGAGTCGAGTATCTGTTGTCCGATGCATTATTCCTCCTTTACCTCATCCCTCGCTCCCTCACATTGACGAATTAACACACAATTTGCGTCCATATGAAATATTCTGGGTCCCTGCATTGTCCTTCTAAATCGAGACACGTTTCTACGGAAACGATAGGATTTTCTTTTGGGAGTCGAGTATCTCTTTTCCGATGCTTTATTCCTCCTTACTGCATCCCTCGCTCCCTCACATTGACGAATTATTACACAATTTGCGTCCATATGAAATACCCTGGGATCCTTGCCATGTCCTTCTAAATCGAGATACGTTTCTACGGAAAGGATAGGATTTTCTTTTGGGAGTCGAGTACCTCTTTTCCGATGCGTTATTCCTCCTTTACTGCATCCCTCGCTCCCTCACATTGACGAATTAACACACAATTTGCGTCCATATGAAATACTCGGGGTTCTTTGATTTGTCCGTCTAAATCGAGATATGTTGCTACGGAAACGTAAGGATTTACTTTTGGGAGTCGAGTAACTCTTATCCCATGCCTTATTCCTCCTTTACTGCAAACCTCGCCCTCTCACATTGACGAATTAACACACAATTTGCGTCCATATGAAATACTTCGGGTTCCCTGCCATCTGCTACTAAATCGAGATACGGTTGTACAGAAACGGTAGGATTTTCTTTTGGGAGTCGAGTATCTCTTTTCCGATGCATTATTCCTCCTTTACTGCATCCCTCGCTCCCTCACATTGACGAATTAACACACAATTTTCGTCCATATGAAATACTCTGGGTTCCCTGCATTGTCCCTCTAAATCGAGATACGTTTCTACGAGAAGGATAGGGTTTTCTTTTAGGGGTCGAGTATCTCTTCTCCTTTACTGCATCCCTCGCTCTCTCACATTGACAAATTAACACACAATTTGCGTCCATATGAAATACGCTGGGTTCCCTGCATTGTCCTTCTAAGTCGACATACGTTTCTCGGAAACGGTAGGATTTTCTTTTGGGAGTCGAGTGTCACTTTACGACGTATTATTCCTCCTTTACTGCATCCCTCGCTCCCTCACATTGACGAATGAACACACATATTGCGTCCATATAAAATACTCTGGGTTCCCTGCATTGTCCTTCTAAATCGAGATACGTTTCTACGGAAACAATAGGATTTTCTTTTGGGGGTCGAGTGTCACTTTACGACGTATTATTCCTCCTTTACTGCATCCCTCGCTCCCTCACATTGACGAAATAACATACAATTTGCGTCCATATGAAATACTCTGGGTTCCCTGCATTATCCTTCAATATCGAGATATTATTCTACGGAAACGATAGGATTTTCTTTTGGGAGTCGAGTATCTCTTTTCCGATGCATTATTCCTCCTTACTGCAATCCCTCGCTACCTCACATTGACGAATTATTACACAATTTGCGTCCATATGAAATACTCCGGGTTCTTTGCCATGTCCTTCTAAATCGAGATACGTTTCTATGCAAACGATAGGATTTTCTTTTGGGAGTCGAGTAGCTCTTTTCCGATGCATTGTTCCTCCTTTACTGCATCCCTCGTTCCCTCACATTAGCGAATTAACACACAATTTGCGTCAATATGAAATACTCTGGGATCCCTGCATTGTCCTTCTAAATCGAGATACGTTTCTACGGAAATGATAGGATTTTTTTTTGGGAGTCGAGTTTCTCTTTTCCGCTGCATTATTCCTCCTTTACTGCATCCCTCGCTCCCTCACATTGACGAATGAACACACATATTGCGTCCATACAAAATACTTTGGGTTCCCTGCATTGTCCTTCTAAATCGAGATACGTTTCTACGGAAACAATAGGATTTTCTTTTGGGGGTCGAGTGTCTCTTTACGATGTATTATTCCTCCTTTACTGCATCCCTCGCCCCCTCACATTCACGAAATAACACACAATTTGCGTCCATATGAAATACTCTGGGTTCCCTGCATTATCCTTCTAAATCGAGATACGATTCTACGGAAACGATAGGATTTTCTTTTGGGAGTCGAGTATCTCGTTTCCGATGCATTATTCCTCCTTACTGCATCCCTCGCTCACTCACATTGACGAATTATTACACAATTTGCGTCCATATGAAATACTCTGGGTACCTTGCTATGTCCTTCTAAATCGAGATACGTTTCTATGGAAACGATAGGATTTTCTTTTGGGAGACGAGTATCTCTTTTCCGATGCATTATTCCTCCTTTACTGCATCCCTCGCTCCCTCACATTGGCGAATTAACACACAATTTGAGTCCATATGAAATACTCTGGGTTCCCTGCATTGTAGTTCTAAATCGAGATACGTTTCTACGGAAAGGATAGAATTTTCTTTTGGGAGTCGAGTATTTCTTTTCCGATGCATTATTCCTCCTTCACTGCATCCCTCGCTCCCTCACATTGACGAATTAACACACAATTTGCGTCCATATGAGATACTCTGGGTTCCCAGCATTGTCCTTCTAAGTCGAGATACGTTTCTACGTAAACGGTAGGATTTTCTTTTGGGAGTCAAGTATCTCTTTTCCGATGCATTATTCCTCCTTTACTGCATCCCTCGCTCCCTCACATTCACGAAATAACACACAATTTGCGTCCATATGAAATACTCTGGGATCCCTGCATTGTCCTTCTAAATCGAGATACGTTTCTACGGAAACGATAGGATTTTCTTTTGGGAGTCGAGTTTCTCTTTTCCGCTGCATTATTCCTCCTTTACTGCTTCCCACGCTCCCTCACATTGACGAATGAACACACATATTGCGTCCATATAAAATACTCTGGGTTCCCTGCATTGTCCTTCTAAATCGAGATACGTTTCTACGGAAACAATAGGATTTTCTTTTGGTCGTCGAGTATCTCCTTACGGTGTATTATTCCTCCTTTACTGCATCCCTCGCACCCTCACATTGACGAATTAACACACACTTTGCGTCCATATGAAATACACTGGGTTCCCTGCATTGTCTTTCCAATTCGAGATACGTTTCTACGGAAACGATAGGATTTTCTTTTGGAAGTCGAGTATCTGTTGTCCGATGCATTATTCCTCCTTTACTGCATCCCTCGCTCCCTCACATTGACGAATTAACAAACAATTTGCGTGCATATGAAGTATTCTGTGTTCCCTGCCATCTCCTTCTAAATCGAGATACGTTTCTAAGGAAACGATATAATTTCCTTTTGTGAGTCGAGTATCTCTTTTCCGATGCATTATTCCTCCTTTACTGCATCCCTCGCTCCCTCACATTGACGAATTAACACACAATTTGCGTCCATATGGAATACTCTGGGTTCCCTGCATTGTCGTTCTAATCGAGATACGTTTCTACGAAAACGATAGGATTTTCTTTTGGGAGTCAAGTATCTCTTTTCCGATGCAATTATTCCTCCTTTACTGCATGCCTTGCTCCATCTAATTAACGAATTAACACACAATTTGCGTCCATATGAAATACTCTGGGTTCCCTGCATTGTCCTTCTAAATCGAGATACGTTTCTACGTAAACGATTGGATTTTCTTTTGGGAGTCGAGTGTATCTTTTCCGATGCATTATTCCTCCTTTACTGCATCCCTCGCTCCCTCACATTGACGAATTAACACACAATTTGCGTCCATATGAAATACTCTGGGTTCTCTGCATTGTCTTTCCAAATCGAGATACGTTTCTACAGAAACTATAGGATTTTCTTTTGAGAGTCGAGTATCTGTTTTCCGATGCATTATTCCTCATTTACTGCATCCCTCGCTCCCTCACATTGACGAATTAACACACAATTTGCGTCCATATGAAATACTCTGGGTCCCTGCATTGTCCTTCTAAATCGAGATACGTTTCTACGGAAACGATAGGATTTTCTTTTGGGAGTCGAGTGTATCTTTTCCGATGCATTATTCCTCCTTCACTGCATCACTCGTTCTTACACATTGACGAATTAACACACAATTTGCGTCCATATGGAATACTCTGGGTTCCCTGCATTGTCGTTCTAATCGAGATACGTTTCTACGAAAACGATAGGATTTTCTTTTGGGAGTCAAGTATCTCTTTTCCGATGCATTATTCCTCCTTTACTGCATCCCTCGCTCCCTCACATTCACGAAATAACACACAATTTGCGTCCATATGAAATACTCTGGGTTCCCTGCATTATCCTACAATATCGAGATACTATTCTACGGAAACGATAGGATTTTCTTTTGGGAGTCGAGTATCTCTTTTCCGATGCATTATTCCTCCTTACTGCATCCCTCGCTACCTCACATTGACGAATTATTACACAATTTGCGTCCATATGAAATACTCTGGGTTCCTTGCCATGTCCTTCTAAATCGAGATACGTTTCTATGGAAACGATAGGATTTTCTTTTGGGAGACGAGTAGCTCTTTTCCGATGCATTATTCCTCCTTTACTGCATCCCTCGTTCCCTCACATTGGCGAATTAACACACAATTTGAGTCCATATGAAATTCTCTGGGTTCCCTGCATTTTCCTTCTAAATCGAGATACGTTTCTACGGAAAGGAAAGAATTTTCTTTTGGGAGTCGAGTATCTCTTTTCCGATGCATTATTCCTCCCTTACTGCATCCCTCGCTCCCTCACATTCACGAAATAACACACAATTTGCGTCCATATGAAATACTCTGGGATCCCTGCATTGTCCTTCTAAATCGAGATACGTTTCTACGGAAACGATAGGATTTTCTTTTGGGAGTCGAGTTCCTCTTTTCCGCTGCATTATTCCTCCTTTACTGCATCCCTCGCTCCCTCACATTGACGAATGAACACACATATTGCGTCCATAAAAAAAAACACTGGGTTCCCTGCATTGTCCTTCTAAATCGAGATACGTTTCTACGGAAACGATAGGATTTTTTTCGGGAGTCGAGTTACTCTTTTCCGCTGCATTATTCCTCCTTTACTGCATCCCTCGCTCCCTCACATTGACGAATTAACACACATATTGCGTCCATATGAAATACTCTGGGTTCCCTGCATTGTCCTTCTAAATCGAGATACGTTTCTACGGAAACAATAGGATTTTCTTTTGGGGGTCGAGTGTCTCTTTACGATGTATTATTCCTCCTTTACTGCATCCCTCGCTCCCTCACATTCACGAAATAACACACAATTTGCGTCCATATGAAATACTTTGGGTTCCCTGCATTATCCTTCTAAATCGAGATACGATTCTACGGAAACGATAGGATTTTCTTTTGGGAGTCGAGTATCTCTTTTCCGATGCATTATTCCTCCTTACTGCATCCCTCGCTCCCTCACATTGACGAATTATTACACAATTTGCGTCCATATGAAATACTCTGGGTTCCTTGCTATGTCCTTCTAAATCGAGATACGTTTCTATGGAAACGATAGGATTTTCTTTTGGGAGTCGAGTATCTCTTTTCCGATGCATTATTCCTCCTTTACTGCATCCCTCGCTCCCTCACATTCACGAAATAACACACAATTTGCGTCGATATGAAATACTCTGGGATCCCTGCAATGTCCTTCTAAATCGTGATACGTTTCTACGGAAACGATAGGATTTTCTTTTGGGAGTCGAGTTTCTCTTTTCCGCTGCATTATTCCTCCTTTACTGCATCCCTCGCTCCCTCACATTGACGAATGAACACACATATTGCGTCCATATAAAATACTCTGGGTTCCCTGCATTGTCCTTCTAAATCGAGATACGTTTCTACGGAAACAATAGGATTATCTTTTGGGCGTCGAGTATCTCCTTTCGGTGTATTATTCCTCCTTTACTGCATCCCTCGCTCCCTCACATTCACGAAATAACACACAATTTGCGTCCATATGAAATACTCTGGGTTCCCTGCATTATCCTTCTAAATCGAGATACGATTCTACGGAAACGATAGGATTATCTTTAGGGAGTCCAGTATCTCTTTTCCGATGCATTATTCCTCCTTACTGCATCCCTCGCTCCCTCACATTGACGAATGAACACACATATTGCGTCCATAAAAAAAAACACTAGATTCCCTGCATTGTCCTTCTAAATCGAGATACGTTTCTACGGAAACGATAGGATTTTCTTTTGGGAGTCGAGTTACTCTTTTCCGCTGCATTATTCCTCCTTTACTGCATCCCTCGCTCCCTCACATTGACGAATTAACACACATATTGCGTCCATATAAAATACTCTGGGTTCCCTGCATTGTCCTTCTAAATCGAGATACGTTTCTACGGAAACAATAGGATTTTCTTTTGGGGGTCGAGTGTCTCTTTACGATGTATTATTCCTCCTTTACTGCATCCCTCGCTCCCTCACATTCACGAAATAACACACAATTTGCGTCCATATGAAATCCTTTGGGTTCCCTGCATTATCCTTCTAAATCGAGATACGATTCTACGGAAACGATAGGATTTTCTTTTGGGAGTCGAGTATCTCTTTTCCGATGCATTATTCCTCCTTACTGCATCCCTCGCTCCCTCACATTGACGAATTATTACACAATTTGCGTCCATATGAAATACTCTGGGTTCCTTGCTATGTCCTTCTAAATCGAGATACGTTTCTATGGAAACGATAGGATTTTCTTTTGGGAGTCGAGTATCTCTTTTCCGATGCATTATTCCTCCTTTACTGCATCCCTCGCTCCCTCACATTGGCGAATTAACACACAATTTGAGTCCATATGAAATACTCTGGGTTCCCTGCATTGTCCTTCTAAATCGAGATACGTTTCTACGGAAAGGATAGAATTTTCTTTTGGGAGTCGAGTATCTCTTTTCCGATGCATTATTCCTCCTTCACTGCATCCCTCGCTCCCTCATATTGACGAATTAACACACAATTTGCGTCCACATGAGATACACTGGGTTCCCAGCATTGTCCTTCAAAGTCGAGATACGTTTCTACGTAAACGGTAGGATTTTCTTTTGGGAGTCAAGTATCTCTTTTCCGATGCATTATTCCTCCTTTACCGCATCCCTCGCTCCCTCACATTCACGAAATAACACACAATTTGCGTCCATATGAAATACTCTGGGATCCCTGCAATGTCCTTCTAAATCGTGATACGTTTCTACGGAAACGATAGGATTTTCTTTTGGGAGTCGAGTTTCTCTTTTCCGCTGCATTATTCCTCCTTTACTGCATCCCTCGCTCCCTCACATTGACGAATGAACACACATATTGCGTCCATATAAAATACTCTGGGTTCCCTGCATTGTCCTTCTAAATCGAGATACGTTTCTACGGAAACAATACGATTATCTTTTGGGCGTCGAGTATCTCCTTACGGTGTATTATTCCTCCTTTACTGCATCCCTCGCTCCCTCACATTCACGAAATAACACACAATTTGCGTCCATATGAAATACTCTGGGTTCCCTGCATTATCCTTCTAAATCGAGATACGATTCTACGGAAACGATAGGATTATCTTTAGGGAGTCCAGTATCTCTTTTCCGATGCATTATTCCTCCTTACTGCATCCCTCGCACCCTCACATTGACGAATTATAACACAATTTGCGTCCATATGAAATACTCTGGGTTCCTTGCCATGTCCTTCTAAATCGAGATACGTTTCTACGGAAACGATAGGATTTTCTTTTGGGAGTCGAGTATCTCTTTTCCGCTGCATTATTCCTCCTTTACTGCATTACTCGCTCCCACACATTGACGAATTAACACACAATTAGCGTTCATATGGAATACTCTGGGTTCCCTGCATTGTCCTTCTAATCGAGATACGTTTCTACGGAAACGATAGGATTTTCTTTTGGGAGTCGAGTGTATCTTTTCCGATGCATTATTCCTCCTTTACTGCATTCCTCGCTCCCTCACATTGACGAATTAACACACAATTTGCGTCCATATGAAATACTCTGGGTTCCCTGCATTGTCTTTCCAAATCGAGATACGTTTCTACGGAAAGGATAGAATTTTCTTTTGGGAGTCGAGTTCCTCTTTTCCGCTGCATTATTCCTCCTTTACTGCATCCCTCGCTCCCTCACATTGACGAATGAACACACATATTGCGTCCATAAAAAAAACACTGGGTTCCCTGCATTGTCCTTCTAAATCGAGATACGTTTCTACGGAAACAATAGGATTTTCTTTTGGGGGTCGAGTATCTCTTTATGATGTATTATTCCTCCTTTACTGCATCCCTCGCTCCCTCACATTCACGAAATAACACACAATTTGCGTCCATATGAAATACTCTGGGTTCCCTGCATTATCCTTCAATATCGAGATACTATTCTACGGAAACGATAGGATTTTCTTTTGGGAGTCGAGTATCTCTTTTCCGATGCATTATTCCTCCTTACTGCATCCCTCGCTACCTCACATTGACGAATTATTACACAATTTGCGTCCATATGAAATACTCTGGGTTCCTTGCCATGTCCTTCTAAATCGAGATACGTTTCTATGGAAACGATAGGATTTTCTTTTGGGAGACGAGTAGCTCTTTTCCGATGCATTATTCCTCCTTTACTGCATCCCTCGTTCCCTCACATTGGCGAATTAACACACAATTTGAGTCCATATGAAATACTCTGGGTTCCCTGCATTGTCCTTCTAAATCGAGATACGTTTCTACGGAAAGGAAAGAATTTTCTTTTGGGAGTCGAGTATCTCTTTTCCGATGCATTATTCCTCCTTTACTGCATCCCTCGTTCCCTCACACTGAAGAATTAACAATCAATTTGCGTCCATTTGAAGTACTCTGGGTTCCCTGCCATCTCCGTCTAAATCGAGATACGTTTCTACGGAAACGATAGAATTTTCGTCTATGAGTCCAGTATCTCTTTTCCGTTGCATTATTCCTCCCTTACTGCATCCCTCGCTCCCTCACATTCACGAAATAACACACAATTTGCGTCCATATGAAATACTCTGGGATCCCTGCATTGTCCTTCTAAATCGAGATACGTTTCTACGGAAACGATAGGATTTTCTTTAGGGAGTCGAGTTCCTCTTTTCCGCTGCATTATTCCTCCTTTACTGCATCCCTCGCTCCCTCACATTGACGAAAGAACACACATATTGCGTCCACAAAAAAACACTGGGTTCCCTGCATTGTCCTTCTAAATCGAGATACGTTTCTACGGAAACAATAGGATTTTCTTTTGGGGGTCGAGTATCTCTTTACGATGTATTATTCCTCCTTTACTGCATCCCTCGCTCCCTCACATTCAGGAAATAACACACAATTTGCGTCCATATGAAATACTCTGGGTTCCCTGCATTATCCTTCTAAATCGAGATACGATTCTACGGAAACGATAGGATTTTCTTTTGGGAGTCGAGTATCTCTTTTCCGATGCATTATTCCTCCTTACTGCATCCCTCGCTCCCTCACATTGACGAATAATTACACAATATGCGTCCATATGAAATACTCTGGGTTCCTTGCTATGTCCTTCTAAATCGAGATACGTTTCTATGGTAACGATAGGATTTTCTTTTGGGAGTCGAGTATCTCTTTTCCGATGCATTATTCCTCCTTTACTGCATCCCTCGCTCCCTCACATTGGCGAATTAACACAGAATTTGAGTCCATATGAAATACTCTGGGTTCCCTGCATTGTCCTTCTAAATCGAGATACGTTTCTACGGAAAGGATAGAATTTTCTTTTGGGAGTCGAGTATCTCTTTTCCGATGCATTATTCCTCCTTCACTGCATCCCTCGCTCCCTCACATTGACGAATTAACACACAATTTGCGTCCATATGAGATACACTGGGTTCCCAGCATTGTCCTTCTAAGTCGAGATACGTTTCTACGTAAACGGTAGGATTTTCTTTTGGGAGCCAAGTATCTCTCTTCCGATGCATTATTCCTCCTTTACTGCATCCCTCGCTCCCTCACATTCATGAAATAACACACAATTTGCGTCCATATGAAATACTCTGGGATCCCTGCATTGTCCTTCTAAATCGAGATACGTTTCTACGGAAACGATAGGATTTTCTTTTGGGGGTCGAGTTTCTCTTTTCCGCTGCATTATTCCTCCTTTACTGCATCCCTCGCTCCCTCACATTGACGAAATAACACACAATTTGCGTCCATATAAAATACTCTGGGTTCCCTGCATTGTCCTTCTAAATCGAGATACGTTTCTACGGAAACAATAGGATTTTCTTTTGGGCGTCGAGTATCTCCTTACGGTGTATCATTCCTCCTTTACTGCATCCCTCGCTCCCTCACATTCACGAAATAACACACAATTTGCGTCCATATGAAATACACTGGGTTCCCTGCATTATCCTTCTAAATCGAGATACGATTCTACGGAAACGATAGGATTATCTTTAGGGAGTCGAGTATCTCTTTTCCGTTGCATTATTCCTCCTTACTGCATCCCTCGCACCCTCACATTGACGAATTATAACACAATTTGCGTCCATATGAAATACACTGGGTTCCTTGCCATGTCCTTCTAAATCGAGATACGTTTCTACGGAAACGATAGGATTTTCTTTTGGGAGTCGAGTATCTCTTTTCCGCTGCCTTATTCCTCCTTTACTGCATTACTCGCTCCCACACATTGACGAATTAACACACAATTAGGGTCCATATGGAATACTCTGGGTTCCCTGCATTGTCCTTCTAATCGAGATACGTTTCTACGGAAACGATAGGATTTTCTTTTGGGAGTCGAGTGTATCTTTTCCGATGCATATTCCTCCTTTACTGCATCCCTCGCTCCCTCACATTGACGAATTAACACACAATTTGCGTCCATATGAAATACTCTCGGTTCCCTGCATTGTCTTTCCAAATCGAGATACGTTTCTACTGAAACGATAGGATTTTCTTTTCTGAGTCGAGTATCTGTTTTCCGATGCAATATTCCTCATTTACTGCATCCCTCGCTCCCCCACATAGACGATTAACACACAATTTGCGTCCATATGAAATACTCAGGGTCCCTGCATTGTCCTTCTAAATCGAGACACGTTTCTACGGAAACGATAGGATTTTCTTTTGGGAGTCGAGTATCTCTTTTCCGGTGCATTATTCCTCCTTTACTGCATCCCTCGCTCCCTCACATTGACGAATTAACACACAATTTGCGTCCATATGAAATACTCTGGGTTCTTCTCATTGTGCGTCTAAATCGAGATATGTTTCTACGGAAACGAAAGGATATACTTTTGGGAGTCGAGTATCTCTCATCCGATGCCTTATTCCCCCTTTACTGCAACCCTCGCACTCTCACATTGACGAATTAACACACAATTTGCGTCCATATGAAATACTCTGTGTTCCCTGCCATCTCCTTCTAAATCGAGATACGTTTGTACAGAAACGGTAGGATTTTCTTTTGGGAGTCGAGTATCTCTTATCCGATGCATTATTCCTCCATACTGCATCCCTCGCTCCCTCACATTGACGAATTAACACACAATTTGCGTCCATATGAAATACTCTGGGTTCCCTGCATTGTCCCTCTACATCGAGATACGTTTCTACGGAAAGGATAGGATTATCTTTTAGGGGTCGAGTATCTCTTCTCCTTTACTGCATCCCTCGCTCCCTCACATTGACAAATTAACACACAATTTGCGTCCATTTGAAATACTTTGGGTTCCCTGCATTGTCCTTCTAAGTCGACATACGCGTCTCGGAAACGGTAGGATTTTCTTTTGGGAGTCGAGTATCTCTTTTCCGATGCATTATTCCTCCTTTACTGCAGCCCACGCTCACTCACATTGACGAATTAACACACAATTTGCGTCCATATCAAATACTCTGGGTTTCCTGCATTGTATTTCTAAATCGAGATACGTGTTTCTTCGGAAACAATAGGATTTTCTTTTGGGAGTCGAGTATCTCTTTTCCGATGCATTATTCCTCCTTTTCTGCATCCCTCGCACCCTCACATTGACAAAATAACACACAATGTGCGTGCATATGAAACACTCTGGGTTCCCTGCATTATCCTTCTAAATCGAAATACGTTTTGTACGAAAACGATAGAATTTTCTTTTTGGAGTCGAGTATCTCTTTTCCGATTAATTATTCCTCCTTTACTGCATCCCTCGCTCCCTCACATTGACGAATTAACACACAATTTGCGTCCATACGAAATACTCAGGGTTCTATACATTGTCCTTCTAAATCGAGATACGTTTCTACAAAAACGATAGGATTTTCTTTTGGGAGTCCAGTATCTCTTTTGTGATGCATTATTTCTCCGTTACTGCATACCTCGCTCCCTCACTATGAAGAATTAACAAACAATTTGCGTCCGTATGAAGTACTCTTGGTTCCCTGCCATCTCCGTCTAAATCGAGATACGTTTCTACGGAAACGAAAGAATTTTCGACTATGAGTCCAGTATCTCTTTTCCGATGCATTATTCCTCCTTTACTGCATCCCTCGCTCCCTCACATTCACGAAATAACACACAATTTGCGTCCATATGAAATACTCTGGGATCCCTGCATTGTCCTTCTAAATCGAGATACGTTTTACGGAAACGATAGGATTTTCTTTTGGGAGTCGAGTTTCTCTTTTCCGCTGCATTATTCCTCCTTTACTGCATCCCTCGCTCCCTCACATTGACGAATGAACACACATATTGCGTCCATATAAAATATTTTGGGTTCCCTGCATTGTCCTTGTAAATCGAGATACGTTTCTACGGAAACAATAGGATTTTCTTTTGGGGGTCGAGTATCTCTTTACGATGTATTATTCCTCCTTACTGCATCCCTCGCTCCCTCACATTGACGAATTATTACACAATTTGCGTCCATATGAAATACTCTGGGTTCGTTGCCATGTCCTTCTAAATCGAGATACGTTTCTATGGAAACGATAGGATTTTCTTTTGGGAGTCGAGTTTCTCTTTTCCGATGCATTATTCCTCCTTTACTGCATCCCTCGTTCCCTCATATTGGCGAATTAACACACAATTTGAGTCCATATGAAATACTCTGGGTTCCCTGCATCGTCCTTCTAAATCGAGATACGTTTCTACGGAAAGGATAGAATTTTCTTTTGGGAGTTGAGTATCTCTTTTCCGATGCATTATTCCTCCTTCACTGCATCCCTCGCTCCCTCACAAAGACGAATTAACACACAATTTGCGTCCACATGAGACACTCTGGGTTCCCAGCATTGTCCTTCTAAGTCGAGATACGTTTCTACGTAAACGGTAGGATTTTCTTTTGGGAGTCAAGTATCTCTTTTCCGATGCATTATTCCTCCTTTACTGCATCCCTCGCTCCCTCACATTTACGAAATAACACACAATTTGCGTCCATATGAAATACTCTGGGTTCCCCGCATTATCCTTCTAAATCGAGATACAATTCTACGCAAACGATAGGATTTTCTTTTGGGAGTCGAATATATCTTTTCCGATGCATTATTCCTCCTTTACTGCATCCCTCGCTCCCTCACATTGACGAAATAACACACAATTTGCGTCCATACGAGATACTCTGGATTCCCTGCACTGTCCTTCTAAATCGAGATACGTTTCTACAGAAACGATAGGATTTTCTTTTGGAAGTCGAGTATCTCTTTTTCGATGCATTATTCTTGCTTTACTGCATCCCTTGCTCACTCACATTGACGAATTATATAACAATTTGCGTCCATATGAAATACTCTGTGTTCCATTCATTGTCTTTCTAAATCGAGAGACGTTTCTACGGAAACGACAGGATTTGCTTTTGAGAGTGGAGTATCTCTTTACCGATGTATTATTCCTCCTTTACTGCATCCCTCGCTCCCTCACATTGACGGATTAACACACAATTTGCGTCTATATGAAATACTCTGGTTTCCCTGCATTGTCCTTCTAAATAGAGATACGTTTCTACGGAAACGATAGGATTTTCTTTTGGGAGTCGAGTATCTGTTTTCCGATGCATTATTCCTCCTTTACTGCATCCCTCGCTCCCTCCCATTGACGAATTAGCACACAATTTGCGTCCATATGAAACACTCTGGGTTCCCTGCATTGTCCTTCTATATCGAGATACGTTTCTACGAAAACGATAGGATTTTCTTTTGGGAGTCGAGTATCTCTTTCCGGTGCATTATTCCTCCTTTACTGCATCCCTCGCTCCCTCACATTGACGAATTAACACACATATTGCGTCCATATAAAATACTCTGGGTTCCCTGCATTGTCCTTCTAAATCGAGATACGTTTCTACGGAAACAATAGGATTTTCTTTTGGGGGTCGAGTGTCTCTTTACGATGTATTATTCCTCCTTCACTGCATCCCTCGCTCCCTCACATTCACGAAATAACACACAATTTGCGTCCATATGAAATACTCTGGGTTCCCTGCATTATCCTTCTAAATCGAGATACGATTCTACGGAAACGATAGGGTTTTCTTTTGGGAGTCGAGTATCTCTTTTCCGATGCATTATTCCTCCTTACTGCATCCTTCGCTCCCTCACATTGACGAATTATTACACAATTTGCGTCCATAAGAAATACTCTGGGTTCCTTGCTATGTCCTTCTAAATCGAGATACGTTTCTATGGAAACGATAGGATTTTCTTTTGGGAGTCGAGTATCTCTTTTCCGATGCATTATTCCTCCTTTACTGCATCCCTCGCTCCCTCACATTGGCGAATTAACACACAATTTGAGTCAATATGAAATACATTGGGTTCCCTGCATTGTCCTTCTAAATCGAGATACGTTTCTACGGAAAGGATAGAATTTTCTTTTGGGAGTCGAGTATCTCTTTTCCGCTGCATTATTCCTCCTTTACTGCATCCCTCGCTCCCTCACATTGACGAATGAACACACATATTGCGTCTATATAAAATACTCTGGGTTCCCTGCATTGTCCTTCTAAATCGAGATACGTTTCTACGGAAACAATAGGATTTTCTTTTGGGCGTCGAGTATCTCCTTACGGTGTATTATTCCTCCTTTACTGCATCCCTCGCTCCCTCACATTCACGAAATAACACACAATTTGCGTCCATATGAAATACTCTGGGTTCCCTGCATTATCCTTCTAAATCGAGATACGATTCTACGGAAACGATAGGATTATCTTTAGGGAGTCGAGTATCTCTTTTCCGATGCATTATTCCTCCTTACTGCATCCCTCGCATCCTCACATTGACGAATTATAACACAATTTGCGTCCATATGAAATACTATGGGTTCCTTGCCATGACCTTCTAAATCGAGATACGTTTCTACGGAAACGATAGTATTTTCTTTTGGGAGTCGAGTATCTCTTTTCCGCTGCATTATTCCTCCTTTACTGCATTACTCGCTCCCACACATTGACGAATTAACACACAATTAGCGTCCATATGGAATACTCTGGGTTCCCTGCATTGTCCTTCTAATCGAGATACGTTTCGACGGAAACGATAGGATTTTCTTTTGGGAGTCGAGTGTATCATTTCCGATGCAATATTCCTCATTTACTGCATCCCTCGCTCCCTCACATTGACGAATTAATACACAATTTGCGTCCATATGAAATACTCTGGGTTCTTCTCATTGTCCGTCTAAATCGAGATATGTTTCTACGGAAACGAAAGGATATACTTTTGGGAGTCGAGTATCTCTTATCCGATGCCTTATTCCTCCTTTACTGCAACCCTCGCACTCTCACATTGACGAATTAACACACAATTTGCGTCCATATGAAATACTCTGGGTTCCCTGCCATCTCCTTCTAAATCGAGATACGTTTGTACAGAAACGGTAGGATTTTCTTTTGGGAGTCGAGTATCTCCTTTCCGATGCATTATTCCTCCTTACTGCATCCCTCGCTCCCTCACATTGACGAATTAACACACAATTTGCGTCCATATGAAATACTCTTGGTTCCCTGCATTGTCCCTCTAAATCGAGATACGTTTCTACGGAAAGGATAGGATTTTCTTTTAGGGGTCGAGTATCTCTTCTCCTTTACTGCATCCCTCGCTCCCTCACACTGACAAATTAACACACAATTTGCGTCCATATGAAATACTCTGGGTTCCGTGCATTGTCCTTCTAAGTCGACATACGCGTCTCGGAAGCGGTAGGATTTTCTTTTGGGAGTCGAGTATCTCTTTTCCGATGCATTATTCCTCCTTTACTGCAGCCCACGCTCACTCACATTGACGAATTAACACACAATTTGCGTCCATATCAAATACTCTGGGTTTCCTGCATTGTATTTCTAAATCGAGATACGTGTTTCTACGGAAACAATAGGATTTTCTTTTGGGAGTCGAGTATCTCTTTTCCGATGCATTATTCCTCCTTTTCTGCATCCCTCGCTCCCTCACTTTGACAAAATAACACACAATGTGCGTGCATATGAAATACTGTGGGTTCCCTGCATTATCCTTCTAAATCGAAATACGTTTTGTACGAAAACGATAGAATTTTCTTTTTGGAGTCGACTATCTCTTTTCCGATTAATTGTTCCTCCTTTACTGCATCCCTCGCTCCCTCACATTGACGAATTAACACACAATTTGCGTCCATACGAAATAATCAGAGTTCTATACATTGTCCTTCTAAATCGAGATACGTTTCTACAAAAACGATAGGATTTTCTTTTGGGAGTCGAGTATCTCTTTTCCGATGCATTATTCCTCCGTTACTGCATACCTCGCTCCCTCACACTGAAGAATTAACAAACAATTTGCGTCCATATGAAGTACTCTTGGTTCCCTGCCATCTCCGTCTAAATCGAGATACGTTTCTACGGAAACGATAGAATTTTCGTCTATGAGTCCAGTATCTCTTTTCCGATGCATTATTCCTCCTTTACTGCATCCCTCGCTCCCTCACATTCACGAAATAACACACAATTTGCGTCCATATGAAATACTCTGGGATCCCTGCATTGTCCTTCTAAATCTAGATACGTTTCTACGGAAACGATAGGATTTCCTTTTGTGAGTCGAGTTTCTCTTTTCCGCTGCATTATTCCTCCTTTACTGCATCCCTCGCTCCCTCACATTGACGAATGAACACACATATTGCGTCCATATAAAATATTTTGGGTTCCCTGCATTGTCCTTGTAAATCGAGATACGTTTCTACGGAAACAATAGGATTTTCTTTTGGGGGTCGAGTATCTCTTTACGATGTATTATTCCTCCTTACTGCATCCCTCGCTCCCTCACATTGACGAATTATTACACAATTTGCGTCCATATGAAATACTCTGGGTTCGTTGCCATGTCCTTCTAAATCGAGATACGTTTCTACGGAAAGGATAGAATTTTCTTTTGGGAGTTGAGTATCTCTTTTCCGATGCATTATTCCTCCTTCACTGCATCCCTCGCTCCCTCACATTGACGAATTAACACACAATTTGCGTCCACATGAGACACTCTGGGTTCCCAGCATTGTCCTTCTAAGTCGAGATACGTTTCTACGTAAACGGTAGGATTTTCTTTTGGGAGTCAAGTATCTCTAGTCCGATGCATTATTCCTCCTTTACTGCATCCCTCGCTCCCTCACATTGACGAAATAACACACAATTTGCGTCCATACGAAATACTCTGGATTCCCTGCACTGTCCTTCTAAATCGAGATACGTTTCTACAGAAACGATAGGATTTTCTTTTGGAAGTCGAGTATCTCTTTTTCGATGCATTATTCTTGCTTTACTGCATCCCTTGCTCACTCACATTGACGAATTATATAACAATTTGCGTCCATATGAAATACTCTGTGTTCCATTCATTGTCTTTCTAAATCGAGAGACGTTTCTACGGAAACGACAGGATTTGCTTTTGAGAGTGGAGTATCTCTTTACCGATGTATTATTCCTCCTTTACTGCATCCCTCGCTCCCTCACATTGACGGATTAACACACAATTTGCGTCCATATGAAATACTCTGGTTTCCCTGCATTGTCCTTCTAAATAGAGATACGTTTCTACGGAAACGATAGGATTTTCTTTTGGGAGTCGAGTATCTGTTTTCCGATGCATTATTCCTCCTTTACTGCATCCCTCGCTCCCTCCCATTGACGAATTAGCACACAATTTGCGTCCATATGAAATACTCTGGGTTCCCTGCATTGTCCTTCTATATCGAGATACGTTTCTACGAAAGCGATAGGATTTTCTTTTGGGAGTCGAGTATCTCTTTCCGGTGCATTATTCCTCCTTTGCTGCATCCCTCGCTCCCTCACATTGACGAATTAACACACAATTTGCGTCCATATGAAATACTCTGGGTTCCCTGCATTGTCCTTCTAAATCGAGATACGTTTCTACGGAAACGATAGGATTTTCTTTTGGGAGTCGAGTATCTCTTTTACGATGCATTATTCCTCCTTTACTGCATCCCTCGCTCCCTCACATTGACGAATTAACACACAATTTGCGTCCATATGAAATACTCTGGGTTCTTCTCATTGTCCGTCTAAATCGAGATACGTTTCTACGGAAACGAAAGGATATACTTTTGGGAGTCGAGTATCTCTTATCCGATGCCTTATTCCTCCTTTACTGCAACCCTCGCACTCTCACATTGACGAATTAACACACAATTTGCGTCCATATGAAATACTCTGGGTTCCCTGCCATCTCCTTCTAAATCGAGATACGTTTGTACAGAAACGGTAGGATTTTCTTTTGGGAGTCGAGTATCTCTTTTCCGATGCATTATTCCTCCTTACTGCATCCCTCGCTCCCTCACATTGACGAATTAACACACAATTTGCGTCCATATGAAATACTCTGGGTTCCCTGCATTGTCCTTCTAAGTCGACATACGCGTCTCGGAAGCGGTAGGATTTTCTTTTGGGAGTCGAGTATCTCTTTTCCGATGCATTATTCCTCCTTTACTGCAGCCCACGCTCACTCACACTGACGAATTAACACACAATTTGCGTCCATATCAAATACTATGGGTTTCCTGCATTGTATTTCTAAATCGAGATACGTGTTTCTACGGAAACAATAGGATTTTCTTTTGGGAGTCGAGTATCTCTTTTCCGATGCATTATTCCTCCTTTTCTGCATCCCTCGCTCCCTCACATTGACAAAATAACACACAATGTGCGTGCATATGAAATACTCTGGGTTCCCTGCATTATCCTTCTAAATCGAAATACGTTTTGTACGAAAACGATAGAATTTTCTTTTTGGAGTCGAGTATCTCTTTTCCGATTAATTATTCCTCCTTTACTGCATCCCTCGCTCCCTCACATTGACGAATTAACACACAATTTGCGTCCATACGAAATAATCAGGGTTCTATACATTGTCCTTCTAAATCGAGATACGTTTCTACAAAAACGATAGGATTTTCTTTTGGGAGTCGAGTATCTCTTTTCCGGTGCATTATTCCTCCGTTACTGCATACCTCGCTCCCTCACACTGAAGAATTAACAAACAATTTGCGTCCATATGAAGTACTCTTGGTTCCCTGCCATCTCCGTCTAAATCGAGATACGTTTCTACGGAAACGATAGAATTTTCGTCTATGAGTCCAGTATCTCTTTTCCGATGCATTATTATTCCTTTACTGCATCCCTCGCTCCCTCAAATTCACGAAATAACACACAATTTGCGTCCATATGAAATACTCTGGGATCCCTGCATTGTCCTTCTAAATCGAGATACGTTTCTACGGAAACGATAGGATTTCCTTTTGTGAGTCGAGTTTCTCTTTCCGCTGCATTACTCCTCCTTTACTGCATCCCTCGCTCCCTCACATTGACGAATGAACACACATATTGCGTCCATATAAAATATTTTGGGTTCCCTGCATTGTCCTTGTAAATCGAGATACGTTTCTACGGAAACAATAGGATTTTCTTTTGGGGGTCGAGTATCTCTTTACGATGTATTATTCCTCCTTACTGCATCCCTCGCTCCCTCACATTGACGAATTATTACACAATTTGCGTCCATATGAAATACTCTGGGTTCGTTGCCATGTCCTTCTAAATCGAGATACGTTTCTACGGAAAGGATAGAATTTTCTTTTGGGAGTTGAGTATCTCTTTTCCGATGCATTATTCCTCCTTCACTGCGTCCCTCGCTCCCTCACATTGACGAATTAACACACAATTTGCGTCCACATGAGACACTCTGGCTTCCCAGTATTGTCCTTCTAAGTCGAGATACGTTTCTACGTAAACGGTAGGATTTTCTTTTGGGAGTCAAGTATCTCTATTCCGATGCATTATTCCTCCTTTACTGCATCCCTCGCTCCCTCACATTCACGAAATAACACACAATTTGCGTCCATATGAAATAATCTGGGATCCCTGCATTGTCCTTCTAAATCGAGATACGTTTCTACGGAAACGATAATATTTTCTTTTGGGAGTCGAGTTTCTCTTTTCCGCTGCATTATTCCTCCTTTACTGCATCCCACGCTCATCACATTCACGAAATAACACACAATTTGCGTCCATATGAAATACTCTGGGTTCCCCGCATTATCGTTCTAAATCGAGATACAATTCTACGCAAACGATAGGATTTTCTTTTGGGAGTCGAATATATCTTTTCCGATGCATTATTCCTCCTTTACTGCATCCCTCGCTCCCTCACATTGACGAAATAACACACAATTTGCGTCCATACGAAATACTCTGGATTCCCTGCACTGTCCTTCTAAATCGAGATACGTTTCTATAGAAACGAAAGGATTTTCTTTTGGAAGTCGAGTATCTCTTTTTCGATGCATTATTCTTGCTTTACTGCATCCCTTGCTCACTCACATTGACGAATTATATAACAATTTGCGTCCATATGAAATACTCTGTGTTCCATTCATTGTCTTTCTAAATCGAGAGACGTTTCTACGGAAACGACAGGATTTGCTTTTGAGAGTGGAGTATCTCTTTACCGATGTATTATTCCTCCTTTACTGCATCCCTCACTCCCTCACATTGACGGATTAACACACAATTTGCGTCCATATGAAATACTCTGGTTTCCCTGCATTGTCCTTCTAAATAGAGATACGTTTCTACGGAAACGATAGGATTTTCTTTTGGGAGTCGAGTATCTGTTTTCCGATGCATTATTCCTCCTTTACTGCATCCCTCGCTCCCTCCCACTGACGAATTAGCACACAATTTGCGTCCATATGAAATACTCTGGGTTCCCTGCATTGTCCTTCTATATCGAGATACGTTTCTACGAAAACGATAGGATTTTCTTTTGGGAGTCGAGTATCTCTTTCCGGTGCATTATTCCTCCTTTACTGCATCCCTCGCTCCCTCACATTGACGAATTAACACACAATTTGCGTCCATATGAAATACTCTGGGTTCCCTGCATTGTCCTTCTTAATCGAGATACGTTTCTACGGAAACGATAGGATTTTCTTTTGGGAGTCGAGTATCTCTTTTACGATGCATTATTCCTCCTTTACTGCATCCCTCGCTCCCTCACATTGACGAATTAACACACAATTTGCGTCCATATGAAATACTCTGGGTTCTTCTCATTGTCCGTCTAAATCGAGATACGTTTCTACGGAAACGAAAGGATATACTTTTGGGAGTCGAGTATCTCTTATCCGATGCCTTATTCCTCCTTTACTGCAACCCTCGCACTCTCACATTGACGAATTAACACACAATTTGCGTCCATATGAAATACTCTGGGTTCCCTGCCATCTCCTTCTAAATCGAGATACGTTTGTACAGAAACGGTAGGATTTTCTTTTGGGAGTCGAGTATCTCTTTTCCGATGCATTATTCCTCCTTACTGCATCCCTCGCTCCCTCACATTGACAAATTAACACACAATTTGCGTCCATATGAAATACTCTTGGTTCCCTGCATTGTCCCTCTAAATCGAGATACGTTTCTACGGAAAGGATAGGATTTTCTTTTAGGCGTCGAGTATCTCTTCTCCTTTACTGCATCCCTCGCTCCCTCACATTGACAAATTAACACACAATTTGCGTCCATATGAAATACTCTGGGTTCCCTGCATTGTCCTTCTAAGTCGACATACGCGTCTCGGAAGCGGTAGGATTTTCTTTTGGGAGTCGAGTATCTCTTTTCCGATGCATTATTCCTCCTTTACTGCAGCCCACGCTCACTCACATTGACGAATTAACACACAATTTGCTTCCATATCAAATACTATGGGTTTCCTGCATTGTATTTCTAAATCGAGATACGTGTTTCTACGGAAACAATAGGATTTTCTTTTGGGAGTCGAGTATCTCTTTTCCGATGCATTATTCCTCCTTTTCTGCATCCCTCGCTCCCTCACATTGACAAAATAACACACAATGTGCGTGCATATGAAATACTCTGGGTTCCCTGCATTATCCTTCTAAATCGAAATACGTTTTGTACGAAAACGATAGAATTTCCTTTTTGGAGTCGAGTATCTCTTTTCCGATTAATTATTCCTCCTTTACTGCATCCCTCGCTCCCTCACATTGACGAATTAACACACAATTTGCGTCCATACGAAATAATCAGGGTTCTATACATTGTCCTTCTAAATCGAGATACGTTTCTACAAAAACGATAGGATTTTCTTTTGGGAGTCGAGTATCTCTTTTCCGGTGCATTATTCCTCCGTTACTGCATACCTCGCTCCCTCACACTGAAGAATTAACAAACAATTTGCGTCCATATGAAGTACTCTTGGTTCCCTGCCATCTCCGTCTAAATCGAGATACGTTTCTACGGAAACGATAGAATTTTCGTCTATGAGTCCAGTATCTCTTTTCCGATGCATTATTATTCCTTTACTGCATTCCTCGCTCCCTCACATTCACGAAATAACACACAATTTGCGTCCATATGAAATACTCTGGGATCCCTGCATTGTCCTTCTAAATCGAGATACGTTTCTACGGAAACGATAGGATTTCCTTTTGTGTGTCGAGTTTCTCTTTTCCGCTGCATTATTCCTCCTTTACTGCATCCCTCGCTCCCTCACATTGACGAATGAACACACATATTGCGTCCATATAAATTATTTTGGGTTCCCTGCATTGTCCTTGTAAATCGAGATACGTTTCTACGGAAACAATAGGATTTTCTTTTGGGGGTCGAGTATCTCTTTACGATGTATTATTCCTCCTTACTGCATCCCTCGCTCCCTCACATTGACGAATTATTACACAATTTGCGTCCATATGAAATACTCTGGGTTCGTTGCCATGTTCTCTAAATCGAGATACGTTTCTACGGAAAGGATAGAATTTTCTTTTGGGAGTTGAGTATCTCTTTTCCGATGCATTATTCCTCCTTCACTGCATCCCTCGCTCCCTCACATTGACGAATTAACACACAATTTGCGTCCACATGAGACACTCTGGCTTCCCAGCATTGTCCTTCTAAGTCGAGATACGTTTCTACGTAAACGGTAGGATTTTCTTTTGGGAGTCAAGTATCTCTATTCCGATGCATTATTCCTCCTTTACTGCATCCCTCGCTCCCTCACATTCACGAAATAACACACAATTTGCGTCCATATGAAATACTCTGGGATCCCTGCATTGTCCTTCTAAATCGAGATACGTTTCTACGGAAACGATAATATTTTCTTTTGGGAGTCGAGTTTCTCTTTTCCGCTGCATTATTCCTCCTTTACTGCATCCCTCGCTCATCACATTCACGAAATAACACACAATTTGCGTCCATATGAAATACTCTGGGTTCCCCGCATTACCCTTCTAAATCGAGATACAATTCTACGCAAACGATAGGATTTTCTTTTGGGAGTCGAATATATCTTTTCCGATGCATTATTCCTCCTTTACTGCATCCCTCGCTCCCTCACATTGACGAAATAACACACAATTTGCGTCCATACGAAATACTCTGGATTCCCTGCACTGTCCTTCTAAATCGAGATACGTTTCTATAGAAACGAAAGGATTTTCTTTTGGAAGTCGAGTATCTCTTTTTCGATGCATTATTCTTGCTTTACTGCATCCCTTGCTCACTCACATTGACGATTTATATAACAATTTGCGTCCATATGAAATACTCTGTGTTCCATTCATTGTCTTTCTAAATCGAGAGACGTTTCTACGGAAACGACAGGATTTGCTTTTGAGAGTGGAGTATCTCTTTACCGATGTATTATTCCTCCTTTACTGCATCCCTCACTCCCTCACATTGACGGATTAACACACAATTTGCGTCCATATGAAATACTCTGGTTTCCCTGCATTGTCCTTCTAAATAGAGATACGTTTCTACGGAAACGATAGGATTTTCTTTTGGGAGTCGAGTATCTGTTTTCCGATGCATTATTCCTCCTTTACTGCATCCCTCGCTCCCTCCCATTGACGAATTAGCACACAATTTGCGTCCATATGAAATACTTTGGGTTCCCTGCATTGTCCTTCTATATCGAGATACGTTTCTACGAAAACGATAGGATTTTCTTTTGGGAGTCGAGTATCTCTTTCCGGTGCATTATTCCTCCTTTACTGCATCCCTCGCTCCCTCACATTGACGAATTAACACACAATTTGCGTCCATATGAAATACTGTGGGTTCCCTGCATTGTCCTTCTAAATCGAGATACGTTTCTACGGAAACGATAGGATTTTCTTTTGGGAGTCGAGTATCTCTTTTACGATGCATTATTCCTCCTTTACTGCATCCCTCGCTCCCTCACATTGACGAATAAACACACAATTTGCGTCCATATGAAATACTCTGGGTTCCCTGCATTGTCTTTCCAAATCGAGATACGTTTCTACGGAAAGGATAGGATTTTCTTTTGGGACTCGAGTATCTGTTTTCAGATGCATTATTCCTCTTTTACTGCATCCCTCGCTCCCTCACATTGACGAGATAACACACAATTTGCGTCCATATATAATACTCTGGGTTCCCTGCCATCTCCTTCTAAATCGAGATACGTTTCTAAGGAAACGATATAATTTCCTTTTGTGAGTCGAGTATCTCTTTTCCGATGCATTATTCCTCCTTTACTGCATCCCTCGCTCCCTCACATTGACGAATTAACACACAATTTGCGTCCATATGGAATACTCTGGGTTCCCTGCATTGTCGTTCTAATCGAGATACGTTTCTACGAAAACGATAGGATTTTCTTTTGGGAGTCAAGTATCTCTTTTCCGATGCATTATTCCTCCTTCACTGCATGCCTTGCTCCCTCAAATTAACGAATTAACACACAATTTGCGTCCATATGAAATACTCTGGGTTCCCTGCATTGTCCTTCTAAATCGAGATACGTTTCTACGGAAACGATAGGATTTTCTTTTGGGAGTCGAGTGTTTCTTTTCCGATGCATTATTCCTCCTTTACTGCATCCCTCGCTCCCTCACATTGACGAATTAACACACAATTTGCGTCCATATGGAATACTCTGGGTTCCCTGCATTGTCGTTCTAATCGAGATACGTTTCTACGAAAACGATAGGATTTTCTTTTGGGAGTCAAGTATCTCTTTTCCGATGCATTATTCCTCCTGACTGCATCCCTCGCTACCTCACATTGACGAATTATTACACAATTTGCGTCCATATGAAATACTCTGTGTTCCTTGCCATGTCCTTCTAAATCGAGATACGTTTCTACGGAAACAATAGAATTTTCGTCTATGAGTGCAGTATCTCTTTTCCGTTGCATTATTCCTCCTTTACTGCATCCCTCGCTCCCTAACATTCTCGAAATAACACACAATTTGCGTCCATATGAAATACTCTGGGATCCCTGCATTGTCCTTCTAAATAGAGATACGTTTCTACGGAAACGATAGGATTCTCTTTTGGGAGTCGAGTTCCTCTTTTCCGCTGCATTATTCCTCCTTTACTGCATCCCTCGCTCCCTCACATTGACGAATGATCACACATATTGCGTCCATAAAAAAAACACTGGGTTCCCTGCATTGTCCTTCTAAATCGAGGTACGTTTCTACGGAAGCAATAGGATTTTCTTTTGGGGGTCGAGTATCTCTTCACGATGTATTACTCCTCCTTTACTGCATCCCTCGCTCCCTCACATTCACGAAATAACACACAATTTGCGTCCATATGAAATACTCTGGGTTCCCTGCATTATCCTTCAATATCGAGATACTATTCTACGGAAACGATAGGATATTCTTTTTGGAGTCGAGTATCTCTTTTCCGATGCATTATTCCTCCTTACTGCATCCCTCGCTACCTCACATTGACGAATTATTACACAATTTGCGTCCATATGAAATACACTGTGTTCCTTGCCATGTCCTTCTAAATCGAGATACGTTTCTATGGAAACGATAGGATTTTCTTTTGGGAGACGAGTAGCTCTTTTCCGATGCATTATTCCTCCTTTACTGCATCCCTCGTTCCCTCACATTGGCGTATTAACGCACAATTTGAGTCCATATGAAATACTCTGGGTTCCCTGCATTGTCCTTCTAAATCGAGATACGTTTCTACGGAAAGGATAGAATTTTCTTTTGGGAGTCGAGTATCTCTTTTCCGATGCATTATTCCTTCTTTACTGCTTCCCTCGCTCCCTCACATTCACGAAATAACACACAATTTGCGTCCATATGAAATACTCTTTGATCCCTGCATTGTCCTTCTAAATCGAGATACGTTTCTACGGAAACGATAGGATTTTCTTTTGGGAGTCGAGTTTCTCTTTTCCGCTTCATTATTCCTCCTTTACTGCATCCCTCGCTCCCTCACATTGACGAAATAACACACAATTTGCGTCCATATGAAATACTCTTTGATCCCTGCATTGTCCTTCTAAATCGAGATACGTTTCTACGGAAACGATAGGATTTTCTTTTGGGAGTCGAGTTTCTCTTTTCCGCTGCATTATTCCTCCTTTACTGCATCCCTCGCTCCCTCACATTCACGAAATAACACACAATTTGCGTCCATATGAAATACTCTGGGTTCCCTGCATTATCCTTCTAAATCGAGATACGATTCTACGGAAACGATAGGATTTTCTTTTGGGAGTCGAGTATCTCTTTTCCGATGCATTATTCCTCCTTACTGCATCCCTCGCTCCCTCACATTGACGAATTATTACACAATTTGCGTCCATATGAAATACTCTGGGTTCCTTGCTATGTCCTTCTAAATCGAGATACGTTTCTATGGAAACGATAGGATTTTCTTTTGGGAGTCGAGTATATCTTTTCCGATGCATTATTCCTCCTTTACTGCATCCCTCGCTCCCTCACATTGGCGAATTAACACACAATTTGAGTCCATATGAAATACTCTGGGTTCCCTGCATTGTCCTTCTAAATCGAGATACGTTTCTACGGAAAGGATAGAATTTTCTTTTGGGAGTCGAGTATCTCTTTTCCGATGCATTATTCCTCCTTCACAGCATCCCTCGCTCCCTCACATTGACGAATTAACACACAATTTGCGTCCATATGAGATACACTGTGTTCCCAGCATTGTCCTTCTAAGTCGAGGTACGTTTCTACGTAAACGGTAGGATTTTCTTTTGGGAGTCAAGTATCTCTTTTCCGATGCATTATTCCTCCTTTACTGCATCCATCGCTCCCTCACATTCACGAAATAACACACAATTTGCGTCAATATGAAATACTCTGGGATACCTGCATTGTCCTTCTAAATCGAGATACGTTTCTACGGAAACGATAGGATTTTCTTTTGGGAGTCGAGTTTCTCTTTTCCGCTGCATTATTCCTCCTTTACTGCATCCCTCGCTCCCTCACACTGACGAATGAACACACATATTGCGTCCATATAAAATACTCTGGGTTCCCTGCATTGTCCTTCTAAATCGACATACGTTTCTACGGAAACAATAGGATTTTCTTTTGGGCGTCGTGTATCTCCTTACGGTGTATTATTCCTCCTTTACTGCATCCCTCGCTCCCTCACATTCACGAAATAACACACAATTTGCGTCCATATGAAATACTCTGGGTTCCCTGCATTATCCTTCTAAATCGAGATACGATTCTACGGAAACGATAGGATTATCTTTAGGGAGTCGAGTATCTCTTTTCCGATGTATTATTCCTCCTTACTGCATCCCTCGCACCCTCACATTGACGAATTATAACACAATTTGCGTCCATATGAAATACTCTGGGTTCCTTGCCATGTCCTTCTAAATCGAGATACGTTTCTACGGAAACGATAGGATTTTCTTTTGGTAGTCGAGTATCTCTTTTCCGCTGCATTATTCCTCCTTTACTGCATTTCTCGCTCCCACACATTGACGAATTACCACACAATTAGCGCACATATGGAATACTCTGGGTTCCCTGCATTGTCCTTCTAATCGAGATACGTTTCTACGGAAACGATAGGATTTTCTTTTGGGAGTCGAGTGTATCTTTTCCGATGCATTATTCCTCCTTTACTGCATCCCTCGCTCCCTCACATTGACGAATAATACACAATTTGCGTCCATATGTAATACTCTGGGTTCCCTGCATTGTCTTTCCAAATCGAGATACGTTTCTACGGAAACGATAGGATTTTCTTTTCGGAGTCGAGTATCTGTTTTCCGATGCAATTTTCCTCATTTACTGCATCCCTCGCTCCCTCACATTGACGAATCAACACACAATTTGCGTCCATATGATATACTCTGGGTCCCTGCATTGTACTTCTAAATCGAGACACGTTTCTACGGAAACGATAGGATTTTCTTTTGGGAGTCGACTGTTTCTTTTCCGATGCATTATTCCTCCTTACTGCATCCCTCGCTCCCTCACATTGAAGAATTATTACACAATTTGCGTCCATATGAAATACTCTGGGTTCCTTGCCATGTCCTTCTAAATCGAGATACGTTTCTACGGAAACGATAGGATTTTCTTTTGGGAGTCGAGTATCTCCTTTCCGATGCATTATTCCTCCTTTACTGCATCCCTCGCTCCCTCACATTGACGAATTAACACACAATTTGCGTCCATATGAAATACTCTGGGTTCTTCTCATTGTCCGTCTAAATCGAGATATGTTTCTACGGAAACGAAAGGATATACTTTTGGGAGTCGAGTATCTCTTATCCGATGCCTTATTCCTCCTTTACTGCAACCCTCGCACTCTCACATTGACGAATTAACACACAATTTGCGTCCATATCAAATACTCTGGGTTCCCTGCCATCTCCTTCTAAATCGAGATACGTTTGTACAGAAACAGTAGGATTTTCTTTTGGGAGTCGAGTATCTCTTTTCCGATGCATTATTCCTCCTTTACTGCAGCCCACGCTCATTCACATTGACGAATTAACACACAATTTGCGTCCATATGAAATACTCTGGGTTCCCTGCCATCTCCTTCTAAATCGAGATACGTTTGTACAGAAACAGTAGGATTTACTTTTGGGAGTCGAGTATCTCTTTTCCGATGCATTATTCCTCCTTACTGCATCCCTCGCTCCCTCCCATTGACGAATTAGCACACAATTTGCGTCCATATGAAATACTCTGGGTTCCCTGCATTGTCCCTCTAAATCGAGATACGTTTCTACGGAAAGGATAGGATTTTCTTTTAGGGGTCGAGTATCTCTTCTCCTTTACTGCATCCCTCGCTCCCTCACATTGACAAATTAACACACAATTTGCGTCCATATGAAATACTTTGGGTTCCCTGCATTGTCCTTCTAAGTCGACATACGCGTCTCGGAAACGGTAGGATTTTCTTTTGGGAGTCGAGTATCTCTTTTCCGATGCATTATTCCTCCTTTACTGCAGCCCACGCTCACTCACATTGACGAATTAACACACAATTTGCGTCCATATCAAATACTCTGGGTTTCCTGCATTGTATTTCTAAATCGAGATACGTGTTTCTACGGAAACAATAGGATTTTCTTTTGGGAGTCGAGTATCTCTTTTCCGATGCATTATTCCTCCTTTTCTGCATCCCTCGCTCCCTCACATTGACAAAATAACACACAATGTGCGTGCATATGAAATACTCTGGGTTCCCTGCATTATCCTTCTAAATCGAAATACGTTTTGTACGAAAACGATAGAATTTTCTTTTTGGAGTCGAGTATCTCTTTTCCGATTAATTATTCCTCCTTTACTGCATCACCCGCTTCCTCACATTGACGAATTAACACACAATTTGCGTCCATACGAAATACTCAGGGTTCTATACATTGTCCTTCTAAATGGAGATACGTTTCTACAAAAACGATAGGATTTTCTTTTGGGTGTCGAGTATCTCTTTTCCGATGCATTATTCCTCCGTTACTGCATACCTCGCTCCCTCACACTGAAGAATTAACAAACAATTTGCGTCCATATGAAGTACTCTTGGTTCCCTGCCATCTCCGTCTAAATCGAGATACGTTTCTACGGAAACGATAGAATTTTCGTCTATGAGTCCAGTATCTCTTTTCCGATGCATTATTCCTCCTTTACCTCATCCCTCGCTCCCTCACATTCACGAAATAACACACAATTTGCGTCCATATGAAATACTCTGAGATCCCTGCATTGTCCTTCTAAATCGAGATACGTTTCTACGGAAACGATAGGATTTTCTTTTGGGAGTCGAGTTTCTCTTTTCCGCTGCATTATTCCTCCTTTACTGCATCCCTCGCTCCCTCACATTGACGAATGAACACACATATTGCGTCCATATAAAATATTTTGGGTTCCCTGCATTGTCCTTGTAAATCGAGATACGTCTCTACGGAAACAATAGGATTTTCTTTTGGGGGTCGAGTATCTCTTTACGATGTATTATTCCTCCTTACTGCATCCCTCGCTCCCTCACATTGACGAATTATTACACAATTTGCGCCCATATGAAATACACTGGGTTCGTTGCCATGTCCTTCTAAATCGAGATACGTTTCTATGGAAATGATAGGATTTTCTTTTGGGAGTCGAGTTTCTCTTTTCCGATGCATTATTCCTCCTTTACTGCATCCCTCGTTCCCTCATATTGGCGAATTAACACACAATTTGAGTCCATATGAAATACTCTGGGTTCCGTGCATCGTCCTTCTAAATCGAGATACGTTTCTACGGAAGGGATAGAATTTTCTTTTGGGAGTTGAGTATCTCTTTTCCGATGTATTATTCCTCCTTCACTGCATCCCTCGCTCCCTCACATTGACGAATTAACACACAATTTGCGTCCACATGAGACACTCTGGGTTCCCAGCATTGTCCTTCTAAGTCGAGATACGTTTCTACGTAAACGGTAGGATTTTCTTTTGGGAGTCAAGTATCTCTTTTCCGATGCATTATTCCTCCTTTACTGCATCCCTCGCTCCCTCACATTCACGAAATAACACACAATTTGCGTCCATATGAAATACTCTGGGATCCCTGCATTGTCCTTCTAAATCGAGATACGTTTCTACGTAAACGGTAGGATTTTCTTTTGGGAGTCGAGTTTCTCTTTTCCGCTGCATTATTCCTCCTTTACTGCATCCCTCGCTCATGACATTCACGAAATAACACACAATTTGCGTCCATATGAAATACTCTGGGTTCCCCGCATTATCCTTCTAAATCGAGATACAATTCTACGCAAACGATAGGATTTTCTTTTGGGAGTCGCGTATCTCTTTCCGGTGCATTATTCCTCCTTTACTGCATCCCTCGCTCCCTCGCATTGACGAATTAACACAGAATTTGCGTCCATATGAAATACTCTGGGTTCCCTGCATTGTCCTTCTAAGTAGACATACGTTTCTCAGAAACGGTAGGATTTTCTTTTGGGAGTCGAATATATCTTTTCCGATGCATTATTCCTCCTTTACTGCATCCCTCGCTCCCTCACATTGATGAAATAACACACAATTTGCGTCCATACGAAATACTCTGGATTCCCTGCACTGTCCTTCTAAATCGAGATACGTTTCTACAGAAACGATAGGATTTTCTTTTGGAAGTCGAGTATCTCTTTTTCGATGCATTATTCTTGCTTTACTGCATCCCTTGCTCACTCACATTGACGAATTATATAACAATTTGCGTCCATATGAAATACTCTGTGTTCCATTCATTGTCTTTCTATATCGAGAGACGTTTCTACGGAAACGACAGGATTTGCTTTTGAGAGTGGAGTATCTCTTTACCGATGTATTATTTCTCCTTTACTGCATCCCTCGCTCCCTCACATTGACGGATTAACACACAATTTGCGACCATATGAAATACTCTGGTTTCCCTGCATTGTCCTTCTAAATAGAGATACGTTTCTGCGGAAACGATAGGATTTTCTTTTGGGAGTCGAGTATCTGTTTTCCGATGCATTATTCCTCCTTTACTGCATCCCTCGCTCCCTCCCATTGACGAATTAGCACACAATTTGCGTCCATATGAAATACTCTGGGTTCCCTGCATTGTCCTTCTATATCGAGATACGTTTCTACGAAAACGATAGGATTTTCTTTTGGGAGTCGCGTATCTCTTTCCGGTGCATTATTCCTCCTTTACTGCATCCCTCGCTCCCTCGCATTGACGAATTAACACACAATTTGCGTCCATATGAAATACTCTGGGTTCCCTGCATTGTCCTTCTAAATCGAGATACGTTTCTACGGAAACGATAGGATTTTCTTTTGGGAGTCGAGTATCTCTTTTCCGATGCATTATTCCTCCTTTACTGCATCCCTCGCTCCCTTACATTGACGAATTAACACACAATTTGCGTCCATATGAAATACTCTGGGTTCCCTGCATTGTCTTTCCAAATCGAGTTACGTTTCTACGGAAACGATAGGATTTCCTTTTTGGACTCGAGTATCTGTTTTCAGATGCATTATTCCTCTTTTACTGCATCCCTCGCTCCCTCACATTGACGAATTAACACACAATTTGCGTCCATATGAAATACTCTGGGTCCCTGCATTGTCCTTCTAAATCGAGACACGTTTCTACGGAAACGATAGGATTTTCTTTTGGGAGTCGAGTATCTCTTTTCCGATGCATTATTCCTCCTTACTGCATTCCTCGATCCCTCACATTGACGAATTATTACTAAATTTGCGTCCATATGAAATACTCTGGGTTCCTTGCCATGTCCTTCTAAATCGAGATACGTTTCTACGGAAACGATAGGATTTTCTTTTGGGAGTCGAGTATCTCTTTTCCGATGCATAATTCCTCCTTTACTGCATCCCTCGCTCCCTCACATTGACGAATTAACACCAATTTGCGTCCATACGAAATACTCTGGGTTCTTTGCATTGTCCGTCTGAATCGAGATATGTTTCTACGGAAACGAAAGTATTTACTTTTGGGAGTCGAGTATCTCTTATCCGATGCCTTATTCCTCCTTTACTGCAACCCTCGCTCTCTCACATTGACGAATTAACACACAATTTGCGTCCATATGAAATACTCTGGGTTCCCTGCCATCTCCTTTTAAATCGAGATACGTTTGTACAGAAACGGTAGGATATTCTTTTGGGAGTCGAGTATCTCTTTTCCGATGCATTATTCCTCCTTTACTGCATCCCTCGCTCCCTCACATTGACGAATTAACACACAATTTGCGTCCATATGAAATACTCTGGGTTCCCTGCATTGTCCCTGTAAATCGAGATACGTTTCTACGGAAAGGATAGGATTTTCTTTTAGGTGTCGAGTATCTCTTCTCCTTTACTGCATCCCTCGCTCCCTCACATTGACGAATTAACACACAATTTGCGTCCATATGAAATACTCTGGGTTCCCTGCCATCTCCTTCTAAATCGAGATACGTTTGTACAGAAACGGTAGGATTTTCTTTTGGGAGTCGAGTATCTCTTTTCCGATGCATTATTCCTCCTTTACTGCAGCCCACGCTCACTCACATTGACGAATTAACACACAATTTGCGTCCATATCAAATACTCTGGGTTCCCTGCATTGCATTTCTAAATCGAGATACGTGTTTCTACGGAAACAATAGCATTTTCTTTTGGGAGTCGGGTATCTCTTTTCCGATGCATTATTCCTCCTTTACTGCATCCCTCGCTCCCTCACATTGACGAATTAACACACAATTTGCGTCCATATGAAATACTCTGGGTTCTTTGCATTGTCCGTCTAAATCGAGATACGTTTCTACGAAAACGAAAGGTTTTACTTTTGGGAGTCGAGTATCTCTTATCCGATGCCTTATTCCTCCTTTACTGCAACCCTCGCTCTCTCACACTGACGAATTAACACACAATTTGCGTCCATATCAAATACTCTGTGTTCCCTGCATTGTATTTCTAAATCGAGATACGTGTTTCTACGGAAACAATAGGATTTTCTTTTGGGAGTCGAGTATCTCTTTTCCGATGCATTATTCCTCCGTTACTGCATCCATCGCTCCCTCACACTGACGAATTAACAAACATTTAGCGTCCATATGAAGTACACTGGGTTCCCTGCCTTCTCTGTCTAAATCGAGATACGTTTCTACGGAAACGATAGAATTTCGTCTATGAGTCCAGTATCTCTTTTCCGATGCATTATTCTTCCTTTACTGCATCCCTCGCTCCCTCACATTCACGAAATAACAAACAATTTGCATCCATATGAAATACTCTGGGTTCCCTGCATTGTCCTTCTAAATCGGGATACGTTTCTACGGAAACGATGGGATTTTCTTTTGGGAGTCCAGAATCTCTTTTCTGATGCATTATTCCTCCATTTGCTGCATTACTCGCTCCCTCACATTGAAGAATTAACACACAATTTGCGTCCATACGGAATACTCTGGGTTCCCTGTATTGTCCTACTAATCGAGATACGTTTCCACGGAAACGATAGGATTTTCTTTTGGGAGTCGAGTATCTCCTTTCCGATGCATTATTCCTCCTTTACTGCATCCCTCCCTCCCTCACATTGACGAATTAACACACAAATTGCGTCCATATGAAATACTCTGGGTTCCCTGCATTGTCCTTCTAGATCGAGATACGTTTCTACGGAAACGATAGGATTTTCTTATTGAGTCGAGTATCTCTTTTCCCATGCATTATTCCTCCTTTACTGCATCCCTCGCTCCCTCACATTGACGAATTAACACACAATTTGCGTCCATATGAAATCCTCTGGGTTCCCTGCATTGTCTTTCCAAATCGAGATACGTTTCTACGGAAACGATAGGATTTTCTTTTGGGAGTCGTGTATCTGTTTTCCGATGCATTATTCCTCCTTTACTGCATCCCTCGCTCCCTCACATTGACGAAGTAACAAACAATTTGCGTGCATATGAAGTATGCTGGATTCCCTGCAATCTCCTTCTAAATCGAGATACGTTTCTACGGAAACGATATAATTTCCTGTTGTGAGTCGAGTATCTCTTTTCCGATGCATTATTCCTCCTTTACTGCATCCCTCGCTCCCTCACATTGACGAATTAACACACAATTTGCGTCCATATGATATACTCTGGGTTCTTTGCCATGTACTTCTAAATCGAGATACGTTTCTACGGAAACGATAGGATTTTCTTTTGGGAGTCGAGTGTCTCTTTTCCGATGCATTATTCCTCCTTTACTGCATCCGTCGCTCCCTCACATTGACGAATTAACACTCAATTTGCGTCCATATGAAATACTCTGGGTTCTTTGCATCGTCCGTCTAAATCGAGACACGTTTCTACGAAAACGAAAGGTTTTACTTTTGGGAGTCGATTATCTCTTATCCGATGCCTTATTCCTCCTTTTCTGCTTCCCTCGCTCCCTCACATTGACGTATTAACACACAATTTGCGTCCATATGAAATACTCTGGGTTCCCTGCATTGTCCCTCTAAATCGAGATACGTTTCTACGGAAAGGATAGGATTTTCTTTTAGGGGTCGAGTATCTCTTCTCCTTTACTGCATCCCTCGCTCCCTCACATTCACAAATTACCACACAATTTGCGTCCATATGAAGTACTCTGGGTTCCCTGCATTGTCCTTCTAAGTCGACATACGTTTCTCGCAAACGGTAGGATTTTCTTTTGGGAGTCGAGTATCTCTTTTCCGATGCATTATTCCTCGTTTACTGCAGCCCACGCTCACTCACATTGACGAATTAACACACAATTTGCGTCCATATCAAATACTCTGGGTTCCCTGCATTGTATTTCTAAATCGAGATACGTGTTTCTACGGAAACAATAGGATTTTCTTTTGGGAGTCGAGTATCTCTTTTCCGATGCATTATTCCTCCTTTTCTGCTTCCCTCGCTCCCTCACATTGACATAATAACACACAATGTGCGTACATATGAAATACTCTGGGTTCCCTGCATTATCCTTCTAAATCGAAATACGTTTTGTACGGAAACGATAGAATTTTCTTTTGGGAGTCGAATATATCTTTTCCGATTAATTATTCCTCCTTTACTGCATTCCTCGCTCCCTCACACTGGAGAATTAACAAACAATTTGCGTCCATATGAAATACTCTGGGTCCCTGCATTGTCTTTCCAAATCGAGATACGTTTCTACGAAAACGATAGGATTTTCTTTTGGGAGTCGAGTATCTGTTGTCCGATGCATTATTCCTCCTTTACTGCATCCCTCGCTCACTCACTTTGACGAATTATATATCAATTTGCGTCCATATGAAATCCTCTGGGTTCCATTCATTGTCTTTCTAAATCGAGATACGTTTCTACGGAAACGATAGGATTTGCTCTTCGGAGTATGGTATCTCATTACCGATGTATTATTCCTCCTTTACTGCATCCCTCGCTCCATCACATTGACGAATTAACAGACAATTTGCGTCCATATGAAATACTCTGGGTTCCCTGCATTGTCCGTCTTAATCGAGATACGTTTCTACGGAAACGATGGGATTTTCTTTTGGGAGTCGAGAATCTCTTTTCCGATGCATTATTCCTCCTTTACTGCATCCCTCGCTCCCTCACATTGACGAATTAACACACAATTTGCGTCCATATGAAATACTCTGGGTTCTTTGCATTGTCCGTCTAAATCGAGATACGTTTCTACGAAAACGAAAGGTTTTACTTTTGGGAGTCGAGTATCTCTTATCCGATGCCTTATTCCTCCTTTACTGCAACCCTCGCTCTCTCACACTGACGAATTAACACACAATTTGCGTCCATATCAAATACTCTGTGTTCCCTGCATTGTATTTCTAAATCGAGATACGTGTTTCTACGGAAACAATAGGATTTTCTTTTGGGAGTCGAGTATCTCTTTTCCGATGCATTATTCCTCCGTTACTGCATCCATCGCTCCCTCACACTGACGAATTAACAAACATTTAGCGTCCATATGAAGTACACTGGGTTCCCTGCCTTCTCTGTCTAAATCGAGATACGTTTCTACGGAAACGATAGAATTTCGTCTATGAGTCCAGTAGCTCTTTTCCGATGCATTATTCTTCCTTTACTGCATCCCTCGCTCCCTCACATTCACGAAATAACAAACAATTTGCATCCATATGAAATACTCTGGGATCCCTGCATTGTCCTTCTAAATCGAGATACGTTTCTACGGAAGCGATAGGATTTTCTTTTGGGGGTCGAGTATCTCTTTTCGATGTATTATTCCTCCTTTACTGCATCAATCGTTGCCTCACATTGACGAATGAACACATATATTGCGTCCATATAAAATACTCTGGGTTCCCTGCATTGTCCTTCTAAATCGAGATACGTTTCTACGGAATCGATAGGATTTTCTTTTGGGGGTCGACTATCTCTTTTCGATGTATTATTCCTCCTTTACTGCATCCCTCGCTCCCTCATATTCACGAAATAACACACAATTTGCGTCCATATGAAATACTCTTGGTTCCCTGCATTATCCTTCTAAATCGAGATACGATTCTACGGAAACGATAGGATTTTCTTTTGGGAGTGGAATATATCTTTTCCGATGCATTATTCCTCCTTTACTGCATCCCTCGTTCCCTCACATTGGCGAATTATCACACAATTTGAGTCCATATGAAATACTCTGGGTTCCCTGCATAGTCCTTCTAAATCGAGATACGTTTCTACGGAAACGGTAGGATTTTCGTTTGAGAGTCAAGTATCTCTTTTCCGATGCATTATTCCCCCTGTACTGCATCCCTCGCTCATTCACATTGACGAATTATATATCAATTTGCGTCCATATGATATCCTCTGGGTTCCATTCATTGTCTTTCTAAATCGAGATACGTTTCTACGGAAACGATAGGATTTGCTCTTCGGAGTCGGGTATCTCATTACCGATGTGTTATTCTTCCTTTACTGCATCCCTCGCTCCATCACATTGACGAATTAACAGACAATTTGCGTCCACATGAAATACTCTGGGTTCCCTGCATTGTCCTTCTAAATCGAGATACGTTTCTACGGAAACAATAGGATCTTCTTTTGGGGGTCGAGTATCTCTTTTCCTATGCATTATTCCTCCTTTACTGCATCACTCGCTCCCTCACATTGACGAATTAACACACAATTTGCGTCCATATGAAATACTCTGGGTTCCCTGCATTGTCCTTGTAAATCGGGATACGTTTCTACGGAAACGATGGGATTTTCTTTTGGGAGTCCAGAATCTCTTTTCTGATGCATTATTCCTCCATTTGCTGCATTACTCGCTCCCTCACATTGAAGAATTAACACACAATTTGCGTCCATACGGAATACTCTGGGTTCCCTGTATTGTCCTACTAATCGAGATACGTTTCCACGGAAACGATAGGATTTTCTTTTGGGAGTCGAGTATCTCCTTTCCGATGCATTATTCCTCCTTTACTGCATCCCTCCCTCCCTCACATTGACGAATTAACACACAAATTGCGTCCATATGAAATACTCTGGGTTCCCTGCATTGTCCTTCTAGATCGAGATACGTTTCTACGGAAACGATAGGATTTTCTTATTGAGTCGAGTATCTCTTTTCCCATGCATTATTCCTCCTTTACTGCATCCCTCGCTCCCTCACATTGACGAATTAACACACAATTTGCGTCCATATGAAATACTCTGGGTTCCCTGCATTGTCCTTCTAAATCGAGATACGTTTCTACGGAAACGATGGGATTTTCTTTTGGGAGTCGAGTATCTCTTTTCCGATGCATTATTCCTCCTTTACTACATTACTCGCTGCCACACATTGACGAATTAACACACAATTTGCGTCCATATGGAATACTCTGGGTTCCCTGCATTGTCCTTCTAATCGAGATGCGTTTCTACGGACACGATAGGATTTTCGTTTGGGAGTCGAGTATCTCTTTTGCGATGCATTATTCCTCCTTTACTGCATCCCTCGCTCCCTCACATTGACGAATTAACACACACTTTGCGTCCATATGAAATCCTCTGGGTTCCCTGCATTGTCTTTCCAAATCGAGATACGTTTCTACGGAAACGATAGGATTTTCTTTTGGGAGTCGAGTATCTGTTTTCCGATGCATTATTCCTCCTTTACTGCATCCCTCGCTCCCTCACATTGACGAATTAACAAACAATTTGCGTGCATATGAAGTATGCTGGATTCCCTGCAATCTCCTTCTAAATCGAGATACGTTTCTACGGAAACGATATAATTTCCTGTTGTGAGTCGAGTATCTCTTTTCCGATGCATTATTCCTCCTTTACTGCATCCCTCGCTCCCTCACATTGACGAATTAACACACAATTTGCGTCCATATGAGATACTCTGGGTTCTTTGCCATGTCCTTCTAAATCGAGATACGTTTCTACGGAAACGATAGGATTTTCTTTTGGGAGTCGAGTGTCTCTTTTCCGATGCATTATTCCTCCTTTACTGCATCCGTCGCTCCCTCACATTGACGAATTAACACTCAATTTGCGTCCATATGAAATACTCTGGGTTCTTTGCATCGTCCGTCTAAATCGAGACACGTTTCTACGAAAACGAAAGGTTTTACTTTTGGGAGTCGATTATCTCTTATCCGATGCCTTATTCCTCCTTTTCTGCTTCCCTCGCTCCCTCACATTGACGTATTAACACACAATTTGCGTCCATATGAAATACTCTGGGTTCCCTGCATTGTCCCTCTAAATCGAGATACGTTTCTACGGAAAGGATAGGATTTTCTTTTAGGGGTCGA